>NW_005054309.1:11130983-11140486 GCF_000277835.1 Geospiza fortis | reverse complement strand
GCCCGCCACCCGGCCGGGGCGCCGCGGGCGCGATGCAAGTGTCCATCGCCTGCACGGACCACAACTTGAAGAGAAATGGTGAAGACAGGCTCATCAGCAAGCAGAACACCACGACCCCGAACGTAGTGAATGCAGCCCGGGCAAAATTCCGGACAGTGGCTATTATCGCTCGCAGTTTGGGGACATTTACCCCGCAGCACCACATTTCATTAAAAGAATCCACCGCAAAGCAAACGGGCATGAAATATAGGTATGGGCACGGTCTCGGTCTTTGTTCCCTTGCAGTGTAATAGCTCTTTACTTTGCCTGCCTGGATGCACCTGGTTTTGCAGAGGAGCTCTCTCCTCAGGTTATTAATAGATTTTTGAACTCGGGCATAACTGGGAAGCTTTAGGGTGGTTATGTGTTTGCAGGCGTATGCGTTCGTGGTTTTGTACCCAAAACCCGCTTGCTCGGGGAGATTCTGTGCAACGCCGTGAATTTGTGACAGTGGTGCTAAGATGGTTCCTATTAAGTGTTCGGTGTAACTAATGTTGGTGCTAATGAGCAGAAGAATCGATTAGGCAGGCATGCCTGGGGCCGGGCAGGGAAAGTTGGTTTGCAGGGCGCTGTGTGGAGCAGAGGCGTGTGCCGTGGGTATCAGCCCACCGCGGGGGCGGCTCAGCGACTTCTCACCTGGTGCACTCGGGCACGATGAGATCAAAGCCAATTTTAGGCAAATGCAGAAAACCAAATCTCGGGCATTCTTATGGAATGCCTCCTGCCTCTCACAGGTTTTTATTCCTCCTAGCCTAGGCAGCAAAAATGAAGAATGTCTGTGAGTTGGGTCTGAGGTGCTGAGTGCGGGCAGCTGATCAGCTCCTCTGTCCTGCCTTTGGCTGCGAGTGAGAGGGATTTGTGCGCCCTTGGGGCTGGCTTTTGCCCCTTCAGGGTGTCCCTTCCAGCCACCAGTGGGGGAACAAGGGGACAGCCTGGGATCTCTGCACCCTGTGCCCGAGGAGGAGCTGCGCATGGGGCGGCAGCTGGTACAGGAGGGCTCCATGGGCAGACTGAGGGGCATGGGGCTCCAGGCAGCTTTATCCTGCTAGCTCCCAGCCCATGGGATACCAGCCAGAGCTCCCGTGCCCCCAGAGCTGCCCTGGGGAGCTGCGGGGTGCAGTTTTGTGTTAATGCTGGCTTTGGGGTCCTGGGACGGCTGCAAAGGCACTCTGGGCTCAGCAGGCACTCCCGGATCCAGGCGTGCTGCAGCCAGGGCAGGGGGATCCTGCAGCTCGGGAAATGCCAGTGCTCACTCCCCAGGGGCTGCAGGGGTTGGAAGCAGCGTGGATGGGGCGCTCAGATGTCATTTTCTGTGTTGTTTTGGAAGGCTGATCAATGACAGGGAGGCTTTGCCCCAGTGGAAGCCCGGCCTTTCCAGCTGCTGGTCCCTGTCCTTCAGCCATGACCAACTTCCAGCAGGGACGTGGCACCTCCTGCCCTGGTGTGGGCAGCAGAAATCCTCAGTGAGCCCGTGGCCAGGGCAGAGCTGCTGGTTAATAAATGTCTCCTGGGTGAGGGGCTGGGCTGGCAGGGCAGGGGCAGTGTCCAGGGGGATGCTGGCAGGGGCAGTGCCCATCCAGGGGGATCCTGGCAGGGGCAGTGCCCATCCAGGGGGATCCCAGCTCCCAGGCCGTGGGGAGGGCAGTGCCTGGGGCATGGCAGAAGGCCTTGTCCAAAGACAGGACACACAAAATCAGTGTAACTTGTGCTTTAACCACCTTCCCACTGGAGCAGGGGCAGCCAGCAGCTCCTGTGACCTCTGACCCCTCTGGCAGCCCCACCCTGCCTCAGTTTCCCCATCTGTGGGAGACAGGTCTTTGATGATGTCCCTCAGAGACAGCACCTGCTCCCAAGCCACGCTCGCTGGCTGCAGGGGCACTTTGTGTTAATTGCCAGCACTTATCTCCTGATTTCCCCGGGCTCCCAGCTCTCTCCCAGAGTACCAACACCCCGGAGAGTCGCAATTCCTTGCTCCTGCAGCCTCCAGACTGGGGCCTTTGGGAGTCCTTTCTGCCGTATTCCTGGATGAGGTTTGGGAGTGAGGGTGGTTTGTCCCACCGGAGTTCTCACAGCCCCGGCTCCGTCTGCCCCAGACCTGGGAGCTGCACCAGGAATAGCAGCTCGTTGGCGACAAGGCTGAGGTTTTATCTTTATGACTAATCTCTGTTTCTGCTCGCGGATCTCTCCGTGCGCAGAGCTGATTTCTCCCCAGGAGAAGCAGCGCAGGGGGATTTGGAGGAATGGCTGAGTAACTCTCGGGCTGAGCTGTGCCCTGCCAGTCTCGGTAACCTTTGGGTGGGGAGGCGCCAGTGGAGCTGGAATTCCGTGCTCACCTTGGGACCCGTCCCTCAGCCCGAGGGGAGTCCAGAGCCAAAGGCTTTTCCCAGCGGCTGCAACGATAATTCTGTGAACTCCTCATCTCCCTCACATTTTGAAGCTGAAGTCCTTCCCAATTCATTTTCTGCCTGAATTATGTCCTTGACGCTGAGCTCTGCAGCGCGGGCTGCTCCAAATGCCATCCCAGCCAGGCTGGCCCTCGACTGACGCTAAAAATACCGAGAACCGCCCCCCCTTGCCCCCGGGCAGGCCTGCCCCGAGCCCCGCTCCGCTCCGGGATGCTCCGGGCCCCGGAGCTCCAGGGCTGCCCAGCGCTCCCCATCCGCTGCCATTATGTAAAAGGGAGAGACAGCGACTACGCCTGTGACAGGGCTGGGGGCGGGAGAGGAGCCAGCTCGGGGGCTTTTCACCGAGTGACATGTTTCTGGCCCCGCTCCAGCTCGGGGCCCCCGGGGCCCCGGCGCCCCCCACCCGCTGCCATTATGTAAAAGGGAGAGACAGCGACTACGCCTGTGACAGGGCTGGGGGCGGGAGAGGAGCCAGCTCGGGGGCTTTTCACCGAGTGACATGTTTCTGGCCCCGCTCCAGCTCGGGGAGCGAACTGGAATATGAAAGGCAAAAGTTTACGGGAATAAACGCGTTCGCCGGGAAACAGCTGCAAGTACGAGGGCTCAGGTGCGTCCCCGCGGCGCTCACCTGAGCAAACCTCGGCTCTGCCTTTGCAAAACGAGCTTTGCGCTCGGCACCTTCCCCGGGCGGCTGTGGCAGGAGCCGGACAGGGGCTCCCAGGCATCGCCATCCCCGCCGGGCACAGCCCCGCTGCCGCCCGCTGCACCAGGCGAACGGGCACAGGGCTGCTCTCCTTTATCCTTTGTGATGCCCCTGTTCGCTCCCACTGGGGGCCTGGCCGGGTGCTCGGGGGGAATATTTGGGATCACTTCAAGCCTTTCTTTGAAAAGGATGTAGTTGCAGCGCTCGGCTTGGGAAATCGCAATCTGCCGCACCGCTGCTGGAGACAAAGGATGAGCCTTTGCTCCCGAGGTGATGCCCGGCGGGGAGCAGGGACGGCAGCCCGGCTCTCCCCCTGCTTTGGGCCAGCCTGAGGGCACAGCCCCGGCTCTCCTCTCTCCTCATTCGCCGTATCTTCCTTAAAATTCTTAGTAGAATGGATCCAGCCCCGCTGCTGGTGCTGGGGGCTGTTTGAGACGTGGCGCTGCTACCGCAGGGAACAACTTCTCAAAGTGAGACTGGCACCCGCCTGCCTGTTCTCAGACTTTAAATTGCATCTCAGCAAGAAGTTTTTACAATGAGGCTGCGGATGCCTTGGCAATGGGTCTTTAAGGTTCTGTGCAGCCCAGGCCACTCTGGAATTCCCAGATTCTTTGATACCACCCGTATCAATCGCAGCCGCAGCGCTGCAAACCTTGCCCAGAGCACCCCATGTACCCAGGAGCCTGCTCTGTGCCCAGGGTGTGCCCGGAGCTGGGATGTGATGGGAGCTGGGCTGTGCTGGAATGTGATGAGAACTGGAATGTGCCTGGAGCTGGGATGTGCTGGGATGTGCTGGGAGCTGGGCCGGGCCGGGCCCCGCCGCTGCGGGGCCGATTTGGGGCCGTCAGCAGTTCACAAATAACCCTTTTTGCCGAGCCCTGCCCGCGCATGGGCACGAGGGGCCCAATTTACAGAACACAACTATCTATTTGTGCTCATCCATAATTGATGGAGGCAGCTTTGACCATTAACTGCGGCGCGAGCCTAAACAAAAAATTTTATCTGCAAAGGCGAAGTGGTGGAGTTCACATTCCGGGGAGCCTGGCCAGGGTGAGGAGAGGCCGGGCACCATCCCCCGAGGTGAAACCCATCCTTCCCACCCAGGGGGTGAGAATCTTCCCTCATTGGAGAGGTGTTACTAACGTTTGTACGACAAGAGCTGAGAAACACGGGAATAAAGCAGAAGGGAGGGCAGAAAAGGGTTGTGTCCCTCCCCAGCATTGTTTGCAAATCTGAGGGCAGCTGAGCGTGTGGGGAGGTGAAGGTACAGGAGGAATCTGAGGAACAGAAGCTGCTGACATTGGAATTACGTGAAGGTGATCTAGGCAGATAAACCTTGAGAAGTAAAGTTTGCTTTCTTCCTCGTCCCCTGGGGAAGAGGAGAGATTTAGAGAAGGTTTTATGAAGGAATTGTTCTCTGTGAGGGGAGGCCCTGGCACAGGGGGCTGCCCCTGGATCCCTGCAGTGCCCAAGGCCAGGCTGGAGCAGCCTGCGGCAGTGGGAGGTTGGGGTGGGTGGCACTGGAAGGGCTTTGGAGTCCCTTCCAAGGCTGTGATGGTTCTGTGGTTGCGCGGAACATCCCTGAGCCCTTCCTGGCGGGGTGCCCGGTGCGGCTGCCGAGCGCTGGCAGAGGAGGAGGGACCGCAGCCCGGGAGGGGCCCTGCGCAGCCCCGGGCGGGTCTGAGGGGCCGAGCACCACCGGCCTCCCCCGCCCTGAGCACGCCGGGCTCTCCCGGGACTGGAGCAGGAAGGCTTTTGTTAAAACTCCAATTCCCGCTGGCATTGCGGAGCTGGAGGGGCCCTGCAGAGCACCCGGGGTCCCCAATCCCTGCCACGGACCGGGCTGGGGGAGCCCGGAGCAGCCCGGCTGAGGGGCTGGGACACGCACTCGGGTCACCTTGGGCTGCGGAATTCCTTTGGGAATTCTGGGCTAAGTCTTGTGCTTGCCAAGGGGTGTCAGTGGAAGCAGGTATTTCCTAGCAGTGTTCCAGGAGCTGTGTCTTCTTTTTCCCCGCGTTTCATTTTCCAAGCATTAACCATAATAACTACCTCACATATTTAAGAAATCGTGGCTTATTTAAGTCTTGCTGCAATTACGAGCAGTTTTAAACTCTCACATGCAAATGGCACAATTATTTTGGTATCAAGTTCCATATTGTTTCAGTACTCTCCACATCAGGCTGACTTTTATGGCTCATCGTCTGATCTTCATTTTCCTGCTGCAAATTAAGATTAATCCAGTGAACAGAATGGATTTACGCTGAATTCACAATGCTTTTCCCCCCAGGACTGTAGCTTATAATGGCTACAAAGGAGGCAGGAATAACTCAGAGGGGAAGGAAAAGGAACCATTGAGTAAACAAAATCTGCTGATTTGTGCTGCTTTCACCTTCCCAGGGGCTCCCGGGAGTCTGCAGCTCCCAGGTGAGGCTGGGGTTTGGAGGGGTCTGGATTCCTCTGCTCCCATCACACTGCAAGGTGAGGTTTGGACACACATTTATCCACCAGCTCCCCATCAAACCCAGGGCAGTGCCCGGGGCTGGGCAGGGCCCCTCTGGCTGGCACTGCTGCCTTGGGGCTGGCTCTGCCATCCCCCAGCTCTGCCCAGCCTCGGCAATTCCACAATTCCATGGCAAATGGGGCCTTCGCCGGTGCCTGCGCTGGTGTGAGCACTGCAGGAGGATCTCGTGTTCCAGGTGCCACGTGAAGCTAAGCTGGCTCTGCTGGGTGGTGCCTGCCCTGCCCGGCTGTCCCTGCCCTGCCCGTTCCCAGCCTGGTGTGGCCCTGGGGACAGCCCTGGGGGCCTTGCGGGTGGCATGGGGGGCACCGGGCACCGCTGTGATCCCGAGGGGAGCTCGGGAGAGCAGGGCTGGGTTCCAGGGCACGGCTCCCATGCTCGGCTCTGTGTGAGGAAAACGATGGGATTGAAGGAAAGTGGCACAGGAGGGACAAGGGCAGGGCTGGGTGTCCCTGCCACCCCTGGGTGTCCCTGTCACGCCTGGGTGTCCCTGTCACCTCTGGGTGCCCTTGTCACACGTGGGTGGGTGTCACTGCTGCCTGTGAGTGGGTGTTCCTGTCACCCGTGGGCGGGTGTCACTGTCACACACGGTTGGATGTCCCTGTCACCCGTGGATGACTCTCCCTGTCACCCACAGGTGCTGTCCCCATCTCCTGCAGCTCTCTGTCCCCATCCCCCCCGAGTGGCTGTGCCAGCAGTGCCGCTCGTGTGTCCCCAGCCCCGTGTCCCCTGTCTGGGCAGTGGCAGTGGCAGTGGATGGCTGTCCCCTGCATGGGGCACCTCCAGGACCTGCTGGGGCAGGTCCTGCCCCACGGCTGCTCAAACCCAGCCTGCTCCACCCTCCTTCCCTGCAGCCTGGTATTTTCCATCTAGAGGCTGCCTGACAGCTTTAATCTAATGCTTAAATGGATGGGAGAGAAGCTGTCGTGCAGGAAGGCTGTAATTTAATTACTTGGGAAGCGCACAGTTTAAGACATTTCAAATGTATTATTTTAGCCTGGCTGCTTTGGCAAAATCCAATTGGAATTTTGAGCGTGCTTATTTTTATTTCAGGCTAACGCTACAGAACGCCTCCTGTAGAATGTGTTTGTTAAGAAATTAATTGTCTTTGAGAAAAGGAAAATGCCCTGGGTGGGACTTGCTCCTCGAAGCATCCAAATGAGTTTGAATTGTTTCTCAAACTACATTTGTAGCACCATAAACCCAGCTCAGGCAGGAGGGGAGCAGGGCCTGGTGTCTGATCCCTCTCTGGGCTGGCCCTGTGCTCCCTCAGGGCTCTGCAAACGAGTTTTGGGAGATGTTTATTGGCAAAGCTCTGCCCAGAACAGAAATAATCAGTGGGACACGGGGTTTGAGGAGCACGAGAAGCAGGAAGCTTATGGAAAATAAGGTCCTGAAGCTCCTGGATGCCCCCTTTGAAGCCCTGGTGCCCTGTCCCTGGCAGCTCCTCAAGAGGGAAGCTGGAGCAGGTTTATCCTTGGTTTTTGGTTACAAAATTCAGGATTGGTATGAGAGTCTGTGCAGGGCCCACAGCAGCTGGGTGCAGCACGTGGAGAGCCTTGGCTGCAATGGGAGTATCTGTGCACGGAGGGTGCAGGGCAGGAGGGCTGGGCTGGGCTCCTGGATCTCCCCTCAGAGCTCCTGAGCCACCAGGGAAACGTGCCCTTCATGTAAACAAGCTGCTCTGGAGATATTTTGAGGATGAAGTCATAAAAATTCTATGGCATACCTATATTTTCCTTTTGGCATTGAATTCACCATAAAAACTGACACAGAAAAACAGCTTCAGCTGTGCTGGCTGGGAAACTGCTGCAGCTGCTTCTCAGAGCCATCAAAGCAGCCCACAGCGGGCTGGGTTGGAAGGGGTGCCATGGGCAGGGACACCTCCCACTCTCCCAGGTTGCTCCAAGCCCTGTCCTACGTGGCAATTTTTCCCCAATATTCCATCCCTCCCTGCTCTCTGGCCGTGGGAAGCCACTCCCTCCTACCCTGTCACTCCAGGCCCTTGTTCAGCAATTCTTCAGATCTTTCCAAAAAAATTTATTTTCTCTGTTAAAAAGCAAAAGTGCCGTGCAGTATGTTAAATTCCATTCTTTTTCCCAGCGGTTCCCCTACCTCAGGCTGCTTGTTTTTCTAACAACTCCTGCAATTCGCCTTTACCCAAATATTGTTGCCAGGATAAATTGTCCCTCCAAAAGGGAGTGTCCCCTTCCCGGGCCATCCCTGAGGGTGCTGCTGGATGCTGATGGGATGGAGCTGTGCTGAGAGCCCAGAGTTACCCTGGGGCTGCTCAGATCCCTTCCCCAGCCCCGGGGTTGTGTCAGAATCAGCCCCTATGGACTATGGAGAAAGTTCCTGTTTCTCATTTCCAGCTGATCACCCACTTCAGCTGGGTGACTGATGCTTCCCAAGGTGGGCCAGGGGATGGGGAAGGCAGCCCCTGAGAGGCTGTTCCTGGTTTTAGTTTGGCTCTCTGGCTGTGAGGTGGCATGGAAAGCGGGGCAGGTGGCATTTCTGGTTCCAGCCCCTGGGGTTTGGTGGCTGTGCCCTCTGCACGCAGGCATGGCTCGGATACTGATTGCCAAAAATTGGGACGTGGTCAGCGGGCAGGACAGGGCGTGTCCCAGGGCTCTGTGTCCGTCCCCAGCAGGGCTGGGGACCCCAGGGGACACTGGGGACAGCAGGGACAGCGATCACCCCTTGCACGGACGGGATGGGATGGGATGGGATGGGATGGGATGGGATGGGATGGGATGGGATGGATGGGATGGGATGGAGCTCTCCCTGCTCCCCTCATTTCTGGCAGTAACTCAATTCCATCAGGGGTTTTTTGCACGGATCACGTAATCCCCTCAGCCAGCTGAAATCCTGCACTTTAAAAGCCTCGCTGCAGAATGACAAAGAGGGTTTTATTCCCTCGCAGCCGGGGTCGGGCCGGTGACAAAGCACGGCGGGGGCAGCGCCGTGGGATGGGCTGGGATGTGCTGGAATGGGCTGGGATGTGCTGGGGTGTGCTGGGATGTACTGGGATGGGCTGGGGTGTGCTGGGGTGTGCTGGGATGGGCTGGGATGAACTGGGATGGGCTGGGATGGGCTGGGATGTGCCGGGATGTGCTGGGATGCTCTGGGGATGCACTGGGATGCCCTGGGATGCGCTGGGATGGGCTGGGATGTACTGGGGATGTGCTGGGGATGCACTGGGATGGGCTGGGACGGGCCCTGGGCAGGAGCTGTTCCCATGAAACCCCGGCCCCAGCACCTCCTGGTGACCCCACAACTCTGGGGGTCCCCGGGCAGCTGTGCCCAGCTGTGCCCAGTTCTGGGCGGGCTCGGTGGCCACGGGCTCGGGGCCATCTCCTCTGCCTTATCTACATTTAATGCGTCATCTGCAACTTGTGTGAGCACTGAGCCCAGGAGAGCGCTGGGGAATTGCAGCTGAGGCGCCCACCCACGCAGCCCGTGGCCCTGCAGGCTGGGAGGGGAGCTGGGACGTGGGGAGGGAGCCAGGGAACGGGGGCTGGATGCCCTTCAGGCACCTGCTCATCCCCTGTGCCATCCACGCCCGTGCTGGGTGCCCAGCTGGGTGCCCACTGCCGGGAGCCTCCTCCTGCCTCCCCCAGTGCCTTTCCCAGCCCATCAGCACGGCCCTGCAGTTATTGCATGACGAGCAGTTCCCTGGTTTGTGTCACTGACCCAACCCTGAGCATCCCTGTCCTGCCTGCAGCAGGGCCTGCGTGCCGAGGAGGATGCACAGAGGGACACCTGGCACTGGGCACGGGCTGGCAGTGCCCCAGGCCGGGCTGGACAGGGCTGGGAGCAGCCTGGGACACCGGGAGGG
>NW_005054309.1:11128426-11130973 GCF_000277835.1 Geospiza fortis | reverse complement strand
GGGAGGGGTGGAATGGGATAATCTTTAGAGTTCCTCCCGACCCAAACCCTTCAGGGGCTGTGTGATCCTGCCCTGCCAGCAGGAAGGCAGCGCTGCTCCAGCAGCTCCCTCCCTGCCCTGCCACTGCAGCACGTGAGCCACATCCAATTCCCTTTCATTTCTGTAACAGGTAGGAGATCACACAGCAGCGTGCAGAGCAGCAAACACGAGCACAGTCACACAGTGCAGGTGTCAGATTGAATGCCAGAGCAAAGTGAAGGATGCACGTGCTCAAGAAGAGCAGAAATCTGTGTTTTCAGCTTGCACAACTTGGGCCACCTACGCTGGTCCAGCTGCTGCAGCTTTGTGTGTTTATCTGTGCTGCTCATCAGTTGGGAACAGAGGTAAAAAAATCCCTGAAATTGATGCTCTGCATAAATATCCAAACTTCATCAAGCCAGGGGCATTTGCGCAACGCTGCCAGGGATGCACAGGTGGGATTGCTGGGGTGGCTGTGCAGAGCAGGGCAGGACTGGGTGATCCCTGTGGGTCCCTCCAGCTCGGGACATTCTGTGATTCTGGTTGTGTGTCTGTGCTGCAGCTGTGTGGCCTGGAGCTGTCCTCACCTCTGTCCACACAGAGCTGCCCGGGGTGCTGCAGTGTCCCGGGGCGCTCATCACCCCCATCCGTGTAGCAGAGGGGTTGGCAATCCCGGGGCAGAGCTCGGGGTTTGCAATCCCGGGGCAGAGCCCGGGGTTGGCAATCCCGGGGCAGAGCTCGGGGTTTGCAGTCCCGGGCCAGCCCAGAGCTGCGGTTCCATCACTGCGATCCCCCCGGCACGGGCGGCGGTCCAGGCGAGCTGCTGTGTGCCTTGGGCAGTGTTTTGTTCCCGACGTGACACAGAGAGCTTTATTTGCCTCTCCTGCCACCCACGGCACGCAGACAAGCTCCTGCCACCGGAGCCTGGCCCGGGGACAGCTGCTGATGCCCGGGAGCCGCAGGGCTTTGGGAGCCAAGGGAACGGAGGGACCCAGCGCTGAGAGCAGGAAACCACCCAGGTTAATTAACGGCGGCAATTAGCACCTCCGTGGGGCCCAGCCTTGGCTCCCTGCGAGCCTGAGCCCGGTGGATGGTGACAAATGGATGTACCCGAGGTGTCAGCACCCGCTGAGCATCTTCCAGGGTAAAACAAAGGGAGAGCAGCTTTAGGCACAGGCAGTGATGGGACACGGGGGAACAGTTGGAATGAAAGGAGGAGAGATTTAAATTAGATGTTGGGGAGAAATTCTTTACTCAGAGGGTGGGGAAGCCCTGGCACAGTCTGCCCAGAGAAACTGGCAGTGCCCAAGGCCAGGCTGGACACTGGGGCTGGAGCAGCCTGGGACAGGGGGAGCTGTCCCTGCCATGGCAGGGTGGCACTGGAGGGGATTTAGTGTCCTTGCAACCCAAACTATCCTGGGATTTGGGGATTCTGTTATTTTCCCCTGCAGGAGCCAGGGATGGAGCTGGGGTCAAGGCCAAGCCAGGTGTCACTGTCCCCACTCCACAGGTGACAGGTGAGGGACATCAGACGAGCTGCAGCGGGAGAGGGAGATGGGGAGGGTCCCTGCTTTCATCAGGATTTTTGTGTCTCTTGAAACAGTCTCTTTTTTCAGGGAACAAATTACATATTTTATTCATTTTCTGCACAGAAAGGAGCGGTTCTGGAGCCCTGATGGGGATGTTTCTAAGCAACGTTGTTTTCCCACCACCAGCGTCAGGAGCAGTGACTTTTTTACTTCTTTTTTTTCCATATTTTTGTAGCAATAAGACAAACTCTGTGCAGTTTATATCAGGAAAGCTGTGCCACGATTTCCCCAGTTTGGCTGTATCCCCCACCTGCGAGGGGGCGTGTGAGGGGTCCCCTGGGGGTCACCTGCCCCCGGGTTCCTGCACTGGGACCATCCCCTCAGGTTTTATTTTGGTAGAGTTTGGCTGCTGTGGGCACAAGCACAGACACAGGGCAATGAAACCAGGCTTGGAAGGAGCCAAAAGCAGCTTTATCTGAATTCCGTGGAGCTCTCCCAAGCCTGGAGGTTCTTCTGTGGGTGTGGACTCAGAAATGTTTTAGTCATTGTATGTGTTATTGCAGAGATTTTATTTAAAACTTCTGGTTTTGCATAGGGGGAAAAAACCCTCTCCTTTTCTGTCTCATTTCTGATAGACGGATGGGTGAATAAATGGGAGATGGATGGATGGATGGATGGATGGATGGATGGATGGATGGATGGATGGATGGATGGATGGATGGATACACAGATAAACAAGCAGATAGGATGGTTATCCTGATCCCTTCCAGCTGGAAATGCTGCAGGGGAAGGGAAGGTTTGGGCTGATTTGGGGGGTGTTAATTGGAGAGGCCAAACCCAAACTGTCCCTGCTCCAAACAGAGAAGGGAAGCAAATCCCCACCTGGGAATGTGTTGTGCTGTAATTGCTCTGTCCCTGAAGGACACAGGAACCGTTGTGGGTTAACGAGGTAATTAAGCAGCACAAGTGTCTCAGGCCATAAATCTCTGCCAGGGAAAGA
>NW_005054309.1:11119164-11128398 GCF_000277835.1 Geospiza fortis | reverse complement strand
CTCCGTATGCCCTGCAGGAGCTGGGCTGATGCACGGTGGGTGTGGGACATGGGTGAGGAGGGTTTCCCGAGGAGGGGAATTGGAGGTGGATGGTGAGGGTTTCCCGAGGAGGGGAACTGGGACATGGACGGTGAGGGTTTCCCAAGGAGGGGAATTGCCTTTCCCCACTGCTGGCTGAGGGGTTTGCCTGGGGCTGGACCGTGTTTGGGAGGATGGAGGTGGCCCTGCAGGGACAGGGACAGCCCCTGGGACTGCTCCTGGGTCCCTCAGCCATTGCAGAGCACTCGGTGCCACTGCTGGGCTCTCACCATTCCCCTGCTCCAGCGTTAACTACAGCCCCACAATCACAATTGTTCTCTGTAGCACGGGGTGCTTTGCAGGGATGTTTCACCCCTGTATTTTCTCTGTTTTTTGGTTGAAGAGCCTCTTGGCTGTGTCCCCCTGCAGGGCTCTGCTGTCCCTGTGGCCTCAGCGCTGGGTGGTCACGCAGATGTCACCATGCTGGGTTTTTTCTCCTAAAGCCTCGATTTGTCTGCCAGAGCTGAGGCTCATGCTCCCACAGCGCTGCTCTCCAGTTCTCCTGGCTCCCCAGGATCCTGTGCCTGCTCCCCTGGGAGCTCTCTGCTCCGGGCTCATCCCACATCTCTATGTACATATATACATTACAATTCCTGTAGTTCTCCTTCAGCTCTGCCTGCACGATCAGCACTTGCCCTTCCCAGGGAATAATTCAACTCCAAACTCCCATGAAAACCATGAGGGAGGCATGGGGTGAGGGAAAGGCACAAGGAGGGCTGGGAATTTTCCATGTCATGCTCAATCCCCGCTGCTGCCCTGCACTGAGGGAGGTTTGGGCTGGGCACTGCTGGTTTAAGGCAGGATTTTGTGCACATCCACTTCCCAGGAGCAAGGGAAGGTGAAACCCAGTCCCAGGGGATTTTTCCTTGTAATGTGGCCCTGGTTGAAGATTGGATTATGAGTGTAACATTGACTTCAGTTAAAAGACTCTTGAAAACCTGTGATATTTCCCCCTGTCTTTTTGCTGTCAGGTTTTATCCCAGACACCTCTGAGCTGCTGCAGGATGTGTTAGTCCTCCCGTTCCCTTTGTGCCACTTTTGACTTTCTGATGTTGGACTGCAGGGCTCCTGAAGCCACAAATGGTCACCTTGCCCTTTAGCATGCATGTTGGACCCTGGTGCTCTCTTTGGCCACAGAATGAGCCCTCCTCACCAACACTCCCAACCGGGTGCATCTCTGTAGGATTCTCCTTGGTTTTGCCCGTCATCTCCTCACAGTTAGGTGGCTGACAAGCAAAATGGGGAAACGAGATCTGGATTTTCCCCCAGATTTGAGGAGCTGGAGGCTTTTGCAGCTCAGGGCTGGATCTGGTGCCTCCCTGTCCTACACAGGCTGGTGTCAGCCCCTGAGCCCCCTACATTTAACAAAACAATTAACTCCGGCTTTTCCAGCTCTGCAGCAGAGCCAAAGTGTGTGTTCTGAGCAGCATTTCTGCCGTGTGGGTGGCTTTGGGCTGTGGTGTTTCTGTGGGTGCCAGGCGTGGTCCCCATGGGGGCTGAGGAGCCGTGTGCCTGCTGGGACTGAGCCACGGGCAGGGTGGGGCAGAGCTGTGAGCCCAGACGTGATCCCTGCTGCCAGGGAGGGCTCTGCCCTCTGCTGCAGCCTGGCCAGGGCTCTCCAGGTCTCTGTGCGGCTGGAATGGCCCCTCCATTTGCCCCCACCTGGGCCAAAACCCTGAGCTCATCCAGGGAAAACAAACCCCATCAGGCAGTGGGCATGGAGGGCCCGGTGTGGGTGAGGATGAGGAAGGAGCAGCATTGTCCCAGGCAGAGGGGGTGACCAGCCCTGGGGCTGTGCCATCCTGGGGACCCTGTCAGCAGGGAGGTGCCACCCAGGCTGGGCTCACAGCTCCTCGCCAGCCTTTTCCCTGCCTGGCACCTGCTCTGCTGGGCTTGGCACAGCTCCCTGTGGGGACGCTGCCCCAGCTCCCTGCAGGGCTCCTGCCCCAGCCTGCCAGGATCCCTCGGGGCGAGGAAAAGCCTCATCCAGGGAGATGCCAGCCCTGCTGGGTGCCCCGGGGCGTTTTCAGCGGTGTGCCAGGCTCCAGGCTGTGTTTGCTGTGACTCAGAGCTGGCTCTGCTCGCCAGGCTGTGCTGCAGGGACCTGCTGCCAGCCCGGGCTGCTGCCGGGCAGGGAAATGTCACCCTTGGGTGCTGCCGGGCAGGGAAATGTCACCCTTGGGTGCTGCTGGGCAGGGAAATGTCACCCTGGGCTGCTGCCAGCACAGCAGGGCCCGGCTAAACCCGGCCTGTGGAGCGGGGCCTGGCTAAGCCCAGCCTGCGGAGCAGGGCCTGGCTAAACCCGGCCTGCGGAGTGGGGCTCTCGGGGGCTGAGGTCCCCTCGTCCTTGGCTGTCCCCTGGTCAGTGCCAGGCACCAGCACAGACACTGTGCTCACCTGTCCCAAGGCTGCTCCCTGGAGAAGGAGGCTGGAAAGCTTTGAAGTGAAGCTTAAAATGCATCTTAGGGCTAGAAGCAGCAGAAGGACTGGGGTGTCCCTTCTCTGCCCAGAATAAAGCAGTGCCCTGAGGCTCTGTGGGCTGACGTGGCTGCAGCTGTCCTTTTTTGGTTTTAGTGGCCTCAGGAGGTTTGTACAGCTCTGCCATGGGCACCGAGAGGGGCTGTGCCCCAAACCCTCTCCTTGCTGCCCCGTTCCCTGCCCCATCCTCCTGGGAGGCCTCTGCAGGGCCAGGCTTGGCTCAGCTGGAGCCCAGCTTTGGGCACACAGCAGCGTGGTGCTGCTTGGCTTTGGGCTCTGGCTTTAAAAGAGCTCCAAGCTGAGGGGCTGAGCACCTCCAGGCCTGGCGTGTGGTGCAGGTTTGGGGTTAAGGCAAGGAAAAGGAGGCAGTTCCAGACTGGGAGGTGGGAGCTGTGCGAGGGGGAGCGGGGTCCTGCAGGGCTGGGGCCCAGCGCAGACAAACCCCGAGTTCTGTGTGTGCTGGGCAGTGATCTGTGGCAGCAGAGCCATCACACAGCACAGGGGGCTCCCGGCAGCAGCAGCACGACGGCTGTGCTAATGGAAAGCAGGAGAGGATGGATCAGAGCTGACTTTCAATCAGCTGCTTTGGCCAGGCAAACTGATCCTCAGAGACCAGAGGCTCCTGCTTTGTCCTCTCTAATAGCTGCTCTCTCACAGCGAGAAATTCCTTCCCAATATCCCACTGACCCCCTGGCAGTGGGAAGCCATTCCCCCTTTCCCAGCTCTCCTGGAGCCCCTGGAGCCCAGCAGCTGCAGGTGAGCACCCTGAGCTCACTGGCACGGGCACCCAGAGTTTCCCAGGAGGATGCTCAGCTGTGCACAGCCAGAGCAGATGCTCCTGAAGGGCTGGGGTTTGTTCCCATCCCCATTCCCAGCCCCTCCCAGGCCCTGCTCCCAGCACAGCATCCTCGGGGAGCTGTGGGGCTGCTGCCAGCTCAGCTGCAGGCACAAAGCTGCCTCTTTGTCCCCGAGCCCAGAATTAGTGCAAGGCAAGCACAAAGAGCTTCCACTGCCCCGTTACTGGGAGACAGCCCATTGATTGTCCTTGGCAATTGCGCAGCCTCAGGCACGTGTCTGTCTGTGTGTCTGTCTGTCTGCTCTATCTCCATCTGCATCCCCCTGGGTGCTGCAGGATGGGTGTAAATGAGATATATGTGAGTATTTGCTTGGTGGGTTTGTGTGGGTTTGTTTCTTCTCGTTTGGGAGGCAGAGGAGAAGCAGATCCTGAATGACAAATTCCTGTTGTGCAGGAGGAGCCAGGGCTGGGCTCAGTGAGCTCTTAGACAGCCCCAGGGCTGTGCTGGGGCCAGTTCCCCCGGTGTGGCCAGTTCCCCGTGCTGGTGGGGGCTCTCTGACACCTGGGGGTGTCTCCAGGCTGCCCCATGGGCTCAGCAATCCCCCTGCCCAGCACCTCCCGCTCCCTTTGCAGAGGGACCTGGCCCTGCAGGGATTTGGCATTTCCAGCGTCAATTTCCCAAATATCCGGGTCAGGTGTGCACTGAGCAAATGGCAGAGCTCTGAAATCCAAACACAGCATTTCTGCCCGGATTTGCTGGCTGAGCAGGCTCCTCACAGAGCTGGGTGTTGCTCCCTGGAGCAAACCTGGTGTGTTTTAGCCCAAAAGCTGCCTGGAGAGGGGAGGGGGCAGCCCTGGCACGGGGGAGCTGTGGGGAAGGACAGGACCCTCACTGGGGTCTGGGCTGATCCCACTGCCAGGGGTGGTGAATCCCATAAATGCAGGGAAACACCCCAGAGATGCACTCACACCGTGTGCTCCTACAAACACATTGATATAGGGATATTTAAAGGGGTGTATGGAGAGGATCTGTATCTGCACATAGGCACTGGGAATATCTCTGTGTGTAGATATAAAAGGGATGCATATAATGGGTGTGTCCATGAATATATAGATTTAAAGGGTATGTGTGGGTATTTCCATAAAAGGTTACACACAAAGGATAAGTATATGCATAGAGCTGAAGGGCAGATGTGCAAAGGGGGTATATAAAATATATATATATGTGTAAATATATATAAAGGGTGCATGGGTAGATGTGTATTTATATTTATGTGGAGAGAGGAGTTCATGGCTGAGCTGTGCCCACAGGCTTTGAACTGCAAAGATCAGGTTGTTGAGAAATAGGATTAAAAACCTATAAAACCCATAAAATAATTGGAAGCTGTGAGGGAATGAGCAGCAGCACTTGACTCCAAGGGGTGTTTTGGGGTGGGTGGGCTGTGTCCAGAAGGAATGCTGAAATCCCCATCCCATGGATCTGGGATTCCTGCCCTTGGTGCTGCAGCTCTGGGGCTTTGCCTTTGAACCTCCCAAGGGTTCCAGTTGTGCTGGGGAGGATGGGGGAGGATTTGTGCTGCTGGTGGGCAGGCTCCAGCTGTGTTTGCACTCAAAAGATGAGGAAAAAAAAAAGAAAAAGGGGAAAAAAGGAAGGAAAACTAGAAAAAGAATAAAGAAGAAAAAATAGAACACACAGACAAAAAAAGAGGTCAGTGCCTGCCCTAGCTGTGCTGTGAGCCTGGGGGCTCGTGGGGCTGGAGATGCAGCTGCAGCTTTTCAAACAGACCTGCAGGTCAGGTTCCTGTGTCTCCCAGCATCTGAAATCCCCATTAGCAGCACTAAATTTTAGGTGCAGCAGTGCATTAAGGGGTCCTGGAGGGGTGGGAGGATGGGCAGTCCTGCCCCAGGGTCTGGCTGGTGCTGGGCTGGTCCTCCTGCAACCCCAGGATGCTGCTCAGGGAAGTGGTGCTGTAGGAACGAAAACCTGAAACGGCCAGGAAATCCAGTGTGGAAAATGGGATGGGCTGGAAGCACAGGTCACAGCCTGGGGTGCTGTCCAAGGGCTGGAGTGTTTGGGTTCATTGCCAGCCCTGAGCACTCAGGGAGGAGGAGGAGGAGGATGTCAGCCCATCCACCCTTCCCCAGCCTGGGCACCCAGGTCCCACTGTGGCATCTGTGTCCCTTCTGGAGGAAAACCCAGCATTTGGGCAAAAGCTGCGGCTTGTCCCCTCCAGCTGCTGGCTCCCCATGGGGTTGTGTTGTGTGTCCCTCAAGGGCTGAACTCCATTTTCTAATTATTTTCTTTTTCTTCCAGAAACCTTGGCAAGTCTGGGCTGAGAGTGTCGTGCCTGGGGTTGGGTGAGTACCTCTGGCCTCTGTGCCCAGCCCAATCCTCCAGGGGAGCTGTGGGAGGGTTTGTGCTGTAAAACCCTCGGGTGTGCCCTGGGACAAGCAGCCTGCAGGGATCCCAGGGAGTGTCCCCAGGAGCCCCGAGGGCCAGCTTGGGCTGGGGCAGAGCTCCATCCCATCCCATGGATCCCATCCCATGGATCCCATCCCATGGATCCCATCCCATCCCATGGAGTGTCCCTAGGAGCCCCGAGGGCCTGGGCCAGCCTGGGCAGGGGCAGAGCTCCATCCCATCCCACGGGTCCCATCCCATCCCATCCCATCCCATCCCATCCCATCCCATCCCATCCCATCCCATCCCATCCCATCCCATCCCCTGTGTGCCCAGTTTTCCCCTGGCCCCAAAGCCCCCAGTTCCACACCAATGCTTTATCCCCTCCATGTGCTCTTTCCTGGGGAAGGGCTCTGCTCAGCTCCTGCTGCCTTTACTCAGAGCAATGCTCTGAAGTGCAGCCCCTGGACACAGACTGGGCTGTGTGATGGACACCCAGCCCTGCAGGGAGGAGGAGGAGGGTGAGCTGTGCTGTATCTCCTGCAGTGCCAGGCTGGGCACCAGGACCCTGCAGGAGCCCAGGGATGGAGGCTCTGCCCCAGCACAGCCCCGTTCCTGCTGCCTGGGGGTCACAGTGCTGCCACAGGGAGGTGGAGGCACCATCCCTAAAGAATAGCTGAGAAAGGCAGCAGCGAGCCCAGGCTGAGTGTGGATTTATAAAATCAGAGTTTGATGGCACGCTTTGGTTTGTTGCTCCGTTGACAAAGCAGGTGGAGGGGAAATCAGGTTAAAATCAGGTTGAAATCAGTGTGCAGTGGCTGGAGGGGATGCTGGCCCACAGGAGGAGGGGTGCAGAGCAGGAGGGAGACCCCCCCCCCCAGCCCCAGGGCCAGGCTCAGCCTCAGCCTGAGCAGTGCCTCCGGTCTGGGGGGTTTAGCAATGCTCCATCAACACCACAATAGCAGGGCTTAATCAGTTGACTAATTTAACATTTCTAAAGTGACTCAATAGGATTTGCTATAAGCACAACAGTCACTTAATTATGAATCTAAGCTAATTACGAATCTAAGATGGCAAGGTTCATTCTACACTTACTCAGAGTATTTAAATCAATTGATGTACCCACAGATCCAAGGAGTCTGCAGCAAGCTTTAAACCTGTGAAACACTTCAGGGAAACACTGCTGTCTGGAGACTCACAACCTATGGCATGCTTGGCTTTAGTCATCAGGAAATTTCCATCCTGGGTGCAGTTTGGGTTGCTAGTTACTGGAATTTTCTTTGAGAAGTCCAGTTATAATAATAATAATAATAATAATAATAATAATAATAATAATAATAATAATAATAATAATAATAATAATAATAATAATATTGTTTAACAATTCTATTATTATTATTAGGTCAGAGCAACCTGGTCTGCTGGGCAGTGTCCCTGCCCAACAGAGGGGTGGAATGGGATGAGCTTTAAGGTCCTTCCAGCCCAAACCATTCCATGATTCTGTGATTATTCTGCTCAGGCTGTTCAGACAGAAAAATAAGGCCTTGGGGCTGTTTGTTGGAAACCAGGAGGCTGATGGAGCACAAGCTGTGTTTGGGATAAGTTCCAGGGGGTCACCTGCCCAGGTGAGCATTGCCAGGGTGAGGAGGTGCTGCTGCCTTGGGGCAGGTGAGGGCCTGGGGGCTCTGCTGATCATCCCTGCCAGGGATCCTCCCAGGGCAGCTCTCAGCCCGTTGGGATCTGGGTTTAAACTGGAAGGAATTGTGAAAGTCACCCTGTAGCACAAGTGGGAGAAGCAGGGCCTGTTCTGCCAAGAGCTCTTCTGGTTAAAATAGCCCCAGCCTTGGAGAGGACTTGTCTGGTCTGTGCAGAGGCTTTATTTATCAGTTTTATTTATCAGCCTCCCAGCTTCCCCAAGTGCTACTGCTGGGGTGGAGGAGAAAGCCACGGGAAGGAAGTAGCAGCAGGAAAAGAGAAAAAAGAAAAACCAGTTTTGCAGAGCTTTTCTTTGATTTGAAGTGGAACTGCAGCAGCATCTAAATATGCTGAGCCTTTGTGAGTGCAGCTGTGCAGGGGCTGGGGGAGCTGCTGGCACCTCCTGCTGCTCCAGCACAGGGAGCCCTGAGCCCCTGCCCTGTGCAGGGAAAGAAGGGGAGCTGGGGAGCCTGAAACCCAGAATCCAGAAATCCACATTCCCTGGGAGGGGCAGGTGCTCCTCCTGCTGCACAGCACCTTTTCTTTTGGATGGTTGGGTTGGGTTGGAGGGACCTTGAAGCTCATCCTGCTCTCTCCCTGCCATGGCAGGGACACCTCCCACTGTCCCAGGTGCTCCAGCCCCAGTGTCCAGCCTGGCCTTGGGCACTGCCAGGGATCCAGGGGCAGCCCCAGCTGTGCCAGGGCCTGCCCGCCCTGCCAGGGAATGATTTCTCCCCAGTATCTGATCTAAACCTCCTCTCTTTCAGTTTAAAACTCTCCCCTTGTCCCTCCTGCCCGGTGTCTGCTCCCAGCTCTGCTTTATCTGACTTTCCTAAATGCCTTCTCTCTTGCAGCTCCCCAAAAGATAAATGTGTTTCCCTGTGCTCTCTGCAGCATGAAAATCTAATTTAGGGCTCACTGAAGTTTCTGAAGGCTCAGCAGTCTTCCTCAAAAGCCTTGCAAAATCTCAGCAAGGTGGGAGAGTTCTTTATCCTGTGGGATGGGAAGTGGAGAAGGGGAAGTTGGGCAGAAATCCGAGGTGGGCAGGGCTGGGAGCAGGGACCCTTTGGTGACACCCTGCTCCTCCTGGCTCGGGGGAACGAGCTCCTCTGCTGGCAGGGCTGTGACCGTGTTCACAGGGGTCCCAGGATGAGGGAAGAGATGAGGATCTGACTCCACGTTTCAGAAGGCTGATTTATTATTTTATTATATATATTGTATTAAAACTATACTAAAAGAATAGAAGAAAGGATTTCATCAGAAGGTTAGCTAAGAATAGAAAAAGAAAGAATGATAACAAAAGTTTGTGGCTCGGACAGAGAGTCTGAGCCAGCTGGGCTGTGATTGGCCATTAATTAGAAACATCCACATGAGACCAATCACAGATGCACCTGTTGCATTCCACAGCAGCAGATAACCATTGGTTACATTTTGTTCCTGAGGCCTCTCAGCTTCTCAGGAGGAAAATTCCTAAGGAAAGGATTTTTCAGAAAATATCGTGGCTACACAGGGCTGTCAGGGAGGGCCCTGAGCCCCTCAGAGCAGAGCTGAGCATCATTCCTGGGGCACTGAGCTCCTGTGGAGCTGGGACTGCTCAGCCAGGCTGAGCTTCCCTGGGAACATCCCAGAGCTGGGTCCTGCTCCTGCCTGGGCTGAGCTTTGCCCTCCTGCCTGGGTGAGTTTGGGCTGAGCTTTGCCCTCCTGCCTGGGTGAGTTTGGGCTGAGCTTTGCCCTCCTGCCTGGGTCAGTTTGGGCTGAGCTTTGCCCTCCTGCCTGGGTCAGTTTG
>NW_005054309.1:11113435-11118968 GCF_000277835.1 Geospiza fortis | reverse complement strand
CTCCTGCCTGGGTCAGTTTGGGCTGAGCTTTGCCCTCCTGCCTGGGTGAGTTTGGGCTGAGCTTTGCCCTCCTGCTTGTCCCCAGTCCCATGGACAGAAGGTGACAGCTGGCTGCAGAAATGGTGTTTTGTGAGCCCAGAGGGGCAGGTGCTGCTGTGCCCTTGGTCCTGGCTCTGGGGTGAGGTTTGGCACAGGCACCGTCCCTGCCAGGAACAGCAGGGGCTGGGGCTCAGCCCTGCCCTGCACAGGTGACACTGGTGCTGTGACACGCTCAGGTGGGCTCTGCTTTGGCACCACGCCCTGCTGGGCTGCACTGGGAGCCAAGGCTGGGCCTGGTGCAGGAATTCCCCTTGAGGGCGAGGAAATCCACTTGGAAAATCTCTTCAGGGCAGGAGGGAGGAAGGTGATGGGCAAGGGGCAGTGGTGGAAGTCTGTCTGTCCTGGGGCAGGGGATGCCTTTCCAAACCATGAGCTGGGCTAGGGGAGAGAGAGACAGTCACTTGGACAGGGGAAAGCAGCAATTTAAAAAAATATATATGTCTTTCTCCAGTATATTTTTCTTCCCAAATGAGTGTGTTGGCTGAGGTTGTGAATCATCCTTGGCTGTTGTTTGAAATGCCAAATGCGCCTTGTGCTTTTTTTTGCCTTTTTTAATGTGCAGAGGGAGGGGAGCAGCCTCTGCCTGGATGGGGGTGCCCTCCCTGCTGCTGGCTCCTGAAGCAGAGCCCTTCCCTTCCCCAGCCACACCTGGTGCTTTCAGCTCGCCCTGCTGAGCCCAAACCCACGTCCCTGCCTGTCCAGTACCGCAGATATTTATTCCCTGCATTTCAGGAGCTTTCAGGTGCCTGTTGTTGTGATTTGAGCGCTCCCTGTGCCCCAAGCCCCGAGCACATTGTCACTCAGTGGGATGTGCTTTGTGTCACAAGGTGAATTCTGAGAGGATGTGCACTCTGTGGGGAGGATGAATAATCCTCTTCCTTCTCACCTGTGCACCTGTGTGCTGCTTATGCAAAAGGGGAAAAAAAATCACCTTGAGATAAACAGTCTCAACCCATTTTTTGGTACAAACACATTTTAATGTATTCCTGTAAAAATAACACCTCTGAAGCTTTAACATGGAAATCAGGCTTCATTTGGTTATTTTTTTTTATCTGCATGAAGAAGCTTAAAGATAAAATGAAAAGAGGTTTCAGTTTTATCTTTGTTGTGCAGGACCAGAGCATTTAAACTCCAATAATCAGAGAAAATACCTCTCCTGAGGTCTGTAGCCAGCAAGGTGCAGCAGGGGTACTCCTGTCCCATTCTTGTCGTCCTTACAGACCTAAAGAAAATACAAAATTAGCCAGAAATTGTGTCCTCTTTGCTCATTTGTTTAGTTTCCATTTCGTCTCTGATCTGTGGCAAACTTGGCTTTTCCAGCTCGGGTTGTTCTGCAGGAAACCAGGAGTTGCAGTTTGAACTCACACTTTGTGCATCTTTAAATAGCTTTATTTGCACGGAGAGAGACCTGACGTATTAAAAAATTCAGATTGGCCTTTTTCTGAGGGAAAGGGAGGGAGCTGCTGCTGCCAGGGCTGATGAGGGGCTGTGTTCTGAGCAGGGCTGATCAAAGCTGCCCCAGCCCTTCCACCCTGCTCAGGGTCCATGTCCTGGCACCCAGGGGCCCCATCCCTCTTTGATGAGGGTCTGGGAGCAGCTTTTGCATCGTTTCAAGTGCAGGCAGGCAGGGAAGCTGCAATTCCTGTCCCTTTGGCAGCATCAGAGCTCAGCCCTGGCCCTGCAGTCCCTGTCCCATCCTTGCATTTCACATGGTTGGGAGGGACTCCCCCAGTGCCACCCTGCCCTGGCAGGGACACCTCCCACTGCCCCAGGCTGCTGTCCAGCCTGGCCTGGGACACCTCCAGGGCTGGGGAAATCTCACTGGATTTCCCAGCTGGGAGCCTGAGCCCCTCTGTCAGTCAGAGCTTTCAGTTCTGGGGCGTTGGGAGAGCCACGCGAGCTCTGCCCCATCGCTCCATCGCTCCATCGCTCCATCGCTCCATCCCTCCATCGCTCCATCGCTCCACCGCTCCACCGCTCCATCGCTCCACCGCTCCATCGCTCCATCCCTCCATCCCTCCATCCCTCCATCCCTCCATCGCTCCATCGCTCCATCGCTCCATCGCTCCATCGCTCCATCGCTCCATCGCTCCATCGCTCCATCGCTCCATCGCTCCATCGCTCCATCGCTCCATCGCTCCATCGCTCCATCGCTCCATCGCTCCATCGCTCCATCGCTCCATCGCTCCATCGCTCCATCGCTCCATCGCTCCATCGCTCCATCGCTCCATCGCTCCATCGCTCCATCGCTCCATCGCTCCATCGCTCCATCGCTCCATCGCTCCATCGCTCCATCGCTCCATCGCTCCATCGCTCCATCGCTCCATCGCTCCATCGCTCCATCGCTCCATCGCTCCATCGCTCCATCGCTCCATCGCTCCATCGCTCCATCGCTCCATCGCTCCATCGCTCCATCGCTCCATCGCTCCATCGCTCCATCGCTCCATCGCTCCATCGCCGCCCCATCCCTCCATCCCTCCCTCCATCCCTCCATCCCTCCATCCACCCATGCAGGGAAAGGCTGAATTTGGCATCTGGGTTTCTGTGGGGCTCTGCAGGAGCAAGGAGGGGCTCAGAGGGACCTTGGGACAGGCTGGCAGGAGGCCCAGGGCTGGCACAGCCCTGCTGAGCCCAGGGCACCAGGGGTGTCTGACCTGCTGCTTGCCCAGGCCCCTGCTGCCTCTTCCCAGTGCCTGAGGAGATCTGTATTCCCAAAATAAATACATGCATGCAAAACCTAGATACAGAAATCATGTTCCTATGGGAATTCCTTGGGGTTGGACCAGCTGACCTTTAAAGGTCCCTTCCAACCCAAACTGATTTATGATCTGGTTAAATCCACACGCTGCTTCCACCTCAGGATCTTTTTAAAATTTTTTTTTTTTAATTAAGCAATGATCATAAAGAGATAATGCCCCAAGTTTTCCTAATAATAGACCAGAGGCAGCAACTGAGCCTAAACTGCAGCAGCTTTAGGGGCCAGCCTAGGGAAGGCAGTGCCCTTGGGCTGGGCTGGCACTGGACATTGGCTTCATGGAACAGCTCCCAGGGAAAAGTCACTGTGAGTTGGAAATCTTTCCTGTCAGAAGAAATATTTCTCTTTTTTATGTCTTCTTTTTTTTTTTTTTTTAATTCTCATTTTGACTTTCAGGATGCTAAATGCTGAAGCACATATTTAAGGAGAGTTTCATTCCCCAAATGATGTGTTGTGGCAGCATCACGGGTTTTTTCCAATTTGTCAGATTGAAGCTTTGGAGAATGATTTCTGATTTGGAAAGAGCTTCAGATTTCAGGGCCTGGAAGGGTCCCAGGCCAGGCTGGACAGGGCTGGGAGCACCTGGGACAGTGGGACGTGTCCCTGCCATGGCAGGGGTGGCTCTGGATGGGATTTAAGGTCCCTTCCGACCCAAACCATCCCATGATTTGAATCCAGCTCTGTATTTTGGCACCACAGCATCCCCTGGGTGCTGCCCTGGGCAGCTGCCTGTGCTGGCAGCAGGTGCCCTGTCCTGCCTGGCTGCAGGAGCTCTCTTGGGGCTGCACCACCCCCTGAGCCAGCTCACCCCATCTAAAACCCATTAAATCCCAAAGGGAGTTCTGAAGTCTCATTTTTGATGTGGAAACCCTCTTGTAGTAACAGATTATTTTGCTTTTTCCAGGGACCTGGGTGACTTTTGGAGGTCAGATCTCAGATGAGGTGAGTGCATGGAACAAACCACACTCTGGGGGGCGGGGGGGTTAATTTCATTTTTAAGAGAAATTGTGGCTCCTGGAGCCTTCCTGCACGGAGAGACAGCAGGGAGTCACTACACAGAGCTCTGCCACAACCCCCTGATGAGCCTGACATTTCCAGAGATGGACTCTCACAAGCCCCATCCACCCCTCAGGGCCATCTCCTGTCCTGTGCTGTCCCCAGCAATGTCCCCTCCTTCCCCTGGGCACCTGCACTGGAATTGGGAACTATTTTTGTGTGTGGACATAACAGGCAACAGTCCTAAATACAGTCATGACTGGCCTTACAAAGGTGATTTATTTTGGACATAATAAGCTGAAACAACTGAAAACGAGCTCGGGTTTGCTCTGTGCTTTTCCCTGGAGCAGATGGCTCTGATGCAGGGAATCACCCCTGGAGCCCTGGGCTGCACGTGGGCTCCTCTGCAGCCCAGGTGTCCCAGATGTGAGCGCCCCAGGGACAGCAGCTGCCTGCCCCCGGGTGTGGAACAACCCCAAAACAACTCTGGCGTGAGGAAAGAGCCCAGGAGCCTCCATTCCAAGGGGCTTTCCTTTAAATTCACTCAATCTGTCATGGTGTCACTGCTTCTTCTGGATCCCCCAGGATTTGGTCCCCGTAGATCCCCCGGCTTTGGTCCCAATCGATCCCTGTCTTTGGTCCCTGTGTATCCCCCCAGCTCTGATCCCCATTGGATCCCCCAGCTTTGGTCCCAGTGGATCCCCAGCTTTGGTCCCTGTAGATCCCTGGCTTTGGTCCCATGGATCCCTGGTTCTGATCCCATCTCCTGGCGCTGTGGGATGATGACCAGTCAGGTGATGGTCAGCTGAGGCCAGTTTTGATGTCCAGTTTGCACTCTGGTCCTCCTGCCCCCCTTGCTCACCATAATTCCATGCAAAGCAGGACGAATTCCATGCAAAGCAGGACAAAAGCACAGCCCTGTCTTTGGGAAGCTGAGCCAGAGCCTTCATCCCTCGGGGGCAGCAGGAGCCCCAGGACTCCTCTGTGCTCCACAATGCCTGAAGGGCATTTCCCCACCCCACAGCATCTCTGGGGAGCTGCAGGGAGGCTGGCAGGCAGCCAGAGGAACATTAACCCCCCCATTCTGTGTTAAACCCCGTAGAACTGCAGAGCATCTCCTGTGACCCTGTTGAATTCCTGGCTGCCTTCCTGATGGGAAGCACCTGTGAGGGGAGATGAATTCCTGCCGGGCTGGCTCGGGGGGCGTTGGTGTCAATCCGTGTTTTGGTGTCCCTCCCTCCCTGGTGCCCTGCCGGGGGTGTCCCCTGGGCAGGGGCTGGGCTTGTCCCGCTGGGGGGCTTTCCCTGCCGGGTGTGGTGTCACCTGCTGTCCCCCGTGCCTCCCCAGGTGGCCGAGCAGCTGATGACCATCGCCTACGAGAGCGGCGTGAACCTCTTCGACACGGCCGAGGTGTACGCGGCCGGCAAGTGAGTGCCGGGGGCAGGGTGTGCCTGGGGGGTGTCCCCTGGGCAGGGGCTGGGCTTGTCCCGCTGGGGGGCTTTCCCTGCCGGGTGTGGTGTCACCTGCTGTCCCCCGTGCCTCCCCAGGTGGCCGAGCAGCTGATGACCATCGCCTACGAGAGCGGCGTGAACCTCTTCGACACGGCCGAGGTGTACGCGGCCGGCAAGTGAGTGCCGGGGGCAGGGTGTGCCTGGGAAGGGCTGGGACAGAGCCACACCCGGG
>NW_005054309.1:11106766-11113292 GCF_000277835.1 Geospiza fortis | reverse complement strand
AGCCACACCTGGGGCACAGCCACACCTGGGCACAGCCACACCTGGGCAGGGCTGGGGCACAGCCACACCTGGGCAGGGCTGGGGCACAGCCACACCTGGGCAGGTGTGCCCAGAAGGGCTGGCAGAGGTGCACCTGCCTTCCCTGGGCTCTCTGCTCCCCCTCTGGTGGGCTGGGCTCTGGGTGTCCTTGGAAAGCCTCTTTGTCTCTTTGGGGTACCCATCAAATAAACCCAAACAATTAACCCAAAGCCTCTTGTGCCCAGCAAAGGCTGCAGTGCAGCACTGGTGCTGGCACAGGGAGAGAAATACCCTGGACACATGGGAAGGGAGTGTGGAGCTCAGTGGTGCTGGGTGGCTGTGACAGCTCCAGGCAGGAACCCTGGGGACAGCCACTCTGGCTGCTCTCAGAGCCACTCTGGCTGCTCTCAGAGCCACTGTGGCGTGGGGGGATGTCACCCGTGGGGTGGGGGACACCACCCGTGCTAAATGGGGCTGGGGTGACCGACAGGGCTCCCAGCTGGGCTGGGACAGCGTGTCCTGCTGAGGGACCAGCCCAGGCTCAGGCACAGGGGACCTGGGCAGGGGCAGGGGGGGACAGGAGGCTCTGTGCTGGATGGATCTGCCCCACCTGGGGGTCACTGTCACCAGGGAGGGCAGGGGCAGCTGCAGCCGGGCTGGCTGGGGGCACTGAGCATCCCCTGCCCCCCTCACACCGGGCTCTTCCCGCACAGGGCCGAGGTGATCCTGGGCAACATCCTGAAGAAGAAGGGCTGGAGGTACAGTATGGCACTCCCTCTGACTTGGGGAATTTCCTGGGTGGGTGCCCTGGTCCCACAGGAGCAGCCAACCCTCCCAGTGCCCAGGGAAGGTGTTCCCCTGGGATTTGGGGTGTCCCACACCCTCGGGGCTGTCCATGCCCTCCCCGGTGGGAAGCTGGCTGTGGCACTTCATCCCTGCTGGGATAAGGGATGCAGAGCTGTGCCAGCCCGGGAGGAGCTGACACCTCGTTTAAAGGATGCACATTAGCATATGTTGTGGGTTTTAAGGGATTTGCATAATCTTCAAAGTCCTCCCCCGTGTGTGTGTGTGTGTGTGTGTGTATGTGTGTGTGTCCTAGGCAGGCTCAGCTGGAGGGGGGTCTAGCAGGGCTCTCTCCAAACCCAGCCTGGGAGATTAAGGGGGTGAGTGATTACTTGGCATAAGAAATACTCTGGGTAATGTGGAGGAAATAAAATGAAGCCCAATAAAAGCTGGGGAAATTGTGTTGTACGTGTCTGGTTATGCAGCAAGGTAGCTGGAGGATGATAAATCTTTGATTTAATATCGTGTAGAGTTTACAGGTGAATTCAGATGTCTCACTCTGGAGTTGAACAGCTCTGGGAGTGCTGCCTGGCAGTGAGGGGCACGGGGAGCAGCACTGCAGGCCTGCAGAGAGGGCTGGGTGCTGCTTGCTCAGTGATCACAAATGTCAGGGGGTTTGGTCCCCTCACTGGGATTACCTTTGCTTTCTATCCCAATGTCCAATCCAAACTTCCCCTGACTTCATTCCGTTTCCTCGTGCCCTGTTTATGGGCATATTTGACCAAAACACCTCGAGATATTTCACTCTCCATCTTCTGAAGGAGCTGAAGCTCAGCTGCCCTGTGCTGCTCACCCCACCGGAGCGGGACAGCTCCCTGAGCACAGTGGTGCCATTCCCTGGGCACCTGGCAATTCCTGGGCTCTGCCTGGCTGCCAGAGTTCCATTTGCAGGCAATTCCCTCCCAAACCAACACTGGAGTCAGTGTCTCCTCAACATTTCACAGCTGATTTGGCTGTTTGAGCATCCCCAGCAGAAACCCTGCTCCCAGGTTTTACAAGTTGCTGATGGACAGCATCTGCTTTGTTACTATTATTGTTATTAAAATATTATTATTTTTAAAATTATATTAATTTTCCTGTTCTTTTTGCAGGAGGTCCAGTTTGGTGATAACCACAAAGCTATACTGGGGTGGCAAGTAAGTGTGACAGTCACTTGTCCTGTTTGCTGCCCCAGCCCTGCAGCCAGGGGCGGGTAATGACACCTGGGGGTGCCTCGTTGCTGTCATTGCATTTCTGTTTATTTTGCCAAGTGTTTTAAGGAGTTGGAGTTTCTCACCTGGAGAGGAGGAACTCCAGGGAGAGCTCAGGGCCTGAAGGGCTCCAGGAGAGCTGCAGAGGGACTGGGGACAACGCATGGAGGGACAGGAGCCAGGGAATGGCTGCCAGTGCCAGAGATGGATGGGAGATTGGGAATTGGGAATTCCCGGCTGGGATGGGATTCCCAGAGCAGCTGGGGCTGCCCCTGGATCCCTGGCAGTGCCCAAGGCCAGGCTGGACATTGGGAGCACCTGGGGCAGTGGGAGGTGTCCCTGCCATGGCAGGGGTGGCACTGGATGAGATTTAAGGTCCCTCCCAGCCCAACCAGTCTGGGATTCTGTAATTTTGGGGGTGTTTAAATCAGAACACAGCTCAGTGCTCCCGGGCTCTTGACACCTCTCCCAGCTGCTGCTGTTTTTGTTTTTCCCTTGCAGAGCAGAGACGGAGCGAGGCCTTTCCAGGAAACATATCATTGAAGGTACCTGGGCTGGGGTCTGCCAGGGGCTGGGGCTGCCCTGGTGGGCTCTGTGCTGCTGGATCCCGGTGCTCTCCATGGGCTGGGGCTGCCCTGGTGGGCTCTGTGCTGCTGGATCCCGGTGCTCTCCATGGGCTGGGGCTGTTTGATGCCACTGCCCCTGTGCCAGTCCCATGCAGGGCAGTTCCCAAACTCATCCTGAAATGCCCAAAATGCACCCAAGGACTGTTCTGGCTCCCCTCAAAAAGTGTCAGCGAATGGATTGCACTGGCAGCCCCCTCATTCCCTGGGGTTCTGCTGGGTTTGGGGAGCTCTCTGCACACCCCAGCTCTTCCCCGCGGGGCCAGACATGGCTGGGGTGCCTGGGCTGCCTTTGGAGCTGGGAGGGGTGAGGATGAGGATGTGGCATGATGTCAGCCTGCAGAAACAGCCTCTGGAGGGCTGCCAGGCTCCACTGGCACAGCTGAGCTGTGCTCCTGGTGCTGCTGCTCCTCAAGGGCTCAGTTCTGCTGCCCATTCCCTCACCTGGCTCCATCCCATGCCGGAGTTCCTGACCCCATTCCCTGCTCCCCATCCCACCCCTGGGGTTCCTGACCCAACCCCTGCTCCCCTCCCCTTCCCTGCTGCTCTGCCATGTCCCTGTGGCCATGTCCCTGCAGGAGAGGGGACAGCAGGAGCTCTGTGTTCTGTTTGTCCACAGCACAGCCTTGGCCGTGTGTGCCTGGGCTGGACCCAGAGCTGGCTCTGCAGGACTCAGGGTGTCAGGGACAGAACCAGAGCAGTGCCAGGGACAGAACTGTGCCTGGGGAGCTGAGGGTCACACCCAGGATCAGCAGTGTCCCCTGTGACCTTGTCCCTGTGAGAGGAGCCAGCCCGGGCTCTGGAGCAGGAGCATCGTGCAGCTCGTGGGCTGGGAATGCTGTGGAGGGGCATTGCAGGGCAGTGCCAGCCCCCAGCAGGGCAGTGCCAGCCCCAGGGGAGGATCTGTGCCACAGCTCCTTTGCTGTGTGCCCCGTTTGTGCCTCCTGCCCCCGGGGGATGTGCAGATCCTGCTGCTGGGGCTCAGGGGTGGGATCCTCTGGGCACAGCTCCTCCTGTCTGTGCTGCACACCTGGGAAATGCGGGCCCCAGGGCCGTGCCCAGCTCAGGTGGGATGGGTGGGGGTCAGCAGCCCCTTCCTGGGGTGCAGCTTTGGCTCCCTCCATCCTCCTCCTTCCTGCTCCTGGATTTATCCAGGATTCCCTGCAGAGTTTGATCTTGGAGTGTTTGCAAGATCCTGGGACTTTCCCAGTAAGGTAATGCTGGAGAAAGTTTTTCTTGCAGCAACGTTTTGTTGGATTTTCATCTGAATAAGCTTCAGTGAGGCGGTGGCACTGAGGGAGCTCAGGGAGGTGGCAGATGTGTCACAGGCACTCCAGACCCATCCATTTTCCATTTCTTGTGGAGCTGCTTCATGAAATGACAGAAAAGCACTGGCAGGAGTTGGAATAATTTCACAGAACACCCAGCAAACAGCGTTAAGGTCAATGAGAGATATTTTATATTTTTATATATATATATTTATATATATCTGTGTGCGTGAGAGAGAGAAGAGGATTTTGAACAGTTATTTTCTACAAATCTTCCCAAGAACAAAATGTTTTTATGAATGTTCATGAAGAATGAGTCAAAATGGAGCAGGCTGGAAATGTTTGCTGAATTTTGAGCTGGATAAAATGCCCATCCTCTGCTCGCCCTCTCTCATACACTCATACATGGATATATAAATATATCTGCAGGGGTTTGATGCCATCTCCCATCAGATCCTCACAGGAAGGCTCTGAAAACCTGGACATTTATGGACTGAGCTGCAGAGGGCTGGGGCTTGCTGTGCCAAAGCCCCTGTGCAGTGCAGGTGGGCACAGCTGTGCCACAGCCCCTGTGCAGTGCAGGTGGGCACAGCTGTGGGCACTGCCTGTGCAGTGTGGGAGGGCACAGCTGTGGGCACTCCCTGTGCAGTGCGGAGGGCACAGCTGTGGGCACTGCCTGTGCAGTGTGGGAGGGCACAGCTCCCCTGGCACAGGTTGGTGCTTTACCTGTTCCCTGCTGCTTTACCCGCTGCCGGTGGCACCAGCCCCCCCAGTGCCACCGCCCTGCCCTCTGGGGCTGCACCCCTGGGGTGTCCCCTGGCCTCAGGAGCTGGGGCTGGAGCACGAGAGGCTCTGTGACACAATTCAGAGTGAATTCCCTGGCAGTGCCTCTGCCAGGCTGACAGGGACAGCTCTGAAACCAGGGCTGGTCAGCACAAATCCTGGAGCTCTGAACCACATTCCTGGGGAAGGAGGGGCTCTCTGCATGGCCAGACTGGTGCTTTCCTCTTCAGATGGCTGCAGGGACGTGGGACAGCATCATTCGGTGTCCCTCTCACATCCTAACTGCATGTATCTATATAAACGTGTGTCTATATAAAAATACACCTATTTAAATACCAGCAGCTGTGTTTGATCCCATTCTGGCCCCGTTCCCTGCCTCCCTCTGACCCTGCCTGTCCTTGTCTCTGCTCTCCCATGCCCAGGGCTGAAGGCTTCTCTCCAGAGGCTGCAGCTGGAATATGTGGACGTGGTCTTTGCCAACCGGCCGGACAACAACACGCCCATGGAAGGTTGGTGGGGGCTGCTCTGGAAGGGGTTAACCCTCAGTGCCTGCTCCTGGCCTAAGGGCTGACACTGAGGAGGGCAGGAAAGGCAATTTGTAATCACTTGTTCAGGTGGGGCAGTTTAAATGTGAACTATCTCATTTTGGTAGCCAGGTCCATGGAAGGTGTCCCTGCCCACGGCAGAGGGTTGGAATTAGGTGTCCTTTATGGTCCCTCCCAACTCTTTAAGCTTTCTATGTCTACCCTGCCACGACACGAATCTGTGTGTTTTGGAAGGAAATGGAAGTTTCCTTCAATGGCTGGAGTATTTCCTTTCCCAGTTCCTTCAGACAAAGAGGATTTGTGGCTGGATTCAAGGCAGGTGTCCATGGCAGGTGGCACAGGAGCCGTGGTGGACGTCCATGGGAGCCAAACAGAGCTGGAGCTCCGTGTCAGGAGTGGGGCACCTTGCTGGATGTGGGGCTGTGCCACCCAGGGTGACCCGTGGGTGCCACCCAGTGAGGGTCAGGGCCCAGCCTGGGATCTCAGGGGCTTCCCCAGGAGCTGCTGAGGTCAGGGCAGGCTCTGTGCTGTGTCTGGGAGGGAGGTGAGCCCTCTGTGCTCGCTCTGCTGTCGCTGAGCAGCGTGCAGGGGCTCCCCTGCCCAGGGCACAGCTGATCCCACACCCCAGGGCCAGCCCTGGCACCAGGCATGGGCTGTGGCGCTGGCTGAGGCGGGAGCAGGGTGAAAAAAGGGACATTCCTCTTATGAATGGCATGCTGGAGATACTTCCCATCTTCTTCCTGCCTTTTTTATGGATCACCCACTAAGGCACTTCCATCCCAGAGCATCTGCTGGGCCATCTGTCAGTGCTGCTCGCCGAGCCACTCCATCCTGCTCAGCACCACACACGCCTCGGCTTCTCCCACAGGGAGCCTTGCAGGGCACCTTGGAGCTCATCCCTCTCCCTGCCACTGTCCCAGGTGCTCCAGGCCCTGTCCAGCCTGGCCTGGGACCCTGCCAGGAGTGGGGCAGCCCCTCCTGAAGGAGGAGGTGACCTTGAAGTGTTCCCTGCTCGTGGCAACACCTGTGGGTCAGGCTGGAGCAGCCAGCTCGCTGTGAGCAGGGGGCACAACCAAACCAAAACCTGCATGTCCTGTTTGTTTTCCCTGCCTGCTGCTTCTAGAGATCCTTCTGTGACCCCAGCCAGAGCAGACCCCTCTCCCCAGGCTGCCCAGGCTCTGCTCCTGCCCTGGGCAAGCAGCAGATGAGCATCCGTGGGGATTTCTGTGCTGGCAGTCACTCGGGCCTCAGGGCAC
>NW_005054309.1:11093973-11106749 GCF_000277835.1 Geospiza fortis | reverse complement strand
GAACATAAACCCCCCAATGTATTTCATGTTCTTAAATTTCTCTGAGCAAATTAAGATAGTTTCCTTTGTAAAAGCAGCGAGTGTTGGAGGCAGGGAGCAGCTGGAGAGGAGCACCTCGGGCAGCTCGTGGCACGTGGGTCTGGCTGTGCCCCTGTGCCCCAGAGCCAGGCTGGGGCTGAGGGCTGCCCACCCTCCCTGGGGCTGGCTCAGCCGTGTGTGGGTGTCCCTGCCACCCTCTGCCAGCCCAGCCCTGGATCAGGGACCCTGGGGATGGCTGGTGGGACAGACCCGTCCTCTCCACAATCCCTGTGTGCTCTGTGCCTTGGGATGAAGATCTTACCCCACAGCTGGGCAAGCAGGGCTTGTTCTTCATGCCAAGGGGCTCTTCCAGCAGGGCAGCTGGACAGGAGGGTCCCTGGTGTGTCCCCAGTGTCACAGAGCCAGGTGCCCACGGCGTGCCCAGCAGCCGCACACAGGGAGGGAAGGTGGCAGTGTTCCTACCAGGGAGCTTTAACCTAATTCAGAGTTATTATTGTTGTGGTGCCAGGGGCTGCTATTTGGAATTTGAAGCATTGATTTATATTTAAAAAAACCAACCAACTCCTGTTCTTAAGTGCTGCCATTCGGGATCCAGCTGGCAGGACAAGAGATGTGAGCCTGTGCCCTTCCCAAATCCCATTGCTGTCCCCTGGCTCTCCCAACAAGGACATACATATATAAATATATATTTATATACATTTTCTGAGTTGACTTTGGGGTCTTTTTTTGAAAGGAGTAGAGGCTGGAGAAGTGAAAACAACCCCGGGCTGAGATGTGTAAGAGGCGTGTGACGAAATGTTTTCCAAAACTCTGAAATGGTGGCAGGGCAAAAATAGAAAACTAAACCCAGGGAGAAGCTGCTGAGGAGGGAGGGAGGAAGGGAAGGATCACTTACAGGCTTAGGCTGATGGTGGTAGGAAATGAAAAACAATTTTTGATTAAATATTCAGATGGAGCAGCTTGAAATTGCTCATAATTGAATTCTGGAGCCCTGGTCAGGGGTGGAAGGTGTCCCTGCCCACAGCAAGGGTTGGAAGAAGATCTTTAAGGTCCTTTACAACCCCAAACAGTCTTTGATTCTATATTTACACTTCACTGAAATGAATGGGTATTTTTTCAGGAAGAGCTGGAAGTTTCCTTTACATGCCAGTGCTGGCTTTAAGGCTCTCTGGGGTTTTTATTTCCTTTCCCTCATTCCCTCGGATAAAGTGGGTTTGTGTTTGGGTTGGAGGCAGGTCTGTGTGCCAGAGCAGGGCTGTGGCTGCTCCTGGGGGCTGTGACACAGGGCGGGGATGGCTGGGATATTGGGAAGGAATTCCTCCCTGGGAGATCAGGAAATCCCTGGCACAGGTGCCCAGAGCAGCTGGGGCTGCCCCTGGATCCCTGCAGTGCCCAAGGCCAGGCTGGACAGGGCTTGGAGCAGCCTGGGACAACAGTGGAAGGTGTCCCTGCCATGGCAGGGGTGGCACTGGATGAGTTTTAACATCCCTTCCAACCCAAACCAGCCTGGGATTCCTTTAAACTAAAGTGTGTGAGGGTTTTTTCACCCCCAGCCAGGCAGGGAGGTCTGAGGGGTGAAATCCAGGATCCTGTCCTGGTGTGTGTGGCCTTGCAAGCTTCCATATCCCAGAGAACAGCCATGGGGACCAGGGCACAGCCATGGGGACCAGGGCCCTGCTGTGCTGCAGAGGTGACACCTGAGGGTGACAGGGCCCTCGGTGGAGTCAGGTTCAATCAGCCATTCTTGCAGCTGTCTCCCTGGTAAAGACAGGCAGACCCAGATATGTGCTTTCAGGAAGCAAATTAAAAAAAAAATTAAAAAAGGAATTTATTTTGAAGTTTATTTTTCCGCTGTGCTGCCCTCTTGTGTTCCGTTTTGGAGGAAATGTCCTCCTAAGGCCATGGTAGGCAGGAGCCGGGTGGGAAAAGCAGTTTTCACCCAGCTGCAGGGTCAGTGTCTCGATGTTGGCACTGAAAATGCTTTTCCAGCCACCCCTGGGCAGGAGAGCACAGCAGGAGCGTGCTCAGGACTGTCAGTGTGGGGTGTTTGGGAGTGGGTTTGGTGGAAATGTGGCCTCTGGGCCCTTCTCACGCTCCTTTTCTTGCTGTCCCTCAGAAATCGTGCGGGCGATGACACACGTGATCAACCAGGGCATGGCCATGTACTGGGGCACGTCCCGCTGGAGCGCCATGGAGATCATGGTGAGGGGCTTGGGGATCATGGTGAGGGGCTTGGGGATCATGGTGAGGGGCCCAGGGGCCATGGTGAGGGGCATGGGGATCATGGTGAGGGGCCCAGGGGCCATGGTGAGGGGCTTGGGGATCATGGTGAGGGGCCCAGGGGCCATGGTGAGGGGCATGGGGATCATGGTGAGGGGCCCAGGGGCCATGGTGAGGGGCTTGGGGATCATGGTGGGGCCATGGAGACCATGGTGGGGGGCCTGGGGGCCATGGAGATCATGGTGAGGGGCCCATGGGGATCATGGTGGGGCCATAGAGACCATGGTGAGGGGCCTGGAGACCATGGTGGGGGGCCTGGGGGCCATGGAGATCATGGTGAGGGGCCTGGGGGCCATGGAGATCATGGTGAGGGGCCTGGGGGCCATGGAGATCATGGTGAGGGGCCCATGGGGATCATGGTGGGGCCATAGAGACCATGGTGAGGGGCCTGGAGACCATGGTGGGGGGCCTGGGGGCCATGGAGATCATGGTGAGGGGCCTGGGGGTCATGGTGCGGCCATGGAGATCACAGCATGGCAACCCTGGGCATACTGGGTTTCTCTCCATCCAGGCTTTCCACCTCAAATAATTTAAAATGCTGTCCCAGAACGAGCCCAGTGCTAATTAGGAGAAGATGGGCTGACGTGTGGGGGTGTGGGTGGTTTGTTTGGGTTTGTGTCACTTTGGTTTGACCAAAGTCCTTCAGTTTGCTATCACCCATGGCAGGGGGTGGAATGAGATGGGCTCTAAGGTCCAGGCTGTGAGTCCAGGAGATGCCAGGATTGCAGCATCCTGCTGTCCCCCTTGCCCTGGCCCTCTCCTGTACCCTCAGAGAGCGTGGCCTGGCGTGTCCTGCGGCCATTTCCATTTCCTGAAGGGTTTTCTCCCCGGTTCCCCTCTGCAGGAAGCCTACTCCGTGGCCAGGCAGTTCAACATGATCCCCCCCGTGTGTGAGCAGGCCGAGTACCATCTGTTCCAGAGGGAGAAGGTGGAGGTGCAGCTGCCAGAGCTGTACCACAAAATCGGTGAGGCTGAGCCTGCTGGGGCATTCCCAGGGAGAAATGGAGGCCAGCATGGCCTGGGGCTCTGGGTGGCACCAGTGACAAAGCCAAGCCTCTATCTAATAGTGACCCAAAAGAAAAACCAGCTTACTGTGCCTCTGATGAAGGATTGCTTAATATTATCTGCTAATAACTAAACTACATTAATGAACATATTAAGTATTAATTGGCTTGGCTGCTCCTTGCTCTCTGAGATTCATGTGGCCCATTAAGCGAAATAAATCCTTCGGGGCATCAGCAGCACATTCCTGCAGGACCAGCTGAGCATTGCTGCCTGTGGCAACAGAAACAAGCAATCAGTTTGCTCTTGGTTTTGTTTTTGAGTGAAAGCTGTATTTTTGCTGCAGCTCTGACCTGTCCCACTCCCCTCAAAGCCCTTTTTGTGTTCCCTCTGCAGGGGTGGGAGCAATGACCTGGTCACCCCTGGCCTGTGGGATCATCTCAGGGAAATACGGCAACGGGGTCCCTGAAAGCTCAAGGGCTTCACTCAAGGTATTTCTGGGGCACCTTTGAGTTGTGCTGCTTTTGTCAGGGCAGGAAAACAACAAAGGGGAAAGAAAGGGCTCCCTCGTGAGAAGGAGGGCTCTGCTTGCATGGATCAGCTCGGTTTCTCTGGCAACCACACTCCAAAGAGCAGCAGAATCTGGGTTAGAACCAGCCTAGGCTCCCCACGCAGGGAGCTCAGGGGGCTTGGGGCAGGTCTGGGGGCTGCAGGGGCCTGCTGAGGGGCATCACCATGAGCCAGGGGCTCTGTGGGGCTCCTCACTGATGTTAACCCTGGAATTTTAAGTTTAGAAAGGACCTCCAAGGTCACGGAGTCCAATCCTGAATGGATGCAGCTGCTGCCACTTGCAGCCCCCTGAACCATGTAGGTCCAACAGGCTTGAACATCGTTTCCCTGGGTGCCAGCCTGGGCCATGGGGGTGCTCAGCCCCCCAGTATCCCCCCAGAGACCCCCAGGCCAAGGGCAAACCCACTGAGCACCCATGGGCTGCTGGGGGCTGCCCTCTCTAACAGGTTTTGGCATTCTGGTGTCACCACAACTAATTGTGGTTTCTCCACAATTATCCTGATTTCATTCTTATTGGGGATTATGGGGTCCAAAAAGAAAGCTGGGGAGATTCCAGGTTCTGAAGTGAGAATAAAGCCAGAGAGCTGAGGACAACAGGAGACGTTCTGGTGCTGCCCTAATTGCCTTGGGTAGCCCAGCTTTGTGTTACTCAGCCCCCACGACCTTCTGTGCTGGACGTGGCTTTTCAAGTGCTGCTATTTATAGATATTTATAGATTATAATTACAAATCGCCTTAAACTCCCCACTTTGGAGGCTGCAAGCTGACAGCCTGATGTGCTGTGATTGCCCTGCAGTGCTACCAGTGGCTGAAGGAGAAGATCATCAGCGAGGAGGGCAGGAAGCAGCAGGGGAAGCTGAAGGACCTGTCCCCCATCGCCGAGCGCCTGGGCTGCACGCTGCCACAGCTGGCTGTTGGTGGGTGCCTCACAGCTGCCAAGGGCTAACACAGCAAATGTGCTCTCTTCCCACCGTGGCTTGGGCAGGGCCTGCAGCTGGAGATGTGTTTGTTGTTTAAAATGTGTGAAAAATTAATGATCCTGCAGTGGTTTGGGGTAGAAAGGAACTTAAAGCTCATTTTGTTCCAGCTCCTGACATGGGCAGGGACACCTTCCACTAGCCCAGGTTGCTCCAAACCTGTCCAGCCTGGCCTGGGACACTCCCAGGGATCCAGGGGGACCCACAGCTTCTCTGGGCAGCAATTAATTAAAACAGGATTGTTTCCAGCAGCAGCACCAGGCTGTGACTGACAGGGTCAGAGTGTCCTGGGCATCCCCACGGGTCCCAGCTCCCTGGTCCCCTGGACATCCCTCCCCCCATGAAGCCATCACCTTTGTGGTGCTGGGCTGGCAGACAAGAGAATGCTGTTCAAAATGAGATCTGGGCCTTTTTTGCTAATAATTATCCCTATGCTGCTGAGAGCTGAGGCTGGAAAATACCACATGTCTGTCAGAAAGGTGATCCCTGGTTCAACACCCCAGCAGTGCATCCTTGTGATGGGGAAAATCCAAACCCCACAGCCAGGAGAAGTGCTGGGACAGGGAGCAGGCTCAGGTGGGATCCTGGAAGATCTGTGGGGTTTGATATTTGATCTGTGCATCCTCCCCCGGGGTAGAGACAAAGAATGGGATTATTGCCAGGCAGAGACAGAGGCTCTGTCCAACACCAGGGACTGGAGCAAGGCCCTGTCAGCCCCCCTGTGTCCTGACCACCCTGTGCCTTTGTTCCCAGCATGGTGCCTGAGGAATGAGGGGGTGAGCTCTGTCCTCCTGGGATCCTCCAACCCCGAGCAGCTGATCGAGAACCTCGGAGCCATCCAGGTGAGTGCAGGGGGTGGCACCCCCAGACACCCCAGCCCTCAGCACCCCCCTTCTCTTGCTGACACTCGGGATTCTGTCTCAGCTCCATTCATGCGCCCTCATCAGGCCCATCCCTGCTGTCACCATGGCTTAGCACCTCCTGGGGCATTGCAGACATGTCCAGTGACACAAGGGTGGCATCAGCAGCTTTCATGCACCCGAAAATGCAAGTGAGTCCAGGGCATGTTGTGACAGATTCTGTGCTGTCACATGTCACCTGCACCCACCTCAATTCCCTGTTGTTTTTCCCCAGTCAGAGCTCCCTCTGCCTCTGCAGTCCTTGCCACCAGCTCGTGTCCCAGTGCAGCCAAGCAATATTCCACACACAAAGCTGAGACTTTGCTGTGATTCTCTCACTGAGTAAAGATCCTCCAGTGGTTTTTCCTTTAAGGGAGAAAGTTATTAGATGAATGCTTAATATCTGTCACACAAAAAGCCCAGAGGAAATGTACTTTGATAAAATCTAGGTTTCATTTTGGAACTATCTCGATTAAGCATCGCTTTCTTCCACCCCAGGTCCTTCCAAAGATGACATCCCATATTGTAAATGAAATAGATAATATCCTGGGCAACAAGCCCTACAGCAAGAAGGACTACAGATCCTAATGCAATGCATGAATTTCCTGGACTGCATGGTTTAGAAGTGCTCTGTACTCCAGTACAGCCCTGAATTACTCTCATGAGAATCATTCAGCACTTGCTGCTCGGTGTCTACTGTCACTGGATCCTTCGAGATGTGTGCTCTTGCTACTACTCTGCAGTGAATTTAAAAGCACAGTTGATCTCTCTTCTAACCAGGAATAACCTTGTATTTTCTTACCTTCTTGATCGAGTTCATTAATTTTTACTTTACTCTTTGCACCTCATGCTTGTGCTGTGACAAACACTTGTAAAGCAAAAAAAAAAAAAAAGAAAAAGAAAAAAAAAAGAAATAATTTATAACCTTCAGGTACTTGGTAATTAAAGAAGGATGTACAGATCTATTTTTTCAATGAAGAAAAGCCAGATACAACTTCAGGTTTTAATAAAACCATGTTTGGGAAATCTCAACTATAAAGTTTCTTCAGGTTAACAGATGGAAGGGGCAAGCTCAAACGTTGCTTTTTTATGCTGAATCTAAGCTCTAGGATTTCCTTGTAGTTGAATAAAGGCTGTGGGACAGAAAACTAGTTAGCAATTAGATAGTTCAGCTCCTAATTTTACAGCTGTTCCAGCTGTGGAGTGCTCCTGGAGCAGTGCTAGGAAGCCCAAACACGCATGTCAGGTTACTGAGCACGACAGCTCTGCAAAGTTCTACTTCTCCATAAACCTTAAGCCAAGAAAGCCATGATTAAATATTGGGTTTTGCATCTATAGAAACCTGCCTCTACTTCTGCCTGCTTGTAGACAGAGCTACTGCAAATTTCAATATTCAGGAGCTTTTAAGGATCTACATACTATAAATATATACAATATATAGCTGCTGAGAGCTGCAGGAACAATCAGGTATGTACTCCAAAAGGCTACACCTGCTTCCACTTGCTTTGGAACCGGGGATAAGTAAATGCACAGACACATTTTAAACAGATTTTTGTGAGCATTTACAGGAGTTGACAGGAAGAATTTATATCTGAATCTGCCCAGCTCAAGCCCACATTGTACCTTCCCAAGGATTTGCTCTGTACCATGCTCCTCTGATTTCAGTCTGTATTTCTCCCGTCCCTGCTGGGACACAGCTCTGTACAGTATTTGTAGGACCCCTGTACTCCCCCCTGCTGCACTCACCTGGGCCAGGTGAGCAGCTCCCCACACCCGAGTGCTCCCCTCCTGTATTTGAAGCTGTGGTGTGTGTAAATGACTCCTGCTGTACATGAGAAATGCAGTCTGACTGGAATTCTGCTTGGACACAATAAAAGCATTTTGTGCATCTACCCTGAGAGCTGCAGACCTGTTACTGACACTGGAGCTGCTCTAGGCCAGCAGGGCTCTCTGCTGAGCCCGGGGGTGATGTTCCACAGGGGACATTCCAGCCGTGCCCAGGAGGGACAGCAGGGAGCTGGGCTGGCCCCAAGGTGCTGCTGGCAGTCCCCAAGGAGCACAGCAGTCCCAGGTAAGGCCTGGCCTGGCCTGGCAGGGATGGATGGGATTTTGGAATTCCTGGGTCAGATGGGATTTTGGGAAGGAATTCCTGGCTGGGAGGGTGGGCAGGCCCTGGATGCCTGGCAGTGCCCCAGGCCTGGTTGGACACGGGGGTTGGAGCAGCCTGGGGCAGTGGGAGGTGTCCCTGCCATGGCAGGGGTGGCACTGGACGGGGTTTAAGCTCCTTTCTAAGCCATGTTCTGTGATTTGGCCTGGAATGAGCCCAGTGCAGCTGTCCCCAGCCTCCCCAGGTGACACTGGCCAGTCCACCTGGCCCTGCCCTGGGTACATCCCCAGTGCTGCATTACCACTAACTACTGTTAATTTTTACAGAGCTTCAACCATTTCACGGTTAACAGCTTTATTAATTTAATATAATTATCCTCCCAGTAACAGACTAATTCCTTTTCCTCCCCCTGGAGGTACAATTTAATGTTCTCTCTTCCCCTTCTCATGTACTTGGGAATCCAGTAATGTATTAAAACTAGATCAATTCCCAGCTTTAATTGAGGAGATGGCATTGTCCCTTACAGGCTCTGAGGGCAATGTGGGGCCAAGCAGCAGCCCTGCTTCAGGTTAACCCTCAGCACTAGACTAGAGAAATATAATTTCAGTGTTTTATAATGAATTTTTTATTTATCATTGCAGCTCGTAGTGGGGATTGCAAGGGAAAAACCAAACACTGCCTCTGAAAAAAAAAAAACCCAAACTGAAAAAGTGAACAAAAATCCAAAAGCCAACCAAAAAAAGGCCCAAACTTTTCTGTGAAAGCTCAAGATTAGGTTTTTTGCAGAACACATCCCACCCCACCCACCTGCTTTTGTTTCAGGCTGTCAGTGCTCAATGTTCCCTCTCCAGGAAAATTGTGACACGCTAAGCTCCAGGCCTCAGCAACTGTCAATACCAAAAAATCCCTAAGAGAAGATGAAAAGCTGGTAACAAAAGACTCAGTGAGCCGACAGTAATGGCAGAAGTGCTGCTCCCAAGCACTTTGCAGACAGCAGATTTCCTGGGGAATACACCTGCTAAAGCCCTGCCAGGAAAGTGAGTATAACATTGTCTGTTGAAGGGTTTCAGTTCAGCTCTGGGGGCTCTGAGAGCAACAGAGCAAAAACAGCAACATCAAAGTCCTGCTGCTCCCAGAGGAGCCAGCCTGGCTGAGCTGGGCTCTGGATTTTGGAGAGGGCTGTTAAAAATCTGCTTTATGTGAGCTAAATACTCAGCTAAAACCCATCAATTATATCCCTTATAAGAAGTGAGGCCAAGGAAAGGGAAACTGTCCAAGGCAGGCAGCAGCTTTAGGGAATGTGTCCTTCCAGTGCTGAATAGTCAGGCAGAAGGGATAAAGAAAAACCCATGTATTTTGAGAAAAAACAGTTAATTAAAGAGTATTTAACGACCAAAAGTACTTGAATTTGTCAGAAATAGAGCCATTACTGTCTCCTGCTCATCACATTCTCTCCATTTTACTCTATTTTCCATTTAATCTTATTGAAGCCAAGATTAGCAGGGTAATTGTTACATTAAATCTGATTTAAAAGTTTCTCTTTCTTCTCTCTTCAGGATCCCAAGTCTGTAATGGCAGGATCTGTAACTAGAATTCCATTAATATCAGTACAGTTTGCCATTTAAGTGAAGAGCTGCTCCAGTGATAGCCAGAAAATAAGGCACAGGATTGTCTGATAAACCCATTATTAAGAGCCAGCTAAAGCATTTTTGTTAAGCCGTGCAGGGAGACCGGCAGGGTTTTTATTTATTTACAACTTTGAAGATTAATTTAAAAGTAAGTGCATTCAAACCACTTCAAAAGTGTTTTCCTAGGAGATTCAGGCTTTGTCCTAACTCCACATTACTCAAAAATGAGGAGTGCTTCCAAGGAATATATTAGCTTGTAGATGTCTCCTCTCTTCTGGAAGCAGAAAGAGTTGACAAACCTAGATATGAAAATCCCTGTTTTTTTTTTTAAATGAAGAATGAAAATACAAGGAATCAAATGGCAAAAAAAAAGCTCCTTTTAATTACAAATTTTCAAGTTACAACGATAAATGGATTGTCCCCAGGGTGGAGCTGCAGAAAGATGATGTCTGCTCAGAGCTCACACACCCCACTCCCTCTCCCTGCTAAGTAAAAAAAAACTGAGTAACTCCAATATCAAACACCATGTAAAGATACCAAAAGTAAATACAATTCAACCGTTTTGGATTCAAACCCTCCCCACGTTTTCCTCATGCTAAAAAGCAAAAAATATTCCTATTCCACCCTTAGGCATTTTCATGGCAGCTGAAGCCTCTCTCAGGAACTGCTGAGGGTTTTGTGTCTACTTGGATCCTGTGGAGAGCAGAGCAATCAGTCCTGAGGAAGCACTGATAGAAAGGATGTAGTTTCTGTAGGGAACAGGTTAAGGAGTTGTCAAGATCTTTCTTTAGTATACAACATTTGGTAGGAGTTTTATGAAAAGGAAGGAATTGAAATGATCTTTGGAGTTTTAAAACTGGACTATTGCAAGCTGAAGCACAGCTTAAGAACTCACCTTCAGAATTAAGGCACCCATAAGGTTCAGCCTGTTCTCTTCAAAGTTTTATAAATACTGATCTTGAATTAACTTCCCCGTTGGCAAAACTAATATCCTTGAGGAACAAAACATTTTACTTGTGAGCTACTGGAGCTGAAGCATCCTGTCAGGGAAGAGCTCCAGGCAACCAACACTGACACAGTGTTTGCAGGAAAGTGAGCTGTGTCCTCACTCCAAAATCACAATGGAAATGGCAAAGCCAGGAGAATTCCTGTATACTGTCCAAGCCATATCCTTAAAACATCTCCTGTTCTAAGGGACTTTAATTGGGAGAGTTTTTTTTTCTTATTTTTGTTTCAACATTCTAAGCTGCTGTACTAACCATGAGCTGCAGGTGCCAACAGAGGAATGCCACAGCCCACAGGACAACCACAGCCAGGGGTGACAGCTAACAGGAGTGGGGCTCTGGGGCTTTCAGGGTGGGGATAAAGGATACACAGTGGGGTTGAAGTTCTTCAGCACGAAAAAGGAAGCGATGATAACCAGCACCAGAAAGAGGGTGTTGTTGTAGAAGATGGAGAAAGTTGTTGCTTCATAGTCTGCAACTTCATTTTTCTTCCACAGAATCCTAGGAGCAAGTGGAGATAAAATTTCAAATAGATTTAAATCAATGGATATCACAGAATCCTGGAATGGTTTGGGCAGGGAGGGGCCTTAAATCCCATCCCACTCCACTCCTGCCATGGCAGGGACACCTTCCCCTGTCCCAGGCTGCTCCAAGCCCTGTCCAGCCTGGCCTTGGGCACTGCCAGGGATGGGGATATCCTGGACACCCACAGATGAAGTGTGCAGTAGTTTTTCCAGAAGACAGAGAATTTGGCTCCCAAGCTCCCCTCCTGCATGGTCCCAGTGGGGATCCCTCTAACACCGAGTGCATCTGAGACCTCCCCTTGACAACTCACCTCTACAGGGCTTGAAGCTGAACCACGAGCTAGCCTGCAGCTGCTGCTTCCCAGAACACAGAAAAACAGGGACAAGCACAGACCCTACTGCCCCACCCAGAGCCTCAACGACATTTAAGGCACTCCTACAACACGAGAGAGAAGGAGGAGGACAGAGAGATCACCTTTCATCCTTCTCCTTGCGGGACATCTTCCTGTTGTCCGCCTCGGACAGCTTGCGAGTCACCTCCTTGGAAACAGCATCTTCTCTTTTCTGGGCTACTCTGTAAGTACCACCACTCATGTCACACTTCAGAAATGGAAAAACCCCACAGCCCAGCCCTGGCGTTACAGGAAGTTTTATGTGCAGTGAAGAATACAACCTAGCCAAGATACTCGACAGTTTTGTCAAGGTGAAGGGATAAGAATTAATAACAGCAATTACTAAAAGTAATATAATTCACATCCAATAACTAAAATAATTTACAATTTAAATATGATTTGTGGTGATACCCAGGGAGCATGATGGTGGTGGATTTACTATTTCCCCATACTCTTAGCTGGCAAGATTTGACTATAATTATAAGAGAACAAGAGAAACCAAGTAGGAGATACTTCTGTGCAAAATATTTTTTGAGTAACATTTCTTATTAATAAAAAACTACAGCCGTAAATGGCAGTTTTTTAAAATTATGAAATGATAAATTCAAAGAGGCATAAAACTTACTTGTGTTTGAGGACAAACTTGACATTTTTATACGCAAAAGCCACAAGATAGGTACTGATGAGGGTCATGACACTGTACAGGACTGCAGACTGAACAAGATCCATATGCCATATTCTCCAATAAAGCCCTTAAAAAAAAGGAAGAATTATATTTGAAGCAGTTTCTCTCCAAGCAAAACTCCCCATACTGGAAATCCATGCAGGATCTGAGCTCTGTAATTCCAGTCTCTGCCTGAGCAAAGCCAACTCCTTCAAAATCACTCGGGCGTCTTTCAACTGCATTGAAAGTACTTGGGAAGGAGCTGTGTGAGAGCACGGCCGAGCCTGCGGGCAGCGCTGCGGCGCTGACACGTCAGTGATGCTGCCCTGCCGGCCGGAACCGCGAACAGACACGGCTGGAACCGGGATCTGACAGGGCTGGAACCGCCACCCGACACGGCTTGGAACCGGGACCCGACACTGCTCGGAGCCAGGATCCGCCTGGGCTCGGAGCAGCAGCCCCGGATCCGCCGCGGGCAGCGGGACAGAGCCCGCCTCGGGCGGTGAGGAGCCCTGATCCCTCTCCCCAACCTCCAGACCCCCTCAGGGTTGCTGATCCCCCTCTTCCACGGTATTCTGCTCCCCACACGGCTGCTGATCCCCGTCTTCCAGGGCATTTTGCTCCCCCCAGGGCTGCTGATCCCCCTCTCCCCTCAGAGCCCGCCGCTCCCCTCACGGCTGGCGCCCCCCCC
>NW_005054309.1:11084294-11093647 GCF_000277835.1 Geospiza fortis | reverse complement strand
GATCCCATCCCCACCCCGATCCCATCCCGATTCCATCCCGCCCCGATCCCAGTGCCGATCCCATCCCCACCCCGATCCCGTCCCGATGTAGCCCCGCTGCCCGCGTGGCTGAGGCAGGTGAGTCCCCGGCGGGCCGGGATCACTCCGGGCTGTGTCAGCTCTGCTGGGAAGCACTGGAAATGGGCCCCGTTTTCCCCCTCTGTGAAAAATCGCACCCTGCAGCTCCCACAGCAGCGTGTCTGTCTTGTTGTGGGCTTTCAGAACCATTGCTGCTCTGCCCAGCTCCAGCCCAGCTTGGGGGCAGTGCAGAGTGCCCTGTTTTTCACGGTTTTTAATGTCCCCTCTGCAGTTTGTGGTGACAGATTCCCCGCAGAGGTTTTGGGGATGAACATCAGTGTGCAGCATCATGGGGAGCACTTGCCAGTGGGGTACAGGCATTGTCCCGATGGCCTGGGCTGGCTGCAGCACTCCTTGTTCCCTGGACTGCCAGTTCTCTTCATCTCTTTAACATTTTGGTGTCAACTTCATTTAGCAAAACATGTATTTCTTTAAAATTTAATTCAAGTAATCTCCCCCATCTATTTCCCTCCAGTTACTCGTGTTCTCTGCTTACAAGAAAACACTTCAGGTGCATGAGGAAATGTTCCATGGAAATGAGATTAAATGAGGTTAAATATGATCAAAAGGAATGCATTATGATAGAGCTTTATACAACACTTGAGTGCAGTAGGACTCTGCTTTTTGAGCTCATAATAAGTTTCCAGGACCAAACAGAGCAGGTTTTCAGATTCAGAGTGTGTTGATGCAGTGTGCTAACAGGATCTGTTGGTGTCATGTTATCTGCAGCAGCTATGGGAGTTACACCTCTGCTAGCCAGACCTTCCTCCAGGCTTGGCAATCTGTCTGCTGCAGGGATGCCCAGGCTGGGTTTGAGGAGGCACCAGCCCGTCAGATGAAGCTCAGGAGCTCTGAGGAGCAGCAGCATCACCTGTGAGTACCATTGTGGCCACACCTGTGCACAGAAGGCAGGTATGCAGCTCCCCTGCTGCCACAGCAGGCAGGCAGCCCTCCCCTCAGCACGGAATCATGGAATGGCCTGGGCTGGAAGGGGCTTTAGAGCTCAGCTCATTCCAGCCCTGCCATGGGCAGGGACAGCTTCCACCATCCCTGCCCAGCCTGGCCTTGGACACTGCCAGGGATGGATGAGCCTCTCCTGAAGTGCTTTCAGCAGTTCCTGGATTCCACAGGTGGGAAAGGCAGTTTGCCTCTTAGGTGGCGTCCTCAAATGTGTGCTGAGGATGGTTCTTCAGCAAGAGTGGAGATCAGGGTTGGTTTCTTTGTAAAACAGGTTAAACCCACAAGGTCCCTGCCCATGGCTGTGGGGTGGAACTGGATGGGCTTTAAGGTCCCTCCCAACCCAAACCACTCTGTGATTCCAGTAGAAAACATCAGTAATTAATCAATGCTGCCAATCATGTGATTTTTTTTAAAGAGCATGCTTAGAGTTGTATAAAGTAGTTGGAAACTGTGGGGAAAATTAAGTTTAAGATGGTTTCAAGATTTAGATTAGTCATTATCTCTGCCCTTGCCCAGATTTCTTCCTTCCTCTCATCTGGGTAAATTTGTTTTGTGTTGTGGTGGGATGCAATTAAGTCTTTTTGTTCTTGGTTTGGCTTACATGGGAAGGATGCTGTCATTTTGGAATGAAATCTGCCCAGTGACCATCTGTCTCCCCACTAGGATGAAGCAGGACATTGATTTAGGCAGTGGAATGATGAAAGATTTTCTTGAAAAAACAAATGAGCACTTTGCTTTTTTAAAGCCCCTGGCACTGGCAAACTGTGGCTCCAGGCAGAACTCTGTGTACTGGAGCTCTATGAGAGCTTCATACCCTGAGTGTCACAGATGCTTCCCCAGAAATAAACAGGACCACCACTTTATTTATTTGACAATAAATTAAACAATTCCAGGCTTTGTTTAAGTGCCTAAATTTGCATCTTGGCTGCATCCTCATTCAGAAGCTGTTGGAAATGTGAGGCATCAAGGTCAGAGGAGCAATGGCTCCATAACCCAAAAGCAAAAGTTCTCTTGGTAATAGGAGAATGAATTCTGTTGTCTTTATAACTTAGTAATTAGGTTTCTTACCAAATTTCTTCTGAAGCACAGCAGCAATGGTAAGTATTCTGAAAATACATGGATTGTCTTCACTGCTCTCACTTTTTCTCCAAATTTATAGGTGGACTAAGCTGAAAAATTTAAATGAGGGCAGTGACGTTTCCTGGCAGGATTTGCTTTGTTTGTTTTATTGTTTCCACTTATGTGTGTATAGACTCAAAGCACCTTTGTGTCAGATTACTGCAATTTATGATGCAGGAAGGGATTTGTGTGCTGAGTTTGGGATCAGCTGATGGGGAATTGTTTAAATACAAAGGAAAACCTCCTTTGCATGAGCGTGACACGAGCTGAGCAGCTTCTCCCTGTGTGTGAGAACTGGGTGAGTGAGAGGCTTTCCAGTTCTCCTGTGTGCTGTGCTTTCCCTGAAACATTCTGTGGTGTCTGAGGTTTAAAATTGGAGCCATAATCTGGCTGTGTTATTTTCCAGACAAATCAGTCCCTCCATGTGGTTTGGAATCCCAGAATGATTCGTGTTGGAGGGGACCTTAAAGCTCAGCTCGTTCCAAGCCCTGCCATGGGCAGGGACACTTTCCACTGGAATGTAGCCCCCAAAAGAGGTGCCAATCGTTTCTAAAAGCTGGGAATTGCTGGATTTCTGTGGCATTTGCTGTCAGTGAAGGCAGCTCAGCGTGTAGCATATGTGACCCATTTTTTGATGTCTTGAAATGGTCTCATCTGCTCCAGTTTCCTTCTTTAGCATTTTTAAGGTTCTTGTGCCTGTGGACCACATGAATGAAATCATGTCTAGGAATAGATTCAGCCTTGCTCAGCATTTATTCTGGGAACACTTTGGAACTGGCCACTTTTGAAAAGCAGCATCAGAGGCACTGTCTGGAAAATAACCACAGCACAGAGGCAGTCAAGCAGTCGTTTCCATGGGGGACAGTGAGCTTGTGTCCCTTGAGCAGCAGCCCCACAGTGGCTGTCCGTGGTCCCACGCTGGCGATGTGCGAGGTGAGGTGAGGTGCAGTGGGATGATCCTGGTGCAGCTCAGCAGGCTGGGTCCCTGGCAGTGGGAGGGAGCAGGCAGATGGGATTTCTGAGGCAGGATGTGTCATCCTGGCACCCGCCCACGGCTGTGCTCCATCCCTCAGCAGTGTGGGATGGAGGGCTGGGGGTGCTGCTGCCACTTCCCACCTGTGTCTTCTCCAGCCTTCCCCACTCCTGCAGCCTCCAGCTTGGCAAGCACCTGGGCTAAGCCACAGGAACATTTTGGCCTGTGGTGTGTTGTCAGAAGAGCTGACCACCCCTGTGCTGAGTGCTCCTAAAATGCTAATACCTAAAGTAGGAAGGATGAGCTAAAGCTGAAGTGCCACGTGAGGAATGTTTGGCTGAGGGAATAGAAGGGGGTGTTACTGACTGCTTCATCTCCTGGAACAGTTTGGGATTCATGCATCCACAGAAAATTTGTGTTATCCAGCTGACCAGTCATGGCTCAACCTGAGCCTGGTTAGAAAAAATTCTACCAAGTTTATTTCCTAATTTTAAAAACCTCGGGAAATGGGAAAGACAAAAAGTCATGAACAGAATGAACACAGCAAGGCAGTATCCTGTACCCTTCAGGAATGCTGGATCCAGCAACACACAGATGGATGAATCCCAGGAATAAAGCATTTGTAGTGTGCTCCCACACAGAATTCTTGTGGAAAGAAATGTCCAAATCCAGATTCTCATTTGCAGAGCAGAGCATCTCCTACTCCCAGCGCTTCAGGCTGTTTCCAAGAACAGCTGCTGAACAGAGCAGGCATTTGGCTGTTTCTGCATCCATCCTAGGGCTGGTTTTATTTAGGTGTTCTGCAGCCTGGGCCCACCCAGCTGCTCCCTGAGCCTCACATTTTGGTTCTTCAGTTCCTGCATCTTACAAGAAAAAAGTGTTGTTGGATTTAGCATTGGTTTTGTCTGTTCTGGTTACTCAGTTTAAGGTTTTTACACTCCTGTTTCCCTCCTTGCTGTTGGAGTCTGCGGAGCCCGGGAGGAATTCAAATTTACAAGGCCTCTCCCTTTTCTCTTGTAAGGTTTGACCTTTTCCAGGGATATCTACCGAGATCTTCACTCACACCTTCAACTTCTCCAGGAGCAGCTCTTAGCTGGTTTTCAGATGTAAAACAGGCCAGTGCTGTTACCTTCCAGGCATCCTTTTGTTAATTTGATGGAATTTTGGGTTGGAGAATGAACTTTATTTGCATGTAGATAGTAAATTACCTGTTAGGAGCTAAGTGTTAATTACATTATTTATTTGAATGTAGATAGTGACCTGTCTGTGTGCTAGGTAGAACTAGCTGGTAATTTTAGAAAATAATTTGTGTTCAGTTGGCCAACACTGCATTGTAAAGGAACATTCCCATTTTGTTTAGTTTGAAAAGAAGTTGGCCTAAAGGAGAAGGACAAAACACTGCCATCCACACCTTACTGCCCACGTGGTGGCAGGATCCACCTGGGAAGTGTTCCAGAATCATCATTATCCTTAAAAAGTTTCCGAAGTTCAGTGGTGTTTTATGAATCAGTTTGTGTTTGTTAAGGATTGCTAAGCGTTGCTTTGGCCTTGAATAAATTTCCAGGGTTTATAAGGATTTAAGAGACTTCCACGAGAGGGTGCAGCAGTTCAACAAAATCCCATCTAAACCAGATGAGCCTGTCCCCACTGTGGGCATATTTTGACTAATTTAATGTATTAATTTGGGTATTTACATCAAGTTTCAAATCGGATGGGTGCTTCAGCAAATCAGTTCCATGTCCCAGAGTGTCCCTCCAGTCTGGTACTTTTTGGTGTCCAGTGTTACCTGGTCTCAGTCTATCCCTGATTCCCTGCAAATGCTCACTACATGCATTTTAAAAATAAAGTGTAGGAATTTTTTAAAATATTATTGTTTTAGTTTGGAAACATCGTTAATTTCCCCCTCAGACTGGTCCAGCTGCAGAAGGAAACTCCATCTAGGAGGCTGAGTTCTGGAGAAACTGCGGACCTGAGTGTGAGTGATAGAACAGAAAGAGAAAAAAGCTCTGTGCCAAATAACTTCTTGTTCCATGAGATAGTCAGGAGTGACCCAGCTCTCTGGTGCTGCTGTGCTGACATCCTGAAAGCACAGAGGTGGTGTCTGCTCATGGCCAAGGGTCAGGGTCCATTCCTCTGCCTGGGCCACTAAAATACCTCTGCAGAAATGATTAACTCCTGACAAATTTGCAGGAAAAGGACCCACCTTGGAAACATGTGTTCCCTGTCCAAATTCATTTATCCTAATCACTTCCTGAGATAAGATTATTTGATAGTGACATAACCAGAGGTGTGGTGATACCCATGTATAATACATGACAGATAAATGCTGTTTTCACCAGACTTGATATTCAGTAGGAGAAACAGCATGCTGTGCTTTCAAAACTTTTAATCACTAGTACAAGATGTTAAAAGATTGAGAATTTGAGACCAAAGAAATTACTTTGGTTACTGCCAGCTGCAAATGTAAAAGTTGGGTCTGAATTCAAACGGTTTCATTGATTAATTGGAACCACTCTAGTTTTGGGACTTTTCTTTTGAGCAGTGTAAAAAAGGAAAATATGAGGTTTACTAAAAAATCCCCAACACCCAGTGAATATGTAACCAGCAAGACAATTTTTGTTTCAAAGACTAGCACCACCTTCTTCCATTGACCTGCTCTAGATTATCATGTATAAACAGATAAGGTCTGGAGATTAATAGAATGAATGAACAGAGCGAAATGAATTAATAGAAATTCATTAAAAATGAATTTAATGAATAGAGAATTTCATCTTGACATGTTTTGATTGTGACATTTCTGCCTTCCTTGTCTTGAGGACCGACCAGAGCAGGGTGAGCCCAGTAGGTGTCAGTCCAGCCAAGGCTTCCTGAGTACAGCTGTGAATGAACTCTGCTGCCCTCCTGCCCCTTCCTTCCCATCAGTGAAACCTGGCTGGCATCATTTCCCATCACAGAGACACAGCCAGCACATCACAGCTTCCCTTGTCCCTCCTGTTAACTTTTAATTAATGTCCCTCCTGTTAACTTTGAATTAACGTCTGCATTGTTGACCTTTCCTTTCCCTGGGTGCTCTCCTCCCCTGGCCGGCTGGCAAAGGGTAGAGCTTGGGGTGGTGTTTGCAGGGGATTAGCGTTTGCCATCAAGCATTGGGATGGAAAAGCACAAGTGCAGGCACTGGGAGCTGCCCTGAGGAGAAGAATTTGGGAGCTCCACATGACCCAGCCTGGCTCAGAACCTTCCCTGCCCCATGGCCTGGGCTGAGCCCCAGCGTGGGCAGCAGGGGAGGGGAAATTCTGCCCCACTCAGGTGAGACCCCACCTGCAGAGCTGCCCCCAGATCTGGGGAACAACATCAGGAAGACATGGAGCTGCTGGAGAGAGGCCAGAGGAGGCCAAGGAGATGCTCTGGGGGCTGGAGCCCCTCTGGAGCCAGGCTTGGAGAGCTGGGGGTGCTCACCTGAAGAGGAGAAGCTCCAGGGAGAGCTCAGAGCCCCTGCAGGGCCTGAAGGGGCAGCTGTGGCTGCCCCTGGATCCCTGGCAGTGCCCAAGGCCAGGTTGGACATTGGGGCTGGGAGCACCTGGGGCAGTGGGAGGAGTCCCTGCCATGGCTGGGGTGGGAATGAGGTGAGATTTGAGGTCTTTGCCACCCAAACCATTCTATGATCCCTTTGTTAGTTGTCAGCACGGTGCTCTTTGTTGCCTTGTGTGAAACACTGGAAAGGACAATGAACTTTCCTGTGCTGGGATGTGTTCTAGGAAGTGAAGAATGTTCATTGTGCAAGAGTTGAGGTGGAAAAGGAGTTCTGTCATTAGAAAAAAATGTGTTGGAGCCTGAGAGCTTTGTTGTTTTATCACAAACATTTAAGTCAGATGTTTCCCCTCTTTTCATCAGCGAATCCAAGTGTGCATACTGATGATCCTGTATTTGCAAGTCAGAGTTGTAAATTGCTGTATTCAGCTGGGGCCGTTTACCATCTGAAAGAAATAATTAAAGCTTTCTTTCTCTTGCTTAAGATTTAAACATGTATTTAAAGATGAGATCATGCTTTCGTGGTGGTCAGAGTTTCTTTCTATATTTGTGTGGGGTGGCCTCAGAAATGGGTGTCCGAGGCTCTGGTGTGCTGTTTTCTTTAATTATATATTTGTTTGGGGAAAGATGGTTATTCCAGCCTCTGTCTTTGCCTGGCTCCATCCTCCCAGCCCCAGTGCAGCGGGAGCTGTGCCCATCCCAGTGTGCAGATCAGCCATATGTGCCTCTTATTTATAGCTCATGCGTGAAGGGAGCTATTCCAAAGTAGTAATTTCTGTTCTAGTGGTGGCACATAAATACAAGTGTGTGTGAGCAGCTCCTTCTCCCTGAACGAGGATGTGACACATCCCAATCACCCTGCTCGGGAACGCTCCAGTCCAGACAGACTGGGAGGCTCTGTCTGATGCTTCAGACACTCAAGAGCTCAATTAATTTATAGATGATAATTTGTTTTCAGCTCCTGCAGATACACATGCCACCTTTACTCAGCCTCTCTTGAGTCATTCTGTCTCGCTGCATTGAAGAGGGACTATTTACAAGGACATTGTGGGACAGGACAAGGGGGAATGGCTTCAAACTGACAAAGAGTAGGTTTAGATTGGATAGAATTCTGCCCTCTGAGGGTGGGGAGGCCCTGGCATGGAGAAGCTGTGGCTGCCCCATCCCTGGAAGTCCAAGGCCAGGTTGGATGGGGCTTGGAGCAGCCTGGGACAGTGGAAGGTGGGACTGGATGGTCTTTAAGGTCCTTCCCAACCCCAGAAAGTCTGTGATTCTATGGAGCTCCATTTCTGTAATTTGTTGGGGAAATGGCATGTCTTACCTGCACTCTAAATGCAGCTGTGCAATATTTTCCAACTGTGCTGTACAGTTTGTGCCACCTTAAAACAAGTTTCCTTCCAGCTGCCTTTGTTTTCTGTGTGTGTAATTTCATAAAGTCACTGGGCACAAGGAATGAAAGACTGGCTTTAGAAAGAAAACAAGAACACGAGTTGTGGGAGGGAGCCCAGAGTGATTTGGGATGGAAGGACCTTAAAGCTCATCTTGATCCAGCCCCTGCCCTGGGCAGGGACACCTTCCAAAGGTCAGGTTGCTCCAAGCCCCGTCCAACCTGGCCTTGGACGTTTCCAGGGAGTCACAGACTCTCCGGGCAGATGATACAATAGGTGTCATCAACACCAGCGTTGCATTCTGAAGTTATTGCCTCCTTTCTAAGTTATCTTATCTGGCCGTTACTAGTGCTGTGGATGCATCGGCTGTGGCTGGTGTCCGTGTGAGCGGCTGGCCGTGCCCCGCTGGGGTTTCTCCGGGAGCAGGCAGTGATTCAGCAGGGAAGCATGCCAGGCCGGCACGGACAGCTGAACCGGCCGTGCTCCCGCACACGTACAGCCAGACGGTGACAGCACGGGCACGGCTGGGACACGGGGAGGCTGGCTGCTCTTAACCAATCCCACCTATAAAACAATGTAAACAAACAAGAGCTGCCTCCAGTGCGTTATCACAGCGCGGCTTGGGTTGGGAAGAGACCTTAAAACCAGTCTCGTTCCACCTCCCTGCCATGGGCAGGGACACCTTCCGTAGACCAGGTTGCTCCAAGCCGCGTCCAGCCTGGCCTTGAGCACTTTCCGGGCTGGGGCAGGCATAGCCTCTCCGGGAAACCTGTTCCACTCCACGCTCGCTTTTCCGGAGTGTGTCACCGGCCGGAGCAGAGCCCCGATCGGGGCAGCGCCGTGCCAGGGGCTGCGTGTGGGTGCACCGAGTGAGTCAGGCTGACTTTGTTCCGGGACGGGCTCCCTGTTTGTCTCTTACTCATTAATTAGCGCGGCTGGAGAGCTCGGCGGCGCGGGGAGGCTCAGAGTGCCGTGCTCGCCTTCCGTGAGGACGGTGTGTTCCTCCGTGCTGCGTGACTGGAGCGCCCGGGCTGACACGGCTCGTTCCCGGCGCGGTCCCGGCCCGTCCCCGGCTCGCGTGCGAGCCCCACGCACGCAGCGCCGTGCTCGGGGACATCGCTCCCTCCCCGCCGGCCCGAAACGAAACGCTCGGTGCGTGATAAATGAAACGCGAAGGGGCCTCTCGTCCTATCGCTCTCGGGAACGGCCTCGGGCGGCGCTTTCGGTTCTGGCCGCTGACACCGGCGCGGGGCGCGCTGCAGCCTGGC
>NW_005054309.1:11082758-11083909 GCF_000277835.1 Geospiza fortis | reverse complement strand
TCGCTGCGGGAGCGCTCCCGCTGCTGCTGCGGCAGAGCTGAGCCTCGTCCTTCCTGCCGCTTTATTTTTAGAGCCGTTGGGGGATCCGGCTCTGCTCACTGAGGCGCTTCTGTAAAAATAGCAGCCAAACTTAAATGCTCGTCGAGCGAGGAATACGAATGTTGAAATGGCAGCAAAGGTGTGGCTGAAGGAGATCAGAAGTCACTTGCTCAGCACCTTGGCGCTGCAGGGATCCTTGAGCCCTGGCGGATCCTCTCGCTCCTCGCCAGGGCAGGGAGACCTGGGCTGCAACTACGGGAACGTCTCATTCTCTCCGGAGTCGAGAATTTTTAAACCTTTGGAGTTACCTGAAGGTGCCTTTGGTGGTTTGGAGGAATTGCCTGGTGTCTGTGGAAGAATGACAGATACGCCGATGACTTTGGGCTTAACTGCCAAACAGATATACCAGTTGCTTTAAATTTAATCTAAAAATGGGAAAACTGGAGAGGCACAACTTTTTTTTCTTTTTCCTGGCAATTCTGACGTGCTGTTTCCCAGAGAAATGGAAAAGCCTTCTAAATGAATGTTCCAAAATACCGAAGGCTCAATGAGAAATTTTCCAGGGCAAATCATCAGTAGTAAGAGATTATTGCCAAATTTTCTCTGGTGTTTTGGATTTTGTTTTGAAGTGAGGAGTAACTTTGCTCGGAATGCATTTATCCAGGAAGTAATCCTTAATGTGCTCCACTCTGAGCATTGAGCATGCATGCGAGATTGAAGAAGGTTTAATTAAATGTAATCAAATATTACAGGATTCCTGATTAAAAGGCGTAGCACTTGCTTTTGGTGACGTGCGAGACACAGTGCTTATTTGTGCTTTAAAATAATACAATTCTGCAGCTTGCAAGCAATGCCTTTCTCGGTTCCTGAGTAACCATCACCCTTCTGTTTGCTTCCCTGCCCAGTTTTAATTCCTGGTGCCCAGCGTGGCGAGAGGAGCTGGTGTGTCACGGCGGGTGCCACAGGGCGGGGACAGGGCAGGGACGGGCTGGGAGCGATCCCGGGAGCCCGGCAGGGACGGGCAGTGAGCTCTGAGATCCCGGGAGCCCGGCAGGGACGGGCAGTGAGCTCTGCCATCCCGGCACCCAGGCAGGGGGGCACGGTGCCGTCCG
>NW_005054309.1:11078508-11082732 GCF_000277835.1 Geospiza fortis | reverse complement strand
CGGGAGCGCGGCAGGGACGGGCAGTGAGGTCTGAGATCCCGGGAGCACGGCAGGGAAGGGCAGTGAGCTCTGAGATCCCGGGAGCCCGGCAGGGACGGGCAGTGAGCTCTGAGATCCCGGGAGCCCGGCAGGGACGGGCAGTGAGCTCTGAGATCCCGGGAGCCCGGCAGGGACGGGCAGTGAGCTCTGCCATCCCGGCACCCAGGCAGGGTGGCACGGTGCCGTCCGTGGGAAGTTGGCCGTGGCTCTCCGCAGCCAGCGGTTCGGTTCCGCCGGGCCGTGGGAGGTGACACGAGGGAGGACACATGCCAGTGGAACGGGAACGTGTAGGTTTGCTCCTCCGGTGGGAGAGGAAATGGTGCAGGAATGTCTGAAATGCGGGGGGGGACGTGTCTCATGCTGCTCAGGTCTGTGTGTGAGGGAGGCACAGGAATCAGCGCTGTCGTGTTCTCTTTTGTGGGATAGAACGAACCCAAGCGCTCCCGTTTGTTGAACATCCTGACAGGGAGGAGGCGTCGGACCATCCCCCTTTCCTGCCCACCCTCGGGGGATTGCGTGTGCGTGCCGGAGTGTCTCAGAGCCTGCATGTGCGGGGAGAGGAGGAGTGTGGGTTTGCGATTAATTAGCCTGAGTTTAGCTGTTTTCATGCTTTACGTGCCTAAGGGCTACCCGCAGTCACAGCGAGGGGAGGAGTTTGCTGTTGCTGGCTCAAAATCCTCTCCAGGGGTGATCTTGTTCGTGTCAACCATGAGCAATTAGAGAGATTAACTGTCTTGTTTTCCTTTCTGCCCTAGGTTGGTTCCTGGGAGGCTCTGGGACGTTTGAAAGTGATTTGGAGAGAGCAAAGTCTGTGTCCGATGGACACCGAGCCGCAGCCGGCGTGCGTGGTGCCCCAGGCTCCCTGCCCAGCCATGAAGTGCTCTCCTTCAGAGGACTTTTCTCCCCAGGTGAGGCTGCCTGAAAAGATCCCCCCGGTGAAGCCTTGCTTCAAGAAGAAGCAGCAAGTGCAGAAGAGACTGGACACACAAACTCTGCGGGCTCTGCGGCCCATCTTCACCAGCCTGCTGGGAGCTGGGGCCTTGGACAGGGTCTTTGTGCCCCGAGGCCAGCGGGGTGGCCATGCTGATTTATGTGAACCTGCTGTGAAAAAGACTCTGGACCTCGGTACCTCTTGCCCTCAGACAGAAAATAATGTGACTGTGCTGATGCCAGCAGCTCCAGATGTGCAGGGTCAGCTGCCAGGAGCTCGTCCTTCCCCCGGGCATCCTGAGCAGGACGTGCAGTCGGGAGAGCAAGGTTTCTCCCCAGAAACTCCTGGAACTGCTGCTGATAATGGTAATGAATCATTCCAGGATCATCCTTTGCACCCAAGTGCTGGTGATGGTGCAGCTTGTCCTTTGTTCCCTGACAAGGTTCTGGAAAGCTACACATCTGGCTTACTCCAGGAGAACAGCTGTCCAATGCAATACAACTTGACCCCAAGCAATAAATTCAGTGCTGGGATATTCCAGGACAAAAGTGAAGAAGCTTCCCTTGACCTGGTGTTTGAGCTCTTGAACCAGCTGCAGTATCACACCCACCAGGAGGACGGGATTGAAATCTGTGTGGATTTTCTCCAGGGCACTTGTGTTTATGGCAGTGATTGTCCCAAGCATCACACAGTGCTACCCTATCACTGGCAGGTGAGGAGGACAGCAACCCAGAGGTGGCAAAGTGTGACCAACGATTCCCAGGAGCACCTGGAGAGGCTTTACTGCAACCCTGACAATGACAAGATCAAAGTCAAGTATCGGTAGGTAACTGAATTTACTCCCTTGCTGGGAAGGGTGCAGAAATATAACAGAATGTGCCTTTTTTTTCCCCTGGTACTGTATCCAAGCATGTTATAAACTCTGGCATGATGTTTCTTGATTGATATCCAACAAGTTTAACTGGACAAAAAATTTTTGTACACTTGTAAAATTGTTATTTAGCATCTGGAATGTGTTCTTTGAAGCTGGACGACTTGGAGTGTGTGAAATAAGAAAACTTCAGCTCTGTAGGAATTCAGAGACTGTTGTGGAATGCTGTGCTTGTTCTTGGCGTTCCTAATTAGTGTTTCCTCTGTGTTGGACAAAGTGGCAGCATGAAAGCCTTGGCAGCGCTGGGGACAGGGATGACAGAGCAGTTGCTGTGTGTCACTGTGAGCACAGGCTGGCCGTGCACTCCCAGCACAGCCTGCATCCTTCCATCCCCAACAGGGTCCTTGGGAAGGGTCACATCGCTGTCAGGAAATGGGGGTGTTCCAGCTCATTCCCTGGGAGCAGCCTGAGCCACACGCTCAGAAATGCTGATCACCTCCGCTGTTACAGCAGTTATTGAAGTTATTGTTTTCTCTGTACAGAGCTCGTTTATTGACTCATTTTCTAAAATTAGCCAACAGCTGTTAGGTTGATGTGGTTGTGTGACCTGTGTGGGCTCCTGCACCCCCAGAGCTAAAACTTCTTCAGCTTCTCCCCTGCAGGTTGCAGTGTGAGGAGCAGTGGGGAACAGTGATGTTTGCAGGGTCCAGTTAGTGCAGGCTGCAGACTGGTTTGGTTTTTTTTGGAGGAAGTGTGTGGTGCACGTTGTGGTAGGGCAGATAAGAGAGGAGAAGTTAGCCAGGCTGGCACAACTCTAGTTCAAAGTGACATTTCTGGAGTGAAAACTCCACACTGCCTTTGCCACCTGAATCCGTGGGGGCTCTGTTCACTGCCTCTTCTTCCTTTCAGTTCCTGAAGGAAGGATATCCCTGCTTTCTCAATATTTTATTTTCATTTATTAAGCTGAGATTTTACATTTGGCATCAGACCAAATCTAGTGCTTAAAGTCAGCGTGAGTCTTTACTTTCACTTAATTTGACATTGGATTAGACACTGAATTCAGCCTTTGTCATAGACTCAGACTGGTTTGGGTTGGAAGGGACCTTAAAGATCACACAGTGCCCCCCCTGCCATGGGCACCTCCCACTGTCCCAGGTGCTCCCAGCCCCAGTGTCCATCCCTGGGCACTGCCAGGGATCCAGGGGCAGCCACAGCTGCTCTGGGCACCCTGTGCCAGGGCCTTTTTAGTGATGGCAATATCACAATATGGATGCCCCACACTGAAAATGAAATCGGATATGTAGTAGGGAACAACTACATTTTATAGAATTGTCTTGAAGAAATGTGCCAGTCTTTAATAAAAATTGAAAAATCTTCTAAGTGCATAGCAGATAAAATTTGCTGTATTTTACAACAGAGGAACTTCTATTTCCCAAGTGTTAGAAATGATTTCTGAAAACAAAGCAGCACAGCCAGAGACATGCCCATTAAATGATTTAACTTTGAATTCTGTGTAAATGAGCAAATGGTTTTCTTTTAGAAGTTGTGTCACCGAATCCATCAATGCACATGAGCTCTGTGTCCTAAAGGATGGACTTGGGAATGATTAATGGGAAAGGACACGGTGCTTGGTCATGGCTTAGTCACCCCGGGCTGGGAGGCTGCTGTGCAGTGACATCTCCCTGCCCTGGGTGTGCAGGTGCCAGCCTGCTGGGGCTGGTGGCACATGCATTTCTGCCTGTGTGATCCAGCTGGGGACAGCTGTGTGCCAGGGACAGGACATTCCCTGAGCGTGAGGGAAGGGACAGGAGCAGCCTGGGCTGGGCACAGCCGGGTGGGACACTGCCCTCGGAGCCTGGGACACAGACCTGGCCTTGCTGGCCTGAGTGGGTTCTGCCAAACTGCAGATTCACACTGGCTGTTGGGGAGAAATTCCTCCTTGGAGGGTGGGCAGGCCCTGGCACAGGTGCCCAGGGAAGGTGTGACTGTCCCTGGATCCCTGGCAGTGTCCCAGGCCAGGCTGGAGCAGCCTGGGACAGTGGAAGGGGTCCCTGCCATGGCAGGGGTGGAATCAGCTGATCTTTAACATCCCTTCCAACCTTGGAAGAGCTACATGGCTGGGTATGTGTCAGTGAGACCTTTGGAGTGAAGGCTGTATTTAAGACCAGAGCTTCTGGTTTCAAGCTTTGAGTCTGATCCTCCTTGGATCTTTGGCTTGCCAAGGTTTAAGCCAGGTTCTAAGCCAGGTTTTGAGGCGGGAGGTCAATGTTTTAGTGTGCATCATCACCAGCTGCTTCTTATGCAACATCACCTTGTGAGGAGCACCTGGCAAGGTGTGGGGAGCCCCAGGTCCCTGGCGGTCACTCAGGCTGGTGGCAGTGTC
>NW_005054309.1:11077202-11078439 GCF_000277835.1 Geospiza fortis | reverse complement strand
ATGGTTCCAGCATTATTTGTTAAAGCCATTAATCTGCCGTGGTCAGACGGGCTTTGCAGGCCTGTCTGCTCCCTGGCAGCCGGAGGAAACGCCTGCTCAGCACTCTGCCTGCCCTGTTTGTGCTGCTCCGTGTCCCACAGCGCTGGGGTGTGGTGAGTGGGGATTGCAATGATCCTGGCACCGGCGCTGCCCCCAGGGAGCTGGGCCCTTCCACTAAGTGTTGGCCATCAGCTCAATTAGGGAATGAGCTCTAAATTAGGGTGTTCTTCAAGGAGCTATTTATATAAACCTTCCTTCCTCTTAATTATTGGGATGAGTAATGATGGAGATAAGTTATTGAGATGAGTAATGTAAAATACACATTAAGTTGTTGCCTCTCACCTAAGGGAATGTGATCTCAGAGGAGTGGTAAACCTTGTTTAGTTACTTTGTAATGCAACTCCTTCAGCTGCTTCTTGCAGTTTGGCCTCAAACTAGTATCATAAATTACTTATGTGTTTTTTTTGTATTCTTGAGTCTGCCAAGTATGTCGAGCCACATACCAAGCTATCTAAACAAACGGGGGAACATCAACTTAAGCAGGTTAAAGTACTTAGAAGCACTCAGTTTTCTTCATGGATGTGAGGAGAGGCCCTGGGAGAAGTTCCAGCTTTCAGCAAAGAGAGAGAGCAGTGCCAAGTGCTGCTTTCCAGCAGGAGATGCCCACGTTGGGATATTTTAAGATGCTCTTTGCTAAGAGGAAATACTTGGCTGAGGAGCTGAGCAGGTTTCCCCACACTCACACACCTGTCCCATCATGCACACATTGCTTTTCAAAACAAGCAGCAGCATTAGAGATTACAGCAAGATTTGTTTAAAACAACTCTGCAGTTCCTGACCCATCAGTTCCCCCTGCTTTGGCTGAAAATTTCCACTTTTCCTCTTGGCACAAAGGGCTCCCAACTCGCCTGACACGGCAGCTTCTTGCTGTTGCTTTGATTTCTTTCTTTTTCTTTCTTTTTCCCGTAATTTCTGTAAGTTTATGGGATGGCTCCTTGTAGCTGGGAGGGAGGCCAGAATGGAATGGCTGCAGTGGAGGGAAAGCAGGTGGCTCTGCAGTGGGACGTGTCCTGCTGGGAGCTGTTCTCCCTGTGCTCTTGGGGGAAGTCAGGAAATGACAGCACAGGAGGAAACACGAGCTGTCCTGGGAAGGGTCAGCTCGGGTATCAGGAGGAAAGGTCCCTGGAGACGGGGGCCC
>NW_005054309.1:11076488-11077192 GCF_000277835.1 Geospiza fortis | reverse complement strand
TCCTGGATAGGGTGGCCAGGCACAGGAAGGGTCTGTCCAGGGAGGTTTGGAGTGCCCATCCCTGGAGGTGTCCCAGGAATGCTGAACGTGGCGCTCAGTGCTCTGGGCTGGGCTGGACTCGGTGTTCTTGGAGGGCTTTTCCAACCTCAGTGATTCCATGACTCTGTAAATACAGAGTGTTCCACTGCAGTTATCAGGGGCATGTGAAGGGACTGGGAAGGAGAGGCATGGACACAACAAAATGTACAGGAAACTGGTTTTCCTTCATTCCTCTGTGTGTGGGATGGCTGCTCCTCTGGTGCTGACAGAATGTGCCTGACGTGTTAAAATCATACAGAGCACAGTGGAGGCATTTCAGGATGGAATCATGGAATCACAGTGTGCTTTGGCTCGGAAAAGACCTGAAAGCCCATCCAGTGCCACCCCTGCCATGGCAGGGACAGCTTCACCATGGGTGGGACAGAGCCCCAGCCTCTGGGGCAGCAGCTGCTGTTTGGGGAGTTCTGCAGGTCCCTGGGCCATCAAACAGTTAAATTTCAGAAGTTTTCCGTGTGATCCACCCAGTGCCACAGCGTGTGAGATAAGGCATGTGTTAGTGATAACAGGGAGACGGGAAACCAGCTGAGAGTCCCTGTGTCGGAGTTTGGGGGAGGTTCTTGGCTATACCCTCTGAGTGGCTGGGAGCTGCTTTTCATTCCTTTCCA
>NW_005054309.1:11057481-11076478 GCF_000277835.1 Geospiza fortis | reverse complement strand
AGGAATGCAAGGCAGAGAGCCTCGAAGGAAACTCCTGGGAAGTGCTTTTGGAAGTGTTTGCCTTGCGCTGTGTGGGTTTCTCTTTGCTGCACTTCGCAGCACCATTTCCATATGAAATGGAACTAATTGGCTCGGAGCTGTACAAAGGCAGGGAGGCCCTGAGCATGAGGAGCCGGCAATCACGGCCATCCCTGCTCTTGTTTCCTGTCAATAAACAGATTGCACTTTGGGGAACAGCTGTCACCTGGCTGAGGTCAGGCTGTCCTGGTGACAAAGCAGCTCCTCCTGACACTGAGATCGGGGCTTGCTCTCAGGAGCTGCTCCCAGGTGAGGCAGCAGGCTCGGTGCTGTGACAGCACTGCCCTGCCAGGACCCAGCGACACAAAGGGGCTGTGACAATGCTGTGCTCAGCAGGAGCAGTGATCGGGAGGATCCTTCCTGCTGGGTGCTCCGAGTTGTTGAATCAGGAGGGATTTGAGCTGAGTAATAATTGGGAATCTGATTCCTGTAGTCACGTGTACACAGGAGCGGTTTCTCTGGGGAAGTTGGTTTTGGAAGGTGTGATGGGGAGCATTCATTTTCAGAAAAAGCCTGGAATGACAGGACAAGGGGAATGAATTTCCACTGCCAGAAGGCAGAGATAGGTGGGATGCTGGAAAGGAATTCCTCCCTGGGAGGGTGCCCAGAGCAGCTGTGGCTGCTCCTGTGTCCCTGGCAGTGCCCAAGGCCAGGCTGGAGCAGCCTGGGACAGTGGAAAGTGTCCCTGCCTGTGGCACTGGGTGGGCTTTAGGGTCCCTGCCTGTAGCAGCTCTGCAGCCACTCAGAGCTGTGCTTATGCTCCTCTAAAACAAATAGTTTAGATTGGAAAGGACCCTTAAAGGTCATTGAATCCCACCCCTGCCAGGAGCATCTTCTACTGATTTAGCAAGGAAACAAACAAAGCAATCCCTCCCAAACACATCCACATCCTGAGCCCCTGGAGCACAGCAAGCACAGGACACTGTTTGTGCTGCCCTGCAAACAGCTGGGGTTGGAATTAGGAAATAGGGTGCCTGTGCAACCCTTGGGAGAGGGGGATGTGTTCAACATCCTCATTGCTGTGGAGTTTGAGAACTTACCCGTGCCTACACCCCAGCCCTCCTGACCCAGGACCTCATGTTCAGGAGTGGGTTCCTGGGAAGAACAAACAACTTCTGGTACAGCCTCTTCTCCTCCAGCAGCTCTGCAGTCCCGCCCTCCAGCAGTCCTCAAGGACTTCCTGATCCACAGCTGGGGGGTTACATTATTATTATTATTATTATTATTATTATTATTATTATTATTATTATTATTGTTATTGTTATTGTTATTGTTATTGTTATTGTTATTGTTATTATTATTATATTTTCTCTGCCAGGCGTTCATCCAAGCTGTACATGTACACACACTCATACATATGCAGGCCAGTGTGTCAGCAGTTGTTTCAGGCTCACAAGCTGCCGCCCCCCTGGCTGTGAAAATTCCAGAAGATTGCTTTTGCAAGCACCCCAGTCACCAGTTGTAAAGGCAGGGGGAAACAGTCTTTCCAGCCTTGAAAAAATAAACACAGGAAAAGCAGCAAAGTCGCTGCTTTTGGGTTCTTTGGAGGAAGAGCCTTTGAGCTGAGAGGGAAATGTCTGCAGCATCTTTCCCCAGTGTGAGGTGTCACCTCCCACGTGGCCCAGGGTCACCACAGAGAGCAGCATGACTTGATGAGAGGGCAGATGCAGTAAAATCTGAAACTCACGTGCTGCCCTGGCACTGGTGCCCCTCTCTGGGGTTTGAACTGAGAGGCCCTGATAAGATCAGGTTCACAGGGGTTGTTTGTGCTCGTGCCCTGCTGCAGAGGTTCCTGTGTGCCTGGCACAGCGCAGTCCTGGTTCCTGCTGTGCTCCCACTGCTGTGTTGGGAAGAGCTGCTGATGAACATCCTTCGGGAGTGTTCCCTGGCCTTTCCTCCTGCTCTGCCTTTCCATGGGAGCACATTTGGCTCTGCTGTGTGAGCTCTGCTGTTGCTATTTCAGTACCTGTGCTTCCAAATGAAACTCTTGGTTGGGTGCCCAGCCCTGGCACAGGCTGTCTGGTGGAGCCCCATCCCTGGAGGGGTTTGACAGCCTTGGGGAGGTGGCACTTGGGGACATGGGTCAGTGGTGGCCTTGGCACTGCTGGGGATGGTTGGACCCAATGGTCTGCGGGAGCTTTTCCAATTTAACCAAATCTGCGATTTCCATGATCTTTTGAAGCCAATATCCTTTAAGTGGTGTTTGGTTTCATACAGGAATTTAAACACTCAGCCCCCCACCCAAAGCTGGGCCCATCTGTGGGAGAGTCCTTCCCCTGCAGCTTCCATCAAGTGCACCAAGGAGATAAGATCTGCTGCCTTGGTGTCACCAGAAGTGTCAGTGCCTTGCTGTGCAGTGGCTGAGCCCAGCCTGGCTCCCCCAGCCCTGAGTACAAAAGCTCCTCGTGCCTCGGGGGCCCTTTGAAGCCCCTGGGGCCGCCGGGTTGTTGCTGGTGCAGGGAGGAACTGGTTGAGTCAGAGAGAGAAGCTCAGCAGTTTCAGCAGGCAGGGAGCTGGGCTCTGAGCCGTGCTGTGTCTCACAGCTGTTCTGCTGGGAGCAGCTCTCATTTCCTGCTGGGCCCTGCTCCTCGCAGCGTTTCTGTTTTTCTGAACCTGTTTGCGGTAACTGGCGCCACGTCCCCGAACTCGGAGAGGAGCTGCAAACCACACATCCTCCTGCCCGAGCACAAACTGATTTCTCTGCTCACCTCTGTGTACGTGATGGCTGGAGAATGTTTGTCCTGCTGGGGGGAAAGAGCCCGGGGGATTCACAGACTGGGCTGCAGTTCTGCAGAAGGATGGAAGGGAGAGCCCACATATCCTTGTTTTGGCTGCACCAGTCTGAAAAAATCTATCAGTGCTAAAACTTGCCAGTCAAGGAACCTGCTCAGTCCAGTGTCCTGCAGAGTTTACACCTTCTGTTATTTCTTACATTTAGGGAACAGAGAAAATGAAACTTATTAGTGGGGTCACAGTCTGCTGTTGAGAGCTCGTGGGGTTTTATTTTGAATTGTGCTGTCCTGCAGCACCAAATTTGGGTTGTGTGCCCTGTTCTTCTGAGAGTTCAACGTGCTCATTCTCGCTGTGCAAACAGTTCCACTGAACTGCTTTATTTTATAAATAGAGACCTTTATTTGGTGAGTTGGTGAGGAGAAATTCTTCAGAAATCTGTTCTCACCAGAAATCTGTTCTCACGTCTCGAGTCTCTGTGGGACCTTTAACAAGGGCACTTAGTGCCAGGACAAGGGGAAGGCTTTAAACTGCCTGAGGGCTGGGATGGATGGGATATTGGGAAGGAATTGTTCCCTGGGAGGGTGGGCAGGCCCTGGCACAGCTGTGGCTGCCCCTGGATCCCTGGCAGTGCCCAAGACCAGCTTGGGCATTGGGGCTGGAGCAGCTGGGACAGTGGGAGGTGTCCCAGGGGTGGCACTGGATGAGATTTAGGCTCCCTCCAACCCAAACCATTTTGAGATTCTACACCTCAGACAGCTGCTGGGTTTGAGGTTTTGTCCCTCTGTGCTGAAAACCACATGTTTAATGGCATACAAAAGGTGAGAATTGTCTGTTTCTCCCGTTTTGCCCAGGGGCCAGGAGTGCTGGGTGGATCTGAACCTTATGAAGTTTTATGAAAGCGCAGAGTTCGACCAAATGCGGCGCCTGTCCACAGCCTCCTGCCCCAGCTCCAGCTCCAACTGCTACACGGTGTGGAAGTACTTCTGCAGGGACCACTTTGGCTGGAGAGAGTACTCCGAGGTATGGCCCTCCCCAGTCCTGCTGCTGGGCTGCAGCACACACTGCCACATCCATGCTCAGCCTGGTTCCTCTGCAGACACTCAGGGAGGGGATTTGGGGACCCTGTGAGGATGAGGAGGCAGTGTTGAACTGAGAAAGCAGTGGAGGGACAGCTCTGCTGGCCTGGGTTGTGGTTCTGTGATCCTGTGACTTGAATGACCCTGAAAGCATCAGAGACATCGGGGCTGGCCAGACTGTCCCTCTGGGGAGCAAACCAGCTTGTGGCAGTACCAAGGAAGCCCTTCTGGAGCCTGATTTGGTGTTATGGCAGTGGGACAGCTTCTGCAGCCTTCAGAACAGCACCTCCACTTACCTTGGCAGCTTTTAATTGACTGCCCTGTCCCCAGAGCTCTGCTGAGGCAGGACATGCACTGCCCAAGCTGTGGGGTGCAGCCCCTGGGCTGATGTCTGGAGTGAAACCTCATCAGTGCTGGCAGTCCCAGAAATAACTCCTGAGTGTAGGAACTGCAGAGAGTTGGGCAGAAATACCACAAATAACACTGTGAGGGTGTTTGAGCTGCGAGGAGAGCTGGGTTTGTGCAGTGTGGAACAGGAATATGAATTTTGGATCATGTGGTTTCTCATGTGTGCATTTCCCTTCCCTGTTTTCCCCTCCTTTCTCCTCCCTTTCTCTCCCATTTCTCCCTGGTTTTCCCTCATTTTCTCCCCTATTTTCCCCTGTTTTTTCCCCGGTTTTCCCCTGTTTTCTTTTCCGCCCTGTTTTCCCCCCCATTTCCCCTGCAGCCCGTGGTGAGGCTGATTGAGGAGGCGAGCTGTCGCGGGCTGCGCGAGGTGCGCTTCATCACCTGGCACAACCAGTACATCCTCAACATCAAGGATGGCTTCCAGCAGAACTCCTGCTTCCGCAGGGAGATCAAGAGGAGGCCCCTGCTGCGCTCCTGCCTGCTGCTCATGCCCTTCCTGCAGTAGGTATCCCAAAAACTGAGCCATTCCCACTGCCCTTCCTGCAGTATCCCCAAACTGAGCCATTCCCACTGCCCTTCCTGCAGTAGGTATCCCAAAAACTGAGCCATTCCCACTGCCCTTCCTGCAGCAGGTATCCCCGAATTGGGCCATTCCCACTGCTCTCCACATGGAGCTGGATGGGGGAGTTGTGTTCCTGGGCTGTGACAGGGAGCAGGCACTGTTGGGTGGGAAATGAGAACGAGAACTCAAAATCTGGGTCATGCTGGCAGCTCCTCCTGCAACTTTCCAAAGGAACATTTATCTGAGGAACTCCTTGTTTAAATGTGTAATGTGTAATGTACCTTGTGGATGTTGGAATGGCAGGTTTGCCCAATTCCTGTCCATTTTCCAGCGTCCTGGGCTGTGGGAGGTGTCCCTGCCATGGCAGGGGGTGGCTCTGGTGGGGTTGGAGGTCCTGCGAGCCCAAACCATCCCGTGTTGGTTCAGTGGGAGCACTGGGTGTGCTCACAGAGCCCTCACCCCTCTGGGGTTTGGTCACAGCCTCAGCACACATGGGCTGGGAGGTGTTTTTAGATTGAGGGTTTTTTAGATTGAGGGTTTTTTAGATTGAAGGTTTTACAGGAAGGAAACCCCAGGTTATCAGAGAGAAACTGGAGGGTGCCAGTAAAACACCAGTAGACTTGCTGGTTTGAGCAGTGCTGCTTCTCATCCTAATGAAAAATGAGGATTTCAGGGCTCCTATTTTACCACTGCTAAAATTATGCAATTCCCAACTAATTCCCAGCTAAGTTTGTTGGACCTTGAGGGCTCTGCACTCGTGAGGGATTGACCAGAACTGTGCCAGCTACCAAACCTACAGGCTAAAATCTGAGATTCTGTTCTGCACCAAACGTCATTCTGATTTTATTTATCCAAAGACCTTGTAAAGCTCACTTAAAATCATGGGTTCTTGGCAAGAACAAGAGTATTTTAAATTTTGATGGGATCTCTCCTTCAGGAGACAGTGTTGCCTCCACTTCCCACATGATGCTACCTGAGATTTGTTCTTTCCCTCACCTCCCACGTGCTTAAATCTGTTCTAGAATTGGAAAAGAATCCTTGAATAGGAATGAAAAATGTTGACTTCTTAATGGTTTCCCCTGTAGAATAAATAACATAAATATTTTACACCAGTCAGAAGAACTGAACAAAGTACACCAAAGGATTGCAGGATTTTTATTGGATTTGATTCTTCCTCATTAATCCATGATTTACTGGCAATCTCTGCTTGCTCTTCCAGTCCAGTGTGAGTGAGGCCTTACAGGAATATTTCTTTTTACCCATTTGCCCATCAAAGAGGAAAACCAAATTAAAAACAAATGCCCACTTTGGTATTTGATTGCTATTTTATTAGCAATTTGTAGAACAAGTTTCTGGGTTTCTGCTCAGCTGTTAACAACCAGTGAGAAGAACTTGGAGTTGAGTCAAATCCATGCAAATGAAGGGAATCCTGGCCTTGGCCTGGAGCAGGAGGGAACAGCCAGAGAACACTCAGACAGTGTTTCTGCCCTGAAAAGTGGGAGGGCTGTCACAGCTTTCCATGTGTTGATTTAAAAATAGACCTTTTTCCACTAAACTTCCCCTCCCAACGCTTTTCCTTGGGTTTGGTTTGGTTTCTGGCCATCTGTGGGGTTTGGAGAGCAGCTCCACCCTGGGCTGGCAGCAGCCAGTGCCGCTCTCCTGCTGCCTGCCCCGGGGCACTGAAGGGTTGGCAGCTCTTCCCAGAGAAATGCTTTGGGAAAATCCTCCTTGGTGGACTTTGGAGCTGGCCCCACGTATTGCTGCAGCTGCAGGAGCTGTGCTGGTGTGAGGCAGGGCCCTGCAGGTGCCACATGGTCCCAATGTTCCCCTTGGCACAGGAGGGAGAGTTACTCAGCTGAGTAAGGGCTGCGCACTCAGGTGGGATCAGGGGAACATGAACCACCAAGGGCACTTCTCTCAGTTCAGCAGCTCCCAGAGTGTGAGGATTGCACAGAGCTGCAGGGGGTAGGAGCAGGGTCCTGCTGGTCTCCTTTGCTGGGTTTTCCAAGGGTTTTTTCCTGGCATCCATGGGGTTTCTTGGCCACAGCTCCTTCCCTCAGCCCTGCCTGTTCTCCAGGCAGCATTCCCAGAGGAGGGGTAGGAAAATAACCATCTGCAAATGCAAATCCACCTCTGGCTGTGTAAGTGGCAATAAGAATCTTCCTGTTTGGGAAGGGGCCTTAAACCCCATCCAGTGGCACCCCTGCCACAGGCAGACACTTCCCACTGTCCCAGGGTGCTCCAAGCCCTGTCCAACGTGGCCTTGGACGCTGCCATGGTTATCAGAGGCTTTCCAGCCCCGCTGGGGGTGACTGGAGGCTGCTGAGGGTGTCTGAGCACAACCTTTGTCCCTCCCCAGGACCCTGGGTGGCAGCTCTGCCGTGCCCTCGCCGTGCCCCGACCCCGCCGCCGCACACGACCTGTCCCCAGCTGCTGTCACCTCTCCCAGCTTCTACCCCGAGACCTGGATTGGAATGGATCCAGCTCAGGACTTCATCCAAGTGCCTGTTCTGAAGGAAGACAAAAGCTACAGAACCATTTACAACCTGTTCCACAAGACTGTGCCAGAGACCAAATACAAGATTTTGAAAATCCTGCGAGTGCAGAACCAGTTCCTTTGGGAGAAGTATAAAAGGTAAGAGAATTGCAGTTCTTTAATAATGGATATTCCTAGAGGAGGAATTTTATAAAGAGGGATTTGCATCTCCTCTCACAGCTGAGCTCTCTCAGAGGGTGATACCGTGATGAGACCTGCAGCGAACGCTCACCTTCATTCCCACTTTGTGTTCCAGGAAAAAGGAGTACATGTCCAAGAAGATGTCAGGGCTGGACAGGATCATGAACGAGCGGCACCTGTTCCACGGCACGTCCCAGGACGTGGTGGACGGGATCTGCAAGCACAACTTCGACCCACGGGTCTGCGGCAAGCACGCCACCATGTTCGGCCAGGGCAGCTACTTTGCCAGGAAGGCCAGCTACTCCCACAACTTCTCCAAGCGCTCCCCCAAGGGCGTGCACTTCATGTTCCTGGCCAAGGTGCTCACGGGCAGGTACACGGTGGGCAACCACACCATGAGGAGGCCGCCGCCCATGGAGCCCGGCAGCATCACCAGCGACCTGTACGACTCCTGCGTGGACAATTACTTCGAGCCCCAGATCTTTGTCATCTTCAACGATGACCAGAGCTACCCCTACTTCATCATCCAGTATGAGGAGGTCAGCAGCACCGTCTCCATCTGAGGGCCTGTGCTCTCCCTGTCACAAACATCTCCGTTTGTGTGGGGGAGGTAAAATCTGGACACTTCCTAACTGGTGGAATGACTTGGAAGGAAGGTCACTGAGGTGACCAACTGTGCACTTGCTGGTTGATTCCCTATGTGGAAATTGTACATATTTTTCCATTGTTTATAGTTGAAAATCTGTGCCTTTTGTTATAAAACACTGTTTATTTATGTTAGTAAATATTCATGTTTCAGAATGTGTCTGTGGGTGTCATTTCAGTGGCGTTCTGTGCCTGTCACATCCTGATCTCTCAGCATTTCAGCATGGCCATTTCTAGGGACTCACAACCACATTTCATCCCAAGGATATTAAATCACACATTCCCCCAGCCACTACTTTTTATTATCATATATCAGAGACTGGGGGAGAGATCACAAAACTACCCCCTCCTCATACTTTGCATTATTGAACAGGACAACACAGATCATTTTCTAAAATCAAGGAAAATCAGGAAGAGAACAGCATGGTCTGGGGGAGGGTTAAAACCTGGGACGGCTGCCCAGCAGGAGCAGGGACACACAGTCTGTCACTTGTTGGTGTCCCTGCCTGTGCAGGGGCTGGTGCAGGATGGGCTCCAAGGTCCCTCCCCTCCCAAAGCACTCTGTAATTTTCACCTCCAGGCCTGTGGTTTGGATGTACCTGAGGTGCCCTGTCCTCACTGGGACCTTTTCCAGGAATTGTGTGTCCGTGTGAAGGCTCCTGCAGCAGCCCAGGTGTGGCTGGGAGGCCTCGCTGCCCTCCAGGGAGCTCCCATGGGACTCAGGGGATGGGGAGGGACCCTCAGGCTCTGTGCTGGGCTGTCCCCAAACCCAGCTGTGCCTTGTGACAGCCTGCTCCAGTCGGCTTCCTGGGGCCTCAGGGAAACCTGCTTTGCCATGGGAGAGAATTCCCTGCTCCCACCAGCACCGAGTGCCGCTCGCTCTCCTCCAGGTCTCTCCTGCTTGCCTGGGACCAGCTGCAGGTGAGCAGAAGGGGAGGCACCACCAGCTGGATCCAGTGACCCCAATCTGGGGAGCTCCCACGGGAGGTGGAGACACGGGCACGGGGGTGGGAGCTCCCAGCAGGGATGGGCAGCGTGGAGCTGCTCCTGACCACGGCTCACAGCCCACGGGATGGCTGCAGGAAGGTACCGGGGCCAGGGAGGGCTGGGGGTGCCTCAGGAGAGTGGGGTCACCACCGGGCTGGAGGTGTCCAAGCTGTGGCACTGGGGGGTCTGCACTGGGGCTGTGGTGGCCCCAGAATGGAGATTTTGGGTTGACTTCAGAGCCAAAGCCTTGGAATGAGCGTTGCTGTTCTGTGGGGTTGTGTTGAGTTGTTCCTCGCTCGAGGCTGGGCCTGGCACGAGCAGGATGGGAGTGGGAGGTGAGGCAGCTGCTCCCCCCGGCTGGGGACTCTCTCCTCTCCCACGTCCCACGGGCAGGAAGTCAGCAGTGCTTTTCCTTGGATGTTGTAATGGGGTTTTGCTTTTCTGCTCCTTCTCCTCAGCAGCCCCGTGCCTGGGGACACTCCCTGGGAGGATCTGCCCCAACCTTCCCTTCCAGTCCCACCTTCCCTGGCGCTGTGGGATGGGGCGGGAGGCGCCGCTGACAATGCACTGAAAATATTTATGGTGTTTCCTTGCCAACGTGCTGAGTGTCTGAGCCACCCTGCAGGGCTGAGCCCACGGCGGCTCCGCCTCGGCGACAACGCCTGGGGTCCCTTCTGGGCCGCCTGAGCCTGGCCCGGCATGGTGCCGGGGATGGGACTGGGCACGGCGGGGCTGCAGCCGTGTCCCCGTGTCACTGTCGCCGGTGTCACCGGTGACACACCTTTGGGCAAGGCCGGCGCTGCGAAAAGCCCATCGGGGACCTGGTGGCCCTGAGGGGGTGGCACCGGTGGTGACCTGGCCGAGAGGGACCGGCTGGGCTGGCTGGGCCACGAGCGGTGCTTCTGTTCCTGTAGCGGGGTGTGGGGTACCCCAGGAGCCTGGGATGGTGTGGGGTGTGGGGTACCCCGGTGACTGCCTGGGGGCCCTGCACGTGGGCACTGCCAGCTCGGGAGGCACAGCCGGGCAGTGCGGCGGTGCCAGTGGAGGGCGAGGTCGGTCAGTGCCGCGCCTGGGATGTGTCAGGAAACAGCCTGTTCTGGACGGCGGGATAAAGGTGCCCCAGAGGCCGGGAGGAAGGAACAGCCTGAGCAGGAGCTGATTTGGGAGCTGGGCAGAAGGGCAGGAGCTATTCCTGGAGCAGCCTCTCCAGTGTCAGCAGCCCGGAGGTGCTCAGGAGCAGCCAGACCGTGCCCCCTGCCCACAGGGCCCCAACAGGAACAGCCAGACTGTGCCCCCTGCCCACAGGGCACCAATGCTGCTCCCGGGGCAGCCACCCTGGCCAGGGCACCCACAGTGCTCTGCCCTGCCTGGGGTTTGTTCTGGTGATTCTGGGGCTGTCCGGCTGCGTGATTTCACCAGAGAATGACCCTGGAGTGGGAAATGTTCCTGTGCCCTCCTCGCAGGTGCCGAGGCTGCTGGGCAGTGCTCTGTGGGGCTCTCTGGGGAAGTGGCTCCAAGGAAGGGGCAGGCAGTGGGGCTGGTGGGGGGAAAGGTTCCTGGGGAGGTGTCCTGGGAGTGAAGGAGCCTTGGGAGGTGTCTGAACCAACGTCCTGCTCAAAGCAGGGTCAGCTCTGAGGTCACACCGGGTCCTTCAGGGCTGCATTGAGCCTGCCCAGCTCCTGCACAGCCCCCAAGCACAGCAATGTCCCTGTGAGGGGTGAGAACCCCTTGAATGCAGGATTGTGGTGGCCCAGGATGACACACCCCAGCTCCTGGGCTGCAGCCTGGGTATGTGGCCTCCAGGCTTGGGGCAGGGGCTGTGGGACAGGAGCTGGAGATGAGTTATGGGACCATAAATGGGTGCAGTGAGAGGTTTCTTGGGAGCGGGATGCCAGGGCTGGGTGCCTCTCCCAGGACTTCCATGGCATTTCTGTGGCTCTCCCATAGCTTACCAGAGTTTTCCCTGGGAAAAAAATGCCTTTGCTTTCTGCTGGGAGAAGCGGAGTGAGACAAGGCTGTGCTGCCTCGGAGTCACAGCAGGGTGGGCACAGCCTGGCCCTGGCTTTCCTTCTGCTGGAGGGGAATTTGGTCCCTCATGAGGGGCTGAGTCATGGGCGGCACAGAGCACAGCACACCAGAGCCTCGTGATCCCAGCACCAAGCCCCTGCCCAGCCTGGGGGCGGGGATCTTTTTATTTGTAGTTTTTGATGTGCAAATCTGAGGTACTCACACAGGAGTGAGAACTGAGGGGTGGACACAGCGAGCATCTCTGGCTGCCCCTGGGGCTCCTCCATCCCCACCGTGTCATCCCCATCCAACCATCGCAGCGCATCCTCGGCATTTATATTTATTTTTCTCTTATGGCTACAAAGTCTGTTTTTATGAGAATAATTTCCCACAGACCCAACAACAAATGTCAGGTTGACCTAAGGGTTGTTGTTGCCTCAATTTTCTTCGGGCTCCCTCTCGTCCAACCAGCCGGGTACAAGTTGTCTCATGCGTAATTAGCCCGTGATAAATCATCTCCTGCCTTCTCCCCGTGCACGAGGAGCACATTCCCATGTGCTGATCCACGCTGGGGTTTGTTTGTCTGTGCGCTCTGTGCACTCCCTGTACCTCTGCAGCTCAGCAGGGCCGGCCTCGCCCAGCCCTGTGCAGCTGCACGGGGCAGGATCCATCCAGAGCCTGGGCTGCAGCTGCTCTGGGATGGGCTCAGCCTGGGGGAGATCACCCAGAGAGCCTGGGGCTGCCCCTGCGCCCCTGCCAGCGCCCAGGGCCGGGCTGGAGGGGGCTCGGAGCAGCCTGGGACACTGGAAGGGGTCCCCAATGGCAGGGGTGGAATGGGATGGGATTTAAGATCCCTCCCAACCCAAACCATTCCGTGGTTCTGTGACCCATGGCAGAGGATGGATCTGCTGCCCAGCTCATGGCCCAGGCTGGAGCCTGAGCCCCTCTGTTAGTCCATCCCCAATGGTGGGGCAGTTCCTGGCTGTTCCCACCTCAGCTCTCCTCCAGGGCAGGTTGCCCCGAGCCCTGTCCAGCCTGGCCTGCTCGTGCTGCTCCCCCAGGCCGGGTGTTCATTGAGAGCCACCCCAAACCCCCTCAGCCGGGTCACAGGAAGGACAGGACAGGGAAGTGCTGCAGTAAATACCACTATGGAATCAGATTGCTGTTTGTTTCCCATGAACTCTGTGTTTGCACAGGCAGAGCAAAGGGCTCTGCCTTTCACTCGGATGCAGCTCCGAGGCCAAGGCACCCACTGATGCCTCTTCCAGATAATCTCAGCTGGGATCTGCTGAGCTCAGGAGTCTCCTGCTGACAGAGATGTTCCAGGTGCTTTCTGTCTCATTCCTGCCCATTTTCCAGAGCATTAGGCATGGGAAACACATTTCAGAGCTGTCTGATAAAACCACACAAGTGTTTATAGTGCCCATATTTGTACCACATTCTGGAGGCCATTGTAGTACACAAAGAGCAATAATTACTGCAGGCAGCAAAGCAGGGAAAGGAGGAATACTGGTTTGCATTCAGGGCACCCCTTGTGTGCTGGAGCAGCCTGGAGCTGCTGTGGGGTCAGGCCAGAGGAGGCCAAGGAGATGCTCTGGGGGCTGGAGCCAGGCTGGCAGAGCTGGGGGTGCTCACCTGGAGAGGAGAAGCTCCAGGGAGAGCTCAGAGCTCTGCCAGGGCCTGAAGGGGCTCCAGGAGAGCTGCAGAGGGACTGGGGACAAGGCATGGAGGGACAGGACACTGGCTGCTCCTCCCGGCGCTGCCCGCGTCCTGCCGCTCTCCTGCAGCCTCCCGAGGGGCTGCAGCACAGCTGGGCAGCTCCAGTGGCTCGTTTGTCACTGATAAGGCTGCGATAACGCCGCCGAGAGCAGCACGGGATGTACAAACGCTGCCAGGGTTTGTTCTCTCCCGACCTCTGCACGGCTCGGGCTGGCCCAAACCTCGGCACGGGCGGTCACTCCAGAGCCCCGGGGAACACAGCTCAGCCTGGGCTCCTCCGAGTGTGCCAGGCAGGGGCAGGGAACGTGGTGGGGCACCGAGGAGACTGGGACACCCACCGTGGTGCCTCTGAAACCCTCATCATCTCCCATGCCAGGATGTGAGCAGGGAAAAGGCAGGATTCATCTCCCTGACTCTCAGGGATGCAAGAGGGAAAAGGCAGGATTCATCTCCCTGACTCTCAGGGATGTGAGCAGGGAAAAGGCAGGATTCATCTCCCTGACTCTCAGGGATGTGAGCAGGGAAAAGGCAGGATTCATCTCCCTGACTCTCAGGGATGTGAGCAGGGAAAAGGCAGGATTCATCTCCCTGACTCTCAGGGATGCAGGATGGAAAAGGCAGGATTCATCTCCCTGACTCAGGGATGCAGCACCAAACACCCCACTCCTGCCTGGGGCATGCACCATCCCTGGAGAGGTTCGAGATGTGGCCCTTGGGGATATGGTTTAGTGGGAATGGGGGTGCTTGGTGGAAGGCTGGACTCGGCAGATTCTCCAAGCCTGGCTTGGAAGTGCAGCGTGAGCATCAGCTGCTCCTGTGAGCTCTGTGCTCCCGGGTCGGTGTTGCAAACATCTGGCAGGCCGTTGTTTGTTTGTTTTTCCACCTCACACACATTTTCGTCATTTCTGCTGGGGGTGCTCCAGGGAGGCCGCAGGAAGCCAGTCTAGCCAGGGCAAATCTGGGCTTGCTTTGGGAGGGAAGTCGGGAAGAATGAATATTTGCCCTGTGGCATCAATTTCCTGTCTAGCATTCTCCAAAAACGCAGCTGGAGAAGGCCCAGGAGCACAGATGTGTGCTGTGTGTGCCTGGCACCCTCCTAGCAGGGCTGGGAAGGAGCCTCTGCTCTTCCCCTTCTCCTGCCAGAGCCCTTCCTTCCTCCCTCCAGAATTCCCAGAATCAGCACTTTGCTGGGGAGCTCCTCTCTCGGGAAACACCAGTGCATTATTCACTTTAATGGCCCACGTGGGAAAATGCAGATGCTGCCTCGGGACACGGAGTGATGCAAGGGATGGGTTGGGGAGGAGGGAAGGAGAGAGGTCGGGCCACTGCTGGTGATCCCTGAGCCCCCTGGGCTGGGCAGGCACCTCCACACTGCCTGAGCTTTAATTGACAGTGAATTTTAATGATCTCCTCCAGGGGGCTGAGGAGTGGCTCAGTGCCATGTCCATTGCTGGCAGCCCGGTGGGATGGAAGGCACAGGAATTGCTGCTGGTTGCTGTGTAGTTACAATAATAACAAAAAAACCCACCCTAAACCTGATTTATTTTAAATGTGCCTCGTCTGTGACTGAAATTTTGTTGTGGGCTTCATGTAGAAGGCTTTGGATGCCTCAGGTTTGGCGTGTGTCAGGTTTTACTGGATCACAGAACATCCTGAGCTGGAAGGGACTCACAAGGATCATCGAGTCCAGCTCCTGGCCCTGCACAGCACAATCCCAACATATTCCATCCGATCACAGCCTATGATTCCCACAAGGACAAACATCAGCTAACAAAAGCTGGCTTCATGTGGCCCCAAACGAAACCTCTCATCCACGTTTTCACCTTCCTTCTCGTGAAATTTATTTGAGAAAGCCTTTCTTTGCCGCTTCGCAGAGTGCTGGCAGCTGTTGGTTGTGGTTATGGAAATGCTTTATTTGAATAGTTATGGGAAGGAGTTTCAGCTGAGGGCTGGTTTGGCTGCAGCCCCACCCAGCAGAGCTGGAGCTGCTCTGGCAGCCCTGGGTGGATGGCACCGGCCCCAGCGCTTGCCGGGACAACTCGGGAGCACCAACTCCCTGCAGCCACCTCCAGCCCAGCTGGGATTTGTCCTGATCTCCCCATCCTTTGTCCTGATCTCCCCATCCTTTGTTCTGATCTCCTCATCCTCAAGGGCTGATGGAATCAAAAACCCCGCCTGGTTTGGGTTGGGAGGGACCTTAAAGCCCCTCCTGTTCTCCCCTGCCCTGAGCAGGTACACCTTCCCCAGACCAGGTTTTTCAGAATTTAAACTTTACTTACAAATCAAACACGTGCTGAAATTCAAGGGCTCCCCTGACACCGTTGTGGGTTTGGATTTTATTCTTCTTTTCCTATTAAGTCATGTGCTGTGACAGCATAAATAATGTGACTGAGTGTCTTTGGCAGTCTGGTCATCTGCAATGTGTCTCGAGGCTTTTGAAGGGGGTAAAGCCAGAAGAGCTGTAGCTGTTGGACTGAGCGAGGCTGTGGAAAGGGGATCAGTACCCGGCTGCACAAAAAAGTTGATTTTTTCAATCTTCCAGGGTCTGTTTTCCTTCAGCTGTGTCTCTTATAAGGCCAATTAACATTAATGGGAGTTGTAGAAACAGACCCTTACAGGAGGACCTTGTTAGCTCTGTCTTCCTGTGGTTTTCATGCTGAGTTGTTAAGTTTTAGGGATTAGCAAGAACGCTAAAAGATATGGCAAAGCAATGCTGGCTATTGCCATACTGAAGTGCTTACTGAGTGAGCTTAATGAGTCAGGTTTGGGAATGGATTGGCAGGTCCATAAGTAACCAGACCTCTGGAAAATCCATACCAAGGCAACCTGATCAGCCAGCTGTACAAATATCCCACTGACCTCTTCCTCCCGGACAGCCTAATTCCTGAGAAACTCTGTTTCCAGGGGAAAACCACGAGAAATTCCCACAAACTCTGCTTTCCCAACCTGCCAGGGAGGCGTTTGGGAGGGAGTCAGACCCGGGGCAGGCCCGGGGGATCTCCTTGGCTCAGCAATCAAGGATTGCTGATTTCCTGGGATAACGGCGAGTCCCAGCCATCCTCCATCCAACTGAGCTGGGATTTTTGTGGGTGTTGTGTATTTAATTCAGCTGTGAGAAACCTACAGCCCCTGACATCATTTCCCTGGCCCGGGGATGTTTGATTTTTCCCACGTTATGGTGGGATAATGAGATGTGTTTTCCTGTGTGGTCTCCCAAGGGGCCCTCAGGCAGGAAAGATTCTTCCCTCTTTCTTCTTCTCCCTGTGAATTTGAGGGAATGCAACAGCACGAGGGACCTGGGTTGTATCAGGATGTGAATTTGCAGGTCAAAGAGTGAAATATCTGAATTTCAAGTCTATCCATGTGGATTAATTATCAGGATCATGGGATAAATGAACGTGATTGAGCAGGAGTGACAGAACTGTGATGGAGAACATGGAGGTTGGGAAACGCCCTCCTCTTGAGAGAGGCAAGTTTTGGAAATCTTAAATAAATGTAGGATTTAAACAGAGAAATGTCCCTGTGCAGTAGCTATTTTGATGTTGCCAGCTCACCTTCCAGGCCCTGCTGCTTTGAAATGAGCTCTCGGGGTTGAATTTAACATCCTCGCTTTCAAAAAACCAAGCACGCAAAATGACAAGGTTTCCTTTCTCGTTTTTACTGCTGTTTCCAGTCCAGCTCTGTAATGCTATTTTTAGAATCCTGTGTTTTAATGCTGTGGCATGAACTGCTGGGATTTCCCCTGGCTGATATAAAAGAGAGGATCTGCACTTTGGTATTAGCAGTCAGCCAGGAAATCCGTGCCTGGTGCCAGAAATGGGCCTTCCTTCATAAATCTGTATTTATTTTCATTTCCTTGAGCAGCAGTGACGTGCCAGATCAGCTGTGCTGCTGTCCTGACACATTCTGGAGTGCCATGGAGCAGGGGAGGCTGGGCTGGAAAGCAGAGACAGGATTTTCCTCTGATTCCCTGGGGACACGCACAGCTGGGGAGTGCTGGCTTTCAGGGAATCGGGATGGGACTGTGTTCTGATCCCATAAAGAACTGGCAAAAGGCACTTCCACAGGGAGCTTCACACCTTTGCAAACATAAGTGATCAGTCCTGTGTGATTGCCCTTACCACCTCGACAGAATTAGCTGTTATTGATCATAGATTCATTACAAAGCAGGAAAGCCGTGATCCAGTGGGCTGAAATCAATGGAACAATCCCTGGAAGTGTCCAAGGCCAGGTTGGATGGGGTTTGGAGCACCCTGGGATAGAGGAAGGTGTCCCTGCCCACTGCAGGGTGGAACGAGGTGAACTTTAATGTCTCTCCCAACCCAGATCATTCCATGATTCTATAATCCAGAGATCTGGATGCTCTTTCAGCTTGGCCTGTCTGAGGAAACCTCTCTTTCAGTGTAAAATGAGGATTATTCTGCCAGTTGATAATTTCACCACCCCTGGAGGTGTCCAAGGAAGGCCTGGCATGGCACTCAGTGCTCTAGGCTGGAGACAAGATGGGGATTGGTCACAGATTTGGTCTTGGAGGGCTTTTCCAGCCTCAGTGGTTCTGTGATTCTATGATCCAATCCACTTTTTGTGCACTCTGTGAAGGAAAAAGGCTCTGTATAAATAACCTCTAATTATGCTTCTTTTTGGATCCAAGTTAATTCCCAAAACTCCCGTGTCCTGTTGCTGGTCCCTTCCCCCCACTGGGAAGGCTTTTCAGGGTAAGGGTTACGTGAAGCACTTTCTAAAGTTCTATTTTTGAGAGTTCTGAAAGGTGACACCTGTGTGGAAGTCATTGCCATCCTTAAAATAACCGGGGTGGCAGCTCGGGGCACTGTGACATTGGTGGTGAGCAGGGACACACATGGCACAGGGGGAGTGGGACTGGCTCTTATCAGGGTTTAGAGCACCAGGTACCGTGGAGCTCAATCCTGACAGGGCCTCAAGGTGTGACAGCTCGATAAATATTGAATGTGGCCTTAATCTCAGGGTGGGGAGTGCTGTACCCCCAGCAGGAAGTGCTGATCCTCCTTGTGTGAGTGCAAGATACTACAGCGAGTATCTCCCACCCTATCGGCCCAGATATGGGAAGTGTACTCAGAGGGATATTGTGCAAAGAGCAAACAGCAGCAGGGAGAGCTTTTGTTCTGCAGGCACCGAGCCCAGGTCAGCAGGTGACACGCTGCAGAGCTCCCAAAATTGCAGGTTTGGAGTCAGATCTGACTTGGTCTGGAAAGGGAGGTTCCCTCCCCAGAAAGGGGGGCTCGGTGTGGTGCCCTCCTGCAGAGGAATGGGAGAAGGGAGAGTGCAGGGACAGTGGGACACGCTGTGAGCTGCTCCCAGTGCTGGGCACCCCAAATCCTGCTGGGGGACGTGGCTCTCACCCCGCAGAACAACCTGCAGCCCTTCCTCTCAGCCCTGGGAGAAAGGCCAGCAGGTAAAGGTCAGGGAGCTTGGTGTGTGTGTGTAACTCTGGGCTCTGCAGGGAGACAGCCGTGGCTCGTGAGGGGAGGCTGCAGTGTGGGATGCCAGGTTGGCTGTGCGTGGTGGTTTCCCGTGGCGCAGCCGTGACTGATGCCCTGTGACAGCCCGTGCGTGGCGCCTGCTGGTGCAGCTGGGGACTCTGTCACTTCTCACCATCACCACACGACAGCAAAACTCTTTGGGAATGAAATGTTCTGCCACGAAATGGGGGCTCACGAAAGCACTCACTGCAAGCCCTGGGAATGAATTCACTTTTACTTTGTCACAGTGCCATGAGAAAACAGTGAATTCTGTAGTGCACTGTCCCTGTGTGGTGTGATGGGGCTGTGGGGTCCTGAGTGGCACCTTTGGCTTTAAGCCATCAGCACTTTAGGATGGACCACAGCGTGTGGCAGCAGCCTGAGTCCCTGCAGGAACCCCGGGTCCAGCCTGAGCTCCCAGCAAGGCTTGGCCTTGCACACAGTGATGAGATCCCAGGATCCCTGAGGCTGGAAAAGCCCTCACACACCTTTGAGTCCAACCTGTGACTGATCCCCACCTTGTCCCCAGCCCAGAGCACTGAGTGCCACGTCCAGCCCTTTCTGGGACACCTCCAGGGATGGGCACCCCAAACCTCCCTGGGCAGCC
>NW_005054309.1:11052640-11057448 GCF_000277835.1 Geospiza fortis | reverse complement strand
GCTGATGCCCACCCCTGGCCCAGCCTGGGGCCGTTCCATCTCCTCCTGTCCCCGTTCCCTGGAGCACAGCCCGACCCCCCTGGCTGTCCCCTCCTGGCAGGAGCTGTGCAGAGCCACAAGGGCCCCCCTGATCCCCCTTTTCTCCAGGCTAAGCCCCTTCCCAGCTCCCTCAGCCCCCTCACAGGACAGACTCTGGATGCAGGTCGTTGCTGCCATTCCCTGGGGAGCAATTCCCTGTGACATATCTGGGCCACCTTTGGTGTGCCCTCCCTCGTGCCCTGGTGGCTGCAGGCTGGGGCTGCCTCTCCTCCCAGCCCTCCTGCAGCACAGCATCCTGTGGCAGGGCTGGGTTCTGTGTGAGCTGGGGATCTCTTCAAAAACCCTCTGGCAATGTGTTATCACCATGGTGTGTCACCACGGCTTCCAAATGGTGGCTGCAGGCCACCAGAGATGGGGACAAAGCTGCTGGTGCCATGTTGTGTAAACAGGAAGAAAATCTGCCTGTTCCCTCGGTGACTCCATGGTGACCAGGAAACACTGGCCCATTTCACAAGCCTCCCCTGCCTCTCACGGGTCACACACAGGGTTTGCTTTCCCCAGAGCCACAGACACCTCTCTGTGCCTCTGACAACTGAGTCACAGCTGTTTGGGCGGCAAGGGACCTTAAAGCTCAGGGACCCCTGGCAGGGAGTCCCCATTCTTGATCCCAAACACATCAACAGCTCTGGGCCTTCTGCTGGCAGCTGTGTCAAGTTCTTCAATAGCTTTTATTCGGAATAAATCACAAAGAAACCTAAATATTTTAAAGCAATTTAATCTAAAATCTCCTTCCTTAAATTATTTAAGATACTTTGAAATAGCAAACAGCTTATGGAGACCATCACATGCTGACAGATTCCCAGGGATGGGGTCAAGGTTTGTGATGCTGAGCAGTGCTAGAGGAGCCCCAGAACAACCACCCTGAGGGGTCTGCAGGGTTCTGTTGCAGAGCCCTCAGAAAGCAGCCAGCACGGCGAGGTGGTGGCTGCTACAGCTCCTGCACATCCCCGGGCTCCACAAGCTGCCAGCTCAGCTGGCATCGGGCCATGGGTCACCTCAGGTGGCCACGGGTCACCACGGGTGTCCTCAGGACACAACGGCCGAGCTCTTGGTCAGGGCAGTACAGAGGGCCATCCTCTGGCCATCACCTCCCCCAGTATCTACCTTCAGAGAGCAGAAATAACCATTTTTGCACTTCAGTAAACATTATCTCTGTTTGGATGTTAGCTGCAGTCTTGCCCTTGCTCCTTTTGAAGTCAGTGGGTTTGACAGATGAGGAAACGGGTTCTAAAGCAAAGCAAGAAAAATCCTATCCCGCCTTATTTTCATCCCAGTTCCGCACATGTAAGGGTAGGGCTGCTTCTTAACAAGTCTGTTGTAGCAACAGCCTGCAACCAACACACACGTGCTGTTATCTCTTCGTGGGAGATAAATGTACATTGTCAGGCCATGCCATGGAAATGCAACATTTGCATTTTCCTGTCAGGATGTGCCAGGATGCTGCAGGGCAATCCCAAAGCAGGAGCTGGGCACTAAGGTGAGGCGGAGGAAGGAGCAGCCTGACCTCCTGCCAGGCACTGCATGCTGCTGTTTAAAAGGCGATGGAGAGGAGCCCAAGCAAAGCTCCAGAGCTGTGTCACCAGTAAATATCATAACACAGTCTCACGGCTTGCAAAGACTCTCCTCACTAGTCCTAACTTGTATGGGCATGCCTGTTCCCTTTCTTGCAGGCTGGGAGACCCAGGGATTGTTTTTGCATGATGAATCTCAGAATGATGCACACACTCTGAACTTGCCCCCTGGATTCGAGTGAGCCCCACCATCCTCCTTGGGATGCTCCATCCTCTAAACATCCTGGCTTCCTTCACTTTTGTTTTCTCTCTGTCTTTTCCTGTTTTACAGTGACTCCACAGCTCCTTCATCACTGCCCAGTGTTTCTTCCAGTAGCTCACCAAGGCTGTAACATCTGTCTTGTTTCATCCATCCTTGTCCCCTTCCAGTGGGGAGGGCTTTGTGTGCAGTTTCTGTTTTGGCAGGATTTTCAGGTTTGGGTTTGTTTTTTTTTTTTTTAAGGCAGCAGTAGAAACGTTTTGCTCTCTCCAGCTCCTGTGTTTAAATTAGGAAAGAGCAGATTGCTGGTGGCTGGGGGGAACAGGGAAGATTGATGGGGTTTCTGCCATCCCATGGGAGTTCCCTGGCGGGCTCCTGGGAAACTGCTGAGTCCTGCACCTCACCCTCATGGTAACAGCTCTGTTTTGCCTGAGGAGCCCTCACGAGTGCCACCATCATTGTCATCCAGGAGCATTAGATCTTACAGCTATGCCCTTGAATGCCTTAAAAATAGAGAACAAATCCTCCTACCCCTCTGCACCATCTCCCAGGGGTTGGGCTTTTACTTGGACCTTTTGACAGGAGAAGAGGAACTGGCCTCAAGCTGTGCCAGAGGAGGTTCAGGTTAGACATCAGGAAGGATTTCTTCATGGAAAGGGTTTTTCAGCACTCCAAGGGGCTGCCCAGGGAGGTGTCCAAGGGATGACTGGATGTAGCACTCAGGGCTTTGGGCTGGTGACAGTGCAGTATTTGGTCAGTCAAAGGGTGGATTCCATGGTCCTGGGGATCTTTTCCAACTCTAATGATTCTTTGATTCCCTCCCCAGATGCCATCCTGCTGACTGGTCTGTGCCCTCTGCCCCTCCGTGCCCATTCCTGACTGCCAGAGCTGCCTCTGTGCTCTGCGTTCCCTCCTCACTCCAGCTCTGTATCCCTGACGCTTTTCCTGGCACCCTTCCCAACTCCTCTTGCTGCCAAGTCAGACTCAGTACGAGCGTCTTGTATTCCCTTTCAAATCCTTTCCTATCGTGGCAAATAAACCCACTGTCCTCCACACACACACTCCTGATATTATCCTTGACAGCTCTTCACTTCTGGCACTCAGCTGCTGCTTAATCATATGGTTTCTTTCTCTGAGTCACCTCGTGTGCTCTTGCAGCCAAGAGCTTGACTTTGATTTGGCAATGTCACGGCAGGAGCACATCCCTCGGGATCCCAGTGCTGCCCCACATGTCCCACTGCCACCAGCACGCTCCTCTGTGCCCTGCTCTGGGCCACATCGGTTCCTCTGGAGAGTGGGACCATTCCCTCCCCTCTGCCCTCCCGCACACAGCACCAGCACCCCGCTCTCCCTGATTTTATCATTTCCCTGCAGCTTTGCAGAGTTTCTGTTCTTAGCACAGAGCGACCTGCCTGACCTTGACTCCCAGGTAGCCCTGGCGCTCAGATCCCTTCTCCAAACATCCTCCCACTGAGGCCCCTCTCCCCTCACTCTCGTCCTTGTGACATTTGCAAAGAGGGGGCAAACGGAGCAAACCAAACAAACCCAGCAAATACTGCTGGAAAAGGGGAACCAACACGATGTGCAGGGAGCACCGGGAATAAATAACCTCGCTGCCTTGCGAGCCCTGTCCTTCCCCTGACCTCTCCTGCCGCACGTCTGCTCCGTGCTGCGGGCCCGGCACAGGACCCCCGCTCCTCCCCAAATCCCCTGTGTACCTACGGAGCGGTAACCGAGCTCTGCTCCTCCCTAGGAAAACAACCGGAGCTTCCCAGAGGAGCTGTTTGCAGACAACGCTGCAAAACCGCTTCCCCGCACCGCTCCTTGTACCGAGAGAATGTAGGGGCAGCCTAAAGGCAGAGGGCTGGGATAAAAGTTGGATTTCTCACTGTCCAGAGAATGCTGCAGTTGTGGACACACCTATTCACCCTCCCAGCCCCTCGGCCGGTCCCTCTTTGTGTGAAGAGGGTGTTGGTGTTTATTGCCTTTTTCCCCAGCTGCACACTGGCACGGACTTTGCTCCTCTGGGCTGGGATTTCTAAGCGGCGGGAGGCTTTCCACGTGTGTTTGAGAAGGTACAAAGCCTGCCGGAAAACAATGGAAATAGCTGCCTTATGACTGCTGCGTGTCACGCACTCGGTTCTTGCCCGCTCGTTTGTCCTTGGAGCTGCTCGCGCCGCCTGGAACCTGATCCCGAGCGGTGCCGGGCGCCGGGGCTGGCACGAACACCGGCACCGTGCCACGGGCACAGCCACGGCCGTGCTCCGGCCGCGGCTCGAGGCCTCGGGCAGGGCTGACCGACCCCCTCAGCCCCCGGAGCCACCGCGGATGTGTGGAGCGGGCGGTGGGCTCCGTGAGGAGTGGGGGGTTTGTGGGGGCTTCCTGCCGGGAGGAAACAGCTGCTTCAGAGCCGAGTGCTTCTCCTGTGCTCCGCTTCCCACAGGGCTCTGGCCTGGGAACATCCCGGCTGGCTCAGCATGGCTCTGACAGGTTCTTCCTACCCGCAGGAGAGGATCTCCCCTGATCCCCTCAGATAGGCTCCCCTCAGCCTTCCCAAAGGACAGGCTCCCTCTGTGCAGGCTTCTCTCAGACCTCAAAGACAGGATCTCCTTTATTTCCCCTACGATAGCCTCCCCTCAGCCCCCCAGGACTGGATCTACTCATCCATAGGCTCCCCTTTGTCCAATCTCTTTCAGGTCCCCAAGCACAGGATGGCCTTCATTTCCCCCAGGACTGGATCCCCTCCAGGACAGGCTCCCCTCAGCCCCGCCAATACCTGGATCCCCTCAGAACCCTCTGGGACAAGCTCCCCTCAGCCCCCCCCAAACACGGGATCCCCAAGACCGGATCCCTCCAACTCCCTCTAGCCAAGCCCCCTCCAGCCCCTCCTCGGCGGGCATAGTCGGGAGGGGGCCGGGATGCAGCAACCTCCCTTCCCC
>NW_005054309.1:11050856-11051759 GCF_000277835.1 Geospiza fortis | reverse complement strand
CTGATGCAATTTTCCTTTTTTTCCAATAAAGCTTTTGTTTCTCTCCCCTAAAATTCACTACTTTCTTCAATCCAACCGCCCTTTTCTCCCCTGTTCGTCTCCCAACCTTACTGATATTTCACCTCAGAGATGGGTCGCGTAAAAATTAAATTAAGGTCACCTCGGGTTTTTTTTTTCTTTTTGTCATGGCCTGTCCCCAGTTTTGTGTGTGTGTCCCTAAATTACGTCCCTAAACAAAAATTGTTGTTTTACATAAGGCTGTAGAGAATGTTTTGGGGATGTAGGAACTGCTTTGGGGATGTAGGAATTCCTTTGGGCAGATGGTCCCTGCTGTGTGATAAATCCAAGTCCCAACAGGCACTGGGTTTTGGAGGAAACAAGAACCCATCAGCGCTGGAAAGAAGGGCAGAAAGTGGAATTAATCCCGCTGAAACTGCCGAATCTCGCTGCCAATCCTTCCCTGATTTATTTATTTTCGTAACTGTGTATTCGCTCCAGTGGGTCTCACCGGGAGCTGGCGGCTCCCGGTTCATCCCGAGGTTGAGCTCGTGCCTCGGGTGTGACACGCAGATGACCCGGCTGGCAGGGACGGATTTGGGGTGGCGAGGACTAATTGGGGGTGTCAGGGCTGGCTTTGGGGTGTCGGAGCCGAATTTGGGCTGGTGGGGCTGAGTTAGGGGTGTCAGATGCAGGTTTGGGGTATCAGGAGGGGCTTTGGGGTGTCACGGTTAAATTTGGGCTGTCAGTGCAGGATGGGGGGGGGGCAGAGGTGGTTTTGGGGTGTCAGTATAGAATTTGGGGTCAGGGACGGGTTTGGGATGTCAGGGCCAAATTCGGGACCTTGGGGGTGGCTTTGCGAGTGCAGGGCCAAATTTGAGGTGGCAGGGCCGAATCTGGGGAGTC
>NW_005054309.1:11032032-11050525 GCF_000277835.1 Geospiza fortis | reverse complement strand
CGGGAGGCCATGGAGCGGCGCGGCCCCGTCCACGCGCTGCCCGAGGAGATCCGCAAGGTACGAGCTGTGGAAATGCCAGACCCCGACACTCGGAGCTCCTGCAGCAGTTCAGGGATGTTGCACAGGCCTGTGAGCGCCGGTGCATTATCTGCACATTTTGGCCCTGGGTTAGGCTGGGTGTTGGGTTTTCTCACTCTTTGTGCGGTGTAATTACAGTAATTCTATAGGAACCCTGCAGAGGAACACCTGAGTCTGTGCCAGGGCTGTCACTGCAGGTGAGTTTTGGGGAACACCTGAGTCTGTGCTGGGGTGTCACTGCAGGTGAGTTTTGGGGAACACCTCGCCCTATGCCGGGGTGTCACTGCAGGTGAGTTTTGGGGAACACCCCAGTCTGTGCTAGGGTTGTCACCGCAGGTGAGTTTTGCGGAACACCTGAGTCTGTGCTGGGGTGTCACTGCAGGTGAGTTTTGGGGAACACCTCGCCCTGTGCCGGGGCTGTCACTGCAGGTGAGTCTCAGATTTCCCCTGTTCTGGCGTGTTTTGCTGCCGGGAGTTCGGAAGGACTGCAGAGCATGACATGTTCCAGAGGAGTATCAACACACACGAGGACGGAACATTCCCCTTCCTCTCCCCTCGTGTCTTTGTGTGTTCTTTTGTTTGCCAGACAGATGATTGCCGGTGTAGCAGCGCTGCTGTTTGTACGGCTCAATTTAGGAGGAGTCTGCACTCAAGTGGAACACGAGTCACTTTTTGTAACACTATCAAGTTTTCACTCTGGCAGTACGACACCCAGCTGTCCTCATTCCCCGGTCTGCAGCTCGTAATTGACAAGTCATTTAAAAGCTTTGTGTACTCAGCCTGGAGAAATTCTCCCTGGCTTAGTCCAGGAAACTACTCAGACAATTTCTGAGATGATTTCTGAGAAATCAGGGATGGGTAAGATAGACAAAGAAAGGGAAAAGGAATACTTAGCCTTAAAAAAGAAGAAGGGAAGAAGCTGTGGAACACTTTCAGACTCGTGAGCAGCTGTTTTGGTAGCAGGAAGGATCCCACTAAGTTTATTTATTTAGCAGTTAGTTTTTCAGCCCCAACGGGGTACAGTGGTGAGCAAAAATCAGTGTAAGCTTCTCACAGAAACAGTTGTACCAAACTGTTCAACGAGGGAATCCTCCTGGAGCTGGTTACTGCTTAATATTTCCTTTAATGACTTAAAGCTGCAGTTTGGTGGCACTTGAGCCTGTTTTATGTTGGGATCAGTTCCTGAGGCAGCTCCTGCTCCATGTGCTAGGCGTATGCTGGCACAAGGCGGGAGCAGCAGCCAGGGCAGGCACAGAAATGCAGTGACATGAATCCTGTCAGCAGCAGTGTCAGTGGCTGCTGGTTACTGTTGAGCCAGGATCTTGGATTACAATAAGGAATACACTGGTGCCAATTGGGAAGGGGTGTGAGCACACTGGGAACAGCATTAAACTTCATATTCTTAGGAAAAAAAAAGGCTTTTAAAATTAATCCAATGCATCAATACCAAATCCATAATAGCCCCCTTGTCAGACTTAACAGTCTGAGGGCTCTAATCAGGTCATAAGCAGAGTAATATGAACAAAAGGACGTTACACAGAAAGAATCTGTTAATGTATTGACAGTTTGAATATCTCAATAATTGTAATAGGAATCACATGTGAAACTTGGGTCTTTGTTGTCCCTCTGTCCAGGGCTGTTGAGGTTTCAGTTCTGAGCTGCAGGCTTTAAAAATAATGACATGACTGATGGGAATTTAGAAAAGAGCAAAAATAGTAAAAAGAGCTTTAAAATCTTCTAAGAAAGGACAACAGAGCTGGCTTTGCTCATTCTGGAAAATACCTGAGGGCACAGTAACTGCTCACAGGAGGTGGTGGTTCGTTTCCAGGTGCAAATGAGTCTTTTCCTCACATTTCTGGGTGTGCTTTGGTTGATTGCTCTGAAACTCTGGAGCATCTCTCCCAGGCTGTGGGACTGTCACTTCAACTTGTCCCTCGAAGGAGAGGATGGGGCAGGCAATCTCTGGAGATGCCACCAGTGCTGGGTACACCTTTAACGGTGCAGAGGATGCAGGATTTGCAGATATGGACAGACTTTCTATTCCTGTCCCATCCTCCTCATGCCACGTGTGAGCTCCAAGGCAGCGACAGCCCGGGGTTTGGGATGGGAAAGTGTCGGGGTTTGACACATCCTGTGCTGTGCTCCTCTCCTCCTCAGCTGGCTCGTGTTGTAGCTGCAGCAGGGTTACAAGGCACCACAAGTCATTCTCACCATTTCCTCTCCTCATATCTGCCGTCCTTTCCGCACACATGTGCTCGTTCCCTTCCCGTTCTCTGCTGCCCAGATTTTACAGCCTCCCCTTTGGAATCTCCCCCCCGAGGGATGTGTGCCAGCTGTGGCTTGCTGTGCCAGCTGTGGCTGGCTGTGCCAGCTGTGGCTGGCTGTGCCAGATGGAGCACGTGCTCCCAGTGTGGGTGTGCAGGCCCAGGCAGCACGTGGGGCTGCAGGGATGGAGCCTCTCAGGCACCGAGTGCTGCCCAGAGTGAGGGATGTGCCCTGGGCTGGTGCTGGGCTGGCATGGACAGACGGACGGATGGATGGATGATGGATGGAGGGCTGCATGGATTCGTGGATGCATGGATGGATTGCTGGAGGTTGGGTTGTGGCACTCACATGGGATTCAGGAGCTGCCTCACAGGGCAGGCTCTCATCTTCTTCTCCTTGGAGCTGCACAAACTGCTTATCAAGGTTTTATTTTAAAGGAAGTTTTAGTCTAGAGGGAGGGAGATTTCTCAGCATTTTGCTAAGGGAATGATAGATGTGAAGGGACTTTGGTTCTTCATGTTCTGATCTATTTTGCCTCAGAGAACTGTGTAAAAACTTCTACATGTCCCTGCTTTCTTCTCTCTCTCATTCCTTCTGTTCTCACACCCCTGTCACAACATTGGATTTCACATTCATTGCATGGGTGCTAAATGAAAAAAACAAAATCAATAGGTGAATCAAACATCTACATATCCATTATTAAAGTTTATAGTATTCTTTTGTGTTTATAGTTGCATACTTCTTGGGAGCTAATTGTTAGTAAAGATGGAAATCAGTGGCTTTTAATGCCTACTTTCAATGTATTTACATAGAGTTTCTGCAAGCAAACTCAGCCTGAGAGGTGTCACAGAGCCCAGCAGGGTAAAGAAGGGAGTTAGTGTTTCCTTGACCCAATGTCATGGATGTGTATTTTTGGGGACTTCTGGTTTTATTGCTTGGTTAATGTTTTGTTTTAGTTTAATTTTTCCTCAAGGCTTTTATATTTCACCTTGGTAGTTGTTTGTTGCCAGTGGTGGATGAATCATTTTTTGTGCCTTTGGACTTTAATTAAAGTTCTGTGGGAGTGGAGGGAAATAGGAGGGAAGATGCAGCTTTGCACTGAGGATCTCTCTGAAACAGGAAACAGAACAGCAACAGAATGACCCAAGTCCTCAAAGCAGCAAACACAGTTATATTTCATTTCATATTTTATTAAAAAAAAAAACAACTTTGTTACCATAAATCATAAAATTAATGGGGCCAAGATAACCTTAGAGATTGAGAGTTGTGTGAGGCCAGGAGCTGAGGCCGGGCAGGAAGCCCGAGGCTGTTCCCCATGAGGACAGAACGTCCTGTGGTGTCCCCAGGGTGTCGGGTACACCACAGGCAGCAAGGGGTACTCGGAGCCTCTCCACGTGTGCTATAGCCTGGGCACAGTATGGGCTCTGTATGAGCACATCATGTCAGCTTCCCCTCCTCCTGCCGTCTGGGAACCCAGCATTGGGGTTTTCCTGTGGAAGGTTCTGGAACACAGAGTTCCAGCTGTGGCTGGGAGCCCACGGGCCTGTCCCATCCACCAGGACAGCACGGCTCTGTGCTTGGGACGTGCTGCAGTGGCACCAGCAGGCATTTAAAAGCAGATAAATTTCCAGTTTGTGCCCTCCAGATAAACGTGGCAGAATGGCAGAGCCCTTTCCAGCATCCTGCTGGCCCCCACCTTCTGGATTCTCCTGGAGGTGATGTTCCCCAGCTGCTCCAGTGCCCACGGAGGTTTTCAGCACTCAGCTGTGGAATTTGTAATGTTTTGTGCTGTTGGGGTGTCAGGCTCCTGCTGTGGGAGTGTTCTGAGTGCTGGGGATTGCTCTGGAAATGGGAGAAAATCCTGCAATGGTTGGAAGGGACCTCCAGGTGCCATGGCAGGGACACAGGGACACCTTCCACCATTCCAGGTGGCTCCAGGCCCCAGTGTCCAGCCTGGCCTGGGCACTGCCAGGGGTTGTACCCAGATGGTTCAGCATCTCCACTAAGGGACACTCCACACCCTCTCTAGGCACTATAGCCAAGCTTTTCTCATCACACCAGGCCTGTATTCTCTATATCCAAGGTTTTCTCATAAAACCAGGCCTGTATTCTCTATATCCAAAGTTTTCTCACAAAACCAGGGCTGTATTCTCTATATCCAAAGTTTTCTCACAAAACCAGGCCTGTATTCTCTATATCCAAGGTTTTCTCACAAAACCAGGGCTGTATTCTCTATATCCAAGGTTTTCTCACAAAACCAGGCCTGTATTCTCTATATCCAAGGTTTTTGCACAAAGTCAGGGCTGTATTCACTACAGCCAAGGTTTTCCAGCCTTTCTGCACATGTGTCCGAGGTGCTGCTGGGACTGGAGGGACTGGAATCTCCTCACCTCCCACGCTGTGGGGTTACAGCCAGGAGGGGCTTCCTGACAATCCCACCTACGGATGCAGGGTTACTCAGGCAAAGCTCTGGTTAACAATGGGCTAAATCACCCCTTGTGTGCTGTGTTTTGTCATCAGATGCTTGGTGGCAGCCCTGGGGTTGGGTTCTCCGTTGGAACATGCCCTGACACATCCCAAGGAAGGTGGGGATGGCCCTGTGCTGGTGTTTGCAGGCTCTGTGAGTGTGACAATGTTAGGGTTCATTATTCTGCTTCCCTCCAGGCTGCAATGGGTTCAGCTACCTGAGCTCCCGGTGATATTTCCTGTCGTGACACAGGGATTTTCCCAGAGCATGTTTTGGGTGAAGCAACCTTCTGGTTTTACTCCCAGCCTGTTTCTCCACTGCTCATGTGTTCAAAGCAAGCACTGGGATTTTTATTTTGCAACTGTGATTTTATGGGCAGGGAGCACATAATGATGTGAGCAGTGTGGCTCAGCAGTACCATCTGTAGTGCTTTGGGGTACATGCTGATTGAAAACTTGGCTCATTATACACTTTGTTTCTTTTAAAAGAAGTGAAGTTTCTACTGAGACCTTTTAAAAATCTTTCTTTGACTAAGGCAAATATAAATTTCAATCTGGTACCTCCTCATTTTGTATATACATCAAAAAGACTCCCCTTTCTTCCTCAAAAATCAATGGTGTGATTTGAGTCATCATTTCTTTTTGTGCAATAAGGATTGACTGGTGTGTCAGAAGAGGGACAGACAGAATGAGAAACATGAAAATAATGTGAGAGAGGAGTGAAACAAAAAAGAAAGTAAAATTTGGTAATAAGAAATAATTTAAGACCACCCAGTTGCAGCATAAGGATTATTTGTTTTTTCTTGACTTTCATGTTTCCAGCTACAAGTTTAATTTGGACAAATACAGAGTTTTTTGGTTTGGACCAGTCCTTGCTGAAGCAATCTGAGTCCTGACAGATCCACCAAGGGATGAAGAGCTGCGGACCGAGGAGCAGGGGGTGTTGTGAGGAATTTCTCCATGGAAAGGGCTGTCCAGCCTGGCCCAGCCACCCAGGGCACTGGTGGGGTTTATCAGCCCTGTGCATGTGGCACCTGGGGACATGGATGCTGTGGGATGGTGGCACTCCATGGTCTTGGGGAGCTTTTCCAAGCTGAGCAGTTTTAGGGTTCTGTGATGAGTGATCCCTGTGCTGGGTGCTGTAACACCAAAGCCCTGCCAAATGAGAGAGGAGCTCACTCTTCTAAACAGGAATCCAGCTCTCCATCCTGGGATGTTTGTGGGTGGAATCTGAAATTCCAGAGGAGAGGGGTGGTGGTGCACGAGCTGACACACCCTGGAGTTATTTGGTCAAGTTCAAGTGGTACAAATTCCTGTCTCATTGTTCAGAAGGCTAAAAATGGTCCAGACCACCAATTTCTTTTCTTTTTTTCCTTACAGCTTATGCTCTACAGATGAAACTGAGTCAGACAGATGTAATTTGAGTGATTATCCCTCTTGGCCCAGTCCTCCCCTTGCCTTGGTAGCTAAAGAAATCTTTGTAACCAGGGGATAATATTTCCTTCCAAAACCAACTGCAGAGTGGAAAGTGTTCCCCCAGATGCTTTACAGCATCTGTGCATCACTCACAACTGTAGCTCAAAGTCTTATGGATAAATATCTTCCCAGATCAAGCACTTTGTCCTCAGCAAAACTGGTTTTTTAAAATTCCTTATTGATTTTTTCTGTTTGCTACTTGTCCTCAGTGCTGACTCAGGACATGTAAGTCCCCTTTGTACTCAGAGCTCTGATAGTTTCCTTTTCTATTCCTTCCAAACTGTTTTTCCTCTGATTTTTTTCCTGCTTTGAAGTTGACAACAGTGTTTTTATCAAATGGAAACAGTGAAATATGGAATCTGAAACCATTAATTTGTCTTTAGTACACATCCTTTGTGGTTACTCAGCAATCTCACTGTTCCAGAAAAGGTAATTTGTAAGCACATGAACTGATGAGTTTGTTTCCTACAGATTTTGTTTAATGGTTGGTCAGCTTTGGTGTCTAAGAGACAAGGTCTGGTGGAGCTTTTCTCCTGGGAAGACCATTTATTTATAAGGCTGCCAGGGGGCAGGGATAGATGGGATATTGGAATTCTTGGGTCAGATGGGATATTGGGAATTAGGAATTGTTCCCTGGCAGGGCGGGCAGGCCCTGGCACAGCTGGGGCTGCCCCTGCATCCCTGGCAGTGCCCAAGGCCAGGCTGGACACTGGGGCTGGAGCACCTGGGGCAGTGGGAGGTGTCCCTGCCATGGCAGGGGTGGCACTGGGTGGGATTTAAGGTCCCACTTAACCCAAACCATCCTGGGATTCCATGAGAGAGGAACCTTGGATTCAGGATGGGAAATCAGGTCAGTGCCTTCCTTGCTCTATTCACTTTCATCTGGGTCCTGGTAATTTTGCAGGTACCCTGGACAGATGTGCTGGGTTTAAATTAACTGTGGCTGGCATCACTCAGCGTGTGCCAAATCCATTCCTGGTGCCAGGGAAGTGTTCCATGGATTAAGGTGGATATTTGGAAGCTGTTCAATCTGTACACTTATTGCAGTGCTTGCAGGGTAATTATTAATGTGCAGAGCAAGGTCCTGATTTACACAGCCTTTCCTGTTCTGTGATTTTTTGACTCTGTAGCAAATACTGTAAATCTCCAACCTGATCAGGAATCCTCCCAGATTTTCATTTCACCTGAGGAATGGATGGGAAGGAGAGCACTTCCAGCTGAGCCCAGACAGGGAGTATTTGTTGTTCTATGGCTTCATTTATTTTGACATTCAGTAACAAAACTGACTTTGAAAACTAAGAAGTTTTGGTACTTGCACAAACCCTTTCGAGTTCAGCCCCCTGGTGATTCTATCTTGTTTTTGATGGGAGAAGCAGTGGAAGTTCTCAGCTGTTTGTGTGAGCAGCAGCAGTGGCTGTGTGCACAGAGCACCGTGTCCTCTCTGATAAAGCCCCTGCTGTGCTCCCTGCACAGCTCGTTTTGTCCTTTTCCAGGGCACTCATTCCAGTGCTTTGGAACTTCGGGGCACTTATCCTGAAGAACAGTTTCAGGATTCCAAGCACAGACTGCAGCTGCCAGGAAAAATAAACTTGCATTTTCGGCTCCTCCAGAGCAGCTGTAACCAGGAGGGTTTAAACTGGAGCAACATTAAGAAATGGGGAAATAAAGCCTGTCTAGGGCACCCTGAAACACTGTTTATATCAAACTGTATTTAAACTCCTAAAGGTTGTTGTATGAGTCTTTAATTTATAATTTTTGAAAGCTCTTTTCTTTCCTCTCGGCATGATTTCTTTCTGTTTATCCCAATGTCTCAAAACATAATTTTTTTTTTCTTCTGTAAAACGAAGTTTCTTAATTGGATTTAAACTGTTTGAACAGGTGCTTGCATGTTCCCTGCTTCAAGGTTAATAACTAGCTCAGTTGGAAAACTGTTTCCCAGTTTAATACACGGCCTTTCCTTTGGATGGGTGTTACATGCTCTGTGTTTTGTAACCAGTCCTGAGTCCTTCATTCCTGGCAAAGGGGTTACAGATTCCACAGCACCCCAGTGCCATGGACACCTCAGCATCACTCATCAATTATTTTTGTGAAGATTGTGGATTACCTCACTTTATTCACTCTCCTTCCTCTTGCCTCCTTCACTTGGATTTGAGTTGTCAGAAACCCAGAGAAATAACATTTATCTGGTAATCCCAGATTCATTAATGAAATAGCTTTATAAAACACAATATTTCATTTTCCATTAATACCTCCGACCTAACTCAGAAGTACTTCAGCATTTCAGTGGGAGTTCCCACATATCAAATTGATGTATCTTGGGAAGTTGCCAGGAAGGAAAAGTGCTGCTCTAGCTGGGGTTCATTTTGCTAATGAAGACTTTTGTCTTTATTTGCTAAAGCAATAACATCATCTGATCTCAAATGTTCCAGAGCAGCAAATGGTTTAAATTGTTTGGATTTGTTATTATTTCTTAGCGTGACTGAGGGGTTTTTTAGCTGAACCTGTTTCTCTGAGACTCTGAAGCATTTTCTGTCTTTGCAGATGCCCCGGGACCAGACAGTGTGCAAATACTGCGGAGTCAGCTACCTGACACTCCACGAGTTCAAGGTGATGGAAGACAAAGTGAAAGCAATGGAGAAGGAGATTAAGGTTTATAAGGGAAGCCTAGAACGGGAGCAGAGGCTTCAGGCAGAGTTGCAGGCTCTTCACCACGACCTTGAGCGCTGCCGGGCTGAGAGCGAATCCAAAACGGAAAGGTCAGAGCACATCATCTCCTCTGGAGATCCTCTCCTCTGTGTGGCAGGGAATTTCAGCACAAAGCAGCTTCAATTACAAATAACATTTGTCTTTCTGTTCTCAGATGGCCCATATACACTGTAATACTTGACTTAAATCATCTTTCCTGGTGTCCTGTTGGAAGCAGGTTCAGAATTCCTGAGCAGTTTAGGAGCAGTCGATATGTGGAAGGTGAAGGAAAGGCCAGAAGCACTCAGAGGGATTTCCCCTGCACACACTCCCAAAGGGAAATTTTGAATATCTCATCTTATCATCTTGTAATAAATCTCTAATATTCCAGATGAAATTCCACAGGACTGGGAGTGCCACAGGTCTGAGATTTGGGCTGGCTGTCTCACAGTAAAGAATCCTCAGTGTTTTTCCCTGACAGTCTCAGGATTCCCTCTCTGCAGGGCTGGGGCAGAATCCCAGAGCAGTGGGGAACAGTTTGGGAAATGCCAGGGGCATTTTGCTTCACAAACAGGAGGTTTCAAATCCTTACAGAAATGGGAAGGCCCCAATTACAGGGGGAGTTTTGTACCATGAAACTCCAGTAATTATTGATGGATCTCAGAGCCACATTTGGATTTTCAGGGCACAATTTGGACCTTCAAGTGTGTTCTTTAGCTCATACTTACAGGGTCTGTATCCTGTTCTGTGCACATATTTTGGAATCTATTGTTATATTCCATCAATTGATTACAGTAGGACTATAAAGAATTGATGTTTATAGTCAATTAGTAAAATATACTTTATAAAAATGCAGTTTGCTCCCAGGAACTGCTGGGTAATTTTTGGCTCATCTGACTCAAACAGACAGAAGTTTTTTTTGTAAGGATGAGGTTCTAATTTTAATTACCAGCTCAGTTTGATTTTTGGGATCCCCAGGAGGGGCTCCTTGTATGACTGCCCCACACCAAGGGATGTAGAGCTGAAGGTGCTCTTGAGATTGGACTGAAATGCTTTGGAAACCTAATTTTTTTTTTGAGAATGACTCAAATACTGTTAAAAAATTAACTAAATTAATGGATTTAGTTTGGCTTTTGCTTGCTAATATTACTAATAAAAGATTCATTTTAGAGCACAAGTTCCCACGAAAGTGAACAAAATGCACTTATCTTGTAAGTTACTCATAATGTTTCTTGCAATATCTTTTTAATTTAAATTTAGCATCTTTCACCCCTCCTTCCCGATATTTAATATTTTCTGTGGTTTAATATCTATTTTTGAAGCTTGTTTGCTCCTTGTCCCTTTAACGACCCTGGGTGGCAGCTCTGGTGGCAGTGTGTGAGCAAATGCACTGACAGCACATTCTTCTTGTTGAGGCTCATTTGCCAGAGCTAAACTTTAAATTTTCTTCATCGAGCTGACTTCTTGTAGTAAAGCTGGAACAGTTAATAAAAATTTTATCTCTGCACTTTTCTCCCCTAAGGCTCCACTTGATTTAAAAGCTGCTGAAATCAAGTGAGATACTTGCAGTAGGTTTCCATTCCAGCCATAAATCAACCATTGTGCCTTGTTAAGAAACTTGGCTGAATGTTCCTTATCTTCTCCTTGCTGTCCTGGGCCTGTCTGACTACCTTGTGCTGTGGTATAAACTATTCAACATCCTGGCTCTGGCCAGGCTGACAAATCACTGCTCCCAGAAGCCAAACATGCTTTTTTCTTACTTTTATCTCTGCCAGACCAAGGGATTGACTCTCTTATCATTTGCAGGCTGTTTCAGGTTTCTGTTCCCTCTAGGTTCAGCTATCCTGTTGGTACCCGTGGTTAACCTTGAAAGCCACCTGGGAGTTTGTCCTTAGTTATCTTTCCTTTGGGATCCTGGCAGGACAAGGGGAACAAACTGCACTGATCCTACTGTTCAACCTTATTCTGTGTTAGAATCACTTCAGTCTTGGTAATTAATTAAGTTATGATTAATTTAATTAGCAAAATTCAGCGGCATCCAGAGTAGGAAATGTAAAATAGATGTAAAGATGTCCTCAAGTGCCACATCCACGCTTATCTTGAACACTTCCAGGGGTGGTGACTTCACCACTGTCTGAACTGAAAATGAGCAGCTCCTGGCTGTGAAATGAAAGTGAGCAGCTCCTGGCTCTGGGCAGCTCCCAGAGTTTCCTGGCAGTGAGAAGGCTGGGGTGGGGCTTTTTTGGACAGAACGTTCCAGGCTGCCGTGTGCCTCTGTGCTGGTGGCAGTGCCGGTGCTGCTCCATCCCACCGGGACCGGGCAGTGCTGGGCAGAGATGATTGCTGGGAACCCCCGGGGCAGGGGAGCTGCTCCTCCTGCTCTGGGACCCCGGGGGTGTTTGCAGCCCCTCTGGGTTCTCTGTGCTGTTCTGTCCCTGCCAGCACCGGGGTGAGCATGTCCTGTCCCACCTCCCACTGCCACAGAGGAGCACCAGGGCATGCCAGCGTGGCGGGGAGTGCTCACTGAGATCAGCCTGTGCCCAGCATTCTCCAATTCCAGCTTCTAACCATCCACTGCAGTCTCCCTTTGTGCTACCAACACCCAAAATAACGGGTTTATAACGGTCTTGCCTTTTCCACGGGTTCTTTAGAGTGTGACTGAGCAGGAAACATCCCTTCAATGTCAGCTCTGGAATGGAAAGAGGAAGAAAATGTGCCTCTCCTTATTTACCAGTTTCTTTTTAATCCAAAAGATCTTCAAATACTCCCCATTCCAGAACGAGAGTGGAGAATGAGCATCTGGCTCTCCCTGGCTCACAGAGTTTGGATTTGTTACTGGTCAGTGATAAATCACTGATTTTTTTCCTCAGCTGCAAAAGTAGATTTGAATTCCTGTAGCTGTTTAGGGGATGGACATTTTCTTGTGAGTGACAACAGGTCTGCTCCCAACCACAATCCAACAGATTTTATCTCTCCCCTCCTGCTCTCCACCTCCTGGAAATTTGCAGGTAGCAATGGGTAAAATTTCCTAAAAAGGTAATGCCAGGAATGTCTTCAATTTTATTTTTTTTCCCCAGGGTTCACAATTGAACCCCAAAAACTTGCTTCTGGGGCTTTTTAACCCCCAGATGTTCAGTTCAGATTTTGTCAGAGCTCTGCAGATCCAGGTTTCTTAACCAGGACTAATATTTTTTTTCATGTGCATTTTGGTGCTGATCTGTGTGATAACAGTAACTAATGCACTGTCATAGTTTGGTTTAATTTTTATATATTTTCAGCATAAATCATCCTCATTCTCTTCTGCTGTTTCAAATTGAAGCCAAGGCTGATGTAGTGCTTCTGCCAGCCTTTGGTTTTGTAAAATTCTTGTCTATTCAAACATTACTTATTTACTTGTGGCAATGAGTCACCAGGAGACAAATAGATCATTTTCTCTGTGTGAGCAGTAGGTGTTGAAAGCTTAAACAGGGGCTGGTTTTTAGCAGTTGCTTGTCACTGGAGTGGTATTTTTGGGGCTGGAAGGCTGCTTCAGGATGGTTATCTCCAGAAAACAGCTGGGGCTGATGTGCTCTGTGGGATTGTTCCTCACTTGTACCACAGGAAGGGAACTGGATTCAGCCCTTTTATTCCTGTGCAGTTCCATTCATTTCCTGACAGTTATGGGAGCAAGTGCTGAATTGTTGAAAGAGCAATGTTTAAACTGTGTTTATTTACACGGGGATAGCTGTGCCTGAAAAACAAACTGGTGCTGCAAAGAAAGTTCCCAAGGTAAATGTTAGAGGTGAAGAACACCTCGAGGGGATGGTTCTGGAGGTGTTTGCTGTGCCTGAGGCCAGCACAGAGCTGGCTCCTGCCCTGAGAAAGCTGAAACCTAAGCTGGAGGTTGATTATTGCTGCAAACAACTCTGATTATTTTATTTACGTCTCTAGGATAAAAACCCTGACAGTGGAACTGAAAACCAAGCAGGAGGAGATGAAAACTGTGAAAGCTGATTTGCAGTATTTCCAGGAGGAGAAGGAAGCTGCCTACAAGCAGTCACAGGTGCTCAGGTGAGAACCCAAAAAGAAATGCTGATGTTGGAAGTGTTCTATTTCTTACATATATATTGTTTTTAAAGATTCACCATAAACCTGAGCATACAGTCATTTAAACACAATTACTCTGATTTCTCAATTAAAAATGACTGTACAGCTTCCTGTACCAGAGTTTGAAATGATGAAACAAACCCAGTTTTCTTCATTTATGTATAAAAGCTTTAAACATTTAGATGGAGAAACTTATAATACATATATTCAACACACAGCACATTTCATACCCTGAATTATTGTAACCCAATTCAGTATAAATTACCAGATAATGGGAATGTGGTTATCAAGCTTAGTCCAATTCCCAAGTTTTATTTCTAGAATAATTTATAAATATACATCTGGTATATTTTTTCTTGCAGAACTACCTTGGAACACCATTGCTCCACCCTGAGCAAGGCTGTCTCACTGTTCCCTTTCATTAGAAGTGAATTAGACAGTATTAAAGAGGTCATCTCCACCAACATGGAGAACTTTGCTGCCATGAAGGAGGAAATTTTTCGGCAAATAAAAGCCATGAGCAAGGAAGCTCTGACAGGTAAAGCATCCTGCAACCATTTTGGGCAAGAGAAAAAAGGATCCTCCAGGGATCCAGCATCCCTGTGGGAGCTGCTGGAGTGTCCTGAAGTGCTGCCCCCCACACTGGACAGGCTGCCCCCCTTCCCTTCCAGCTGACTGGGAGGGCAAGGGAAGAAAAAGAGGGAAACAATGAAGGTGGTGGAATGCAGTCCTGCTGTTAATTGTCCATTTTAAGTAGAACATCAGGCTGTGAGGGTAAAATTCAAAGAATTAGTCTCATTTTGAGTGCAGGACCAGCAAGGACTTCTGGAGCAAACCCACACCCGAGAGCAGCAGCTCTCCCTGCTCCCATTCCTGGGTGAGGACAAGCTCTGCCAAATGCAGCCCTCCTTATCTGAGGGGTCCTGGGGTCTGCAAGGGGCACAGAGCAGCCCTGGGCTGGCCAGAATTCCCTTGGCCCCTTCCTGCTCCCACAAGGGCCAGGGGAGCTGGAGTTCAGCCTTTCTTACACAGGCTCTGTATCCCTCATCCAACATTTCCCCCTTGAGACTAGTGCCACACCAGGAATATCACACCCATCCTCAAACCCAGCTTTCCACATCAAAACCATTTAGCCCCACTTATTTTTGCTGGCCTGTGAATGCCATTTAAAAGCTTTGATGTTCTTGTTCATGACTAACATGAAATAGCAACAGTCTGCATGGGTTTGTTTTGCCTCCTCAGAAATACCCAAATTGAACCAAAGATTGGCAAAATCCCAGCGGGAGAACGAGTGCCTGCAGGAGAAGGTCAAGCACCTCACTGAGGTGGCTGACACAGTTGAGCTGAAAACTCAGCAGCTCCAAACTTCCCTTCAGCAGGGCAACGAGCTCCAGAGTCGCTGCCGTGAGCTGCAGAAGGAAACTCTGGGTAAGAGAAGTTCTTCTCTTTTCTAGCAAAAATCCCAGGGAAAAAAAAAAAAGTATTTAAAAGCACCAAAGTTGTGGTTGTTGCTGTGAAAAGACCCAACAGGCCTGAATGAAAGGTGGGTGTCTGCAGTCAGGAGGAGGGAATGTCATTCCAAGGAGTCTGGAGCCCTGCTGGGAGCACCAGGCTGCTGGCTGGGAGGGCAAGGGAAGAAAAAGAGGGAAACCATGAAGGTGGTGGAGTACAATCCTGCTGTTAATTGTCCATCTTAAGTAGAACATCAGGCTCTGAGGGTAAAATTCAGAGGATTGGTCTCATTTTGAGTGCAGGACCAGGAAGGACTTGTGGTTCTCAGAGCAGGACTGAAAAGCAGGACAGGCCAGGCCTGGCCCTTTTCTCTGAGTCATTAACAGCAGACTCCAATGATCTGGCCTTGATTGTGTCCCAGGAAGCAGAAAATGCTCTTGACAAGGGTGAGAGCAATGACAGCACTTGAAATGACACCCTGGGAGCTGTGTGCAGACAAAAACTCACTGCAAAAGGATTATTTATGTGGGTCTCTTTTCTCTTGCATTCACAGCTCTGGCTCCGAGGTATTTGAGGAGCTTGGGAGCACAAGTGAGGTTGTGCTGCTCCAGGCAGGGTTTGCAGTCCCCCGGCTGCCACAGCAGTGCCCAGCTGCCCTGTGCTCAGCCTGGGGACACCCTGAAAGCAGGAGCTCACAGTGATGGTCACTCCACAGTGATGGTCACTCCACAGTGACGGTCACTTCACAGTGACGGTCACTTCACAGTGATGGTCACTCCACAGTGACGGTCACTTCACAGTGATGGTCACTTCACAGTGATGGTCACTCCACTGCTCCTTCAGCACCTGTGGAGACAGCAGCTCTGAGATCCCATCCCTGAGTCACCAACCCCTGCTGCTGAGCATTGTCACACATTATTCGATTGTAATAACAGAATAATATCTTCTTATTGAATTATTTATTGTTGTAACAATGCTGCTAAAAAGCTCCAGCAACAACACCTTCTGTCTTTGTAGAAATAATAAGGAGCAGTGGACATAAATCTCACCAGATGATCTCTCACACTCTGAAATGCATCATAACATCAAACACTTGTATTGCTGTGTTATGTGATAGGAAAACTGCCCTTAGCTGAGGTTCCCTTTCCCCTCTGTTTGCTCCAGAGGTTGCTGCAAACAATGGGTTCAGGGTTTGTTCATGAGCATGGCAAACAAACACTTCCATTTTCTGCTTTGCCCCCTTTAACTCCATGTGCAATTGCCTGTTCTTATCTTAAAAGAGAAGGTTTTGCAGTCTCTATTTTATTATATATTTTAAAGGTTGTTTAATGTGTTCTGTATTTTGGGGGGGCCTGCATGGCTTCTTGGGTCTTCTGAAAACCTGAATTTGCTTCCCTAAATGAGCATGTTGCATCAGCCCATCACAATTAATTATCACAGAATCCTGGAATGGTTTGGGTTGGGAGGGACTTTAAAGCCCATCCCATTCCACCCCCTGCCAGGGGCAGGGACACCTTCCACTGTCCCAGGCTGAAAATTTGCAGTGGAATAGAAAACAATTGAGATTTTATGGAGAAAACATAGCTAAAACCACAGCTGATTCCTATATGGAATTCATACAGAATATTAGGACCCTGCAAAATCTTAATGATGAGTAAAAATGCCATCTGAGCTGGTTGATGTTTTATGGGAGGCATTTTAAGATTGATTAATAAAATGTAGCAGTCACTTGCTAATAAATGAGTTGTTAAGGAGCAGTAAAACGTTTGATGTGGGTATCCAGGAGGAGTTTCAAGGCAGGAAAGCTGCTGGCTCAGGCATTTGGATTCCACCCTTCCTGAATGGATCAGTAAAACACAAATCCTGCAGGATTTCAAGGGGTCTGGCTCTAGGGAACACATTGCTGGATCGGGGTAATAAACCCAGTTAATGCACTGCTGATAAAAATGGTTCTCTTTGAAATACCAAACAGGGTTTTTTCATGAAACAATCATTAAATATGAAATGAGTTTACCGTTGTCATAAAGTAAATGAGTGGGAACAAACAACATCTTACTGGAAACCAGTTCCAGGGAGTGGATTTGTCCTGTCCAAAGTGGGGTGTGGAAATCAGGCACATCCTGAGTGTCCATGCTTTGGGGGGAGCTTGGGGTTTTGCCTTATTTTGCCTTTTTTCCCCCCCACAAACTACTCCAAAGTCCCTCTTTGAAATAATTTGACACTCCAGAAATAACAAAAACTACCAGGATTTGTGATTTACGTGTTTTTTAAAGGACTTTCCTTTCTGCAGCCAGTATTTTGAGGATTCTTGTGTTGCATATTTCTCACAGAATTGTAAAGTCACAGTTATTTCACACCACAGCAGGCATTTGCAAGATCAGGGGCCAAGCAGTTGTTTCTGCTGTTGTTTTTTGCTCTCATGCTTGTGGAGGCTTTCTGGAGATTCCCTTTGCAGGGGATTTGTGGGATCAGTTGGATTGTTGGCTTCAAGGCCCTTTTCAGCCTCACAGAGCATCACCCAGTCAAGGGAGGTGACAGGTCTTGACAAATGCTCAACACAGGGTAAGGTCTGCTGGGCAATTGTTTAATCAATCAGACTCCCCAAATCAAAAATCAATAATGTGTCTGTGTTCTTCATGCTGGCTGCAGTAGCACGGGCTCCTAAAAGATTTCTGCTTTCATTTTATCACCAGCTAGATCCTTTACTTAATCACAAATGAAAAAAAATCATTTTTCTTCCCCAAAGTCCTTGTGGCTTTTCTTTAGCTCATGACAGCTCTTGGCCTTGCTCTGGATGGGTTGAAATTGCTGGTGCTGCTCCCAAAATCCGAATATTCAGTCTTTGGCTGCTCCTGCTCTCATTCTAAACCTGGTGGTCTGCTGCCATGATGAGGCTGATGAGAGATGATGGAAAACTGCATCCATGGGGAGGGGAATGTTAGCCCTCCTCATGGAAAGGAGAGGGAATGTTAGCCCTCCTCATGGAAAGGATTTTGGGGATGTTAGCCCTCCTCATGGAAAGGAGGTGTTTTCATCTCCTGGAGTGTCTTTAATGGCACTTTAAAAACCACTTTGAAGAGGTTGGAAAATGCAAAGGGGGAATAGTTTCCTGAGTTGTAGGTAGGCTGCAGTGCAGACAGCCCCTGTTCATGCTCCAAGTGCTGTTGAAATGTATTTTTTTATGAATTCCAGCTGCAGTGGGAAGGCTGGGGAGGGTGAGAGCTGGGCAGTGCAGGGCTGCTGCTGGAGCAGGGAGTGAGGCAAAGGCTCGTTAGAGCTTTCCAGCAGCCTGAGTGCCAGAGGAGGCACAGGAATCCATGGCAAACAATCCCAGCTCCCTGCTGGGGCTGGCACCAGGCTGCAGAGAGTGACTGAGAGAAGGGACACACTTTGCTTCCAGAGGAAAAGCAGGAATCCAGGTTCTCCTCTGGAGCCAGGAGAGGAGAAGCTCCAGGGAGAGCTCAGAGCTCTGCCAGGGCCTGAAGGGGCTCCAGAGAGCTGGGGAGGGACTGGGGACAAGGGATGGAGGGACAGGAGCCAGGGAATGGCTCCCACTGCCAGAGGGCAGGATGGATGGGAGATTGGGAATTGGGAATTCCTGGCTGGGATGGGATTCCCAGAGCAGCTGGGGCTGCCCCTGGATCCCTGGCAGTGCCCAAGGCCAGGCTGCACATTGAGGCTGGGAGCACCCGGGGCAGTGGGAGGTGTCCCTGCCTTGGCACTGAGTGGGATTTAATGTCCCTTGCAACCCAAACCATAATTCTGTATTAAAGGATGTGTCTTTATTGTATTTTGTTTTGTCTGCTTGGCCTAAACACTGAGGGTAAAAACTTATCCCCAAGGAAAATTAAGGTCAGAATCTCCATTTTTTTCCTGTTTAGTTTTTCCAGTATTTCAAACCAATGTTCATGTGTAGGAGAAGCAGGTCTGTAGGAATTGTGACATATCCCAATTAGCTTGCCTTCAAACAGGCAGGAATGCAGGC
>NW_005054309.1:11024112-11031894 GCF_000277835.1 Geospiza fortis | reverse complement strand
TTCCCTATTTAAGGATTTTGTCATGTTTGCATGGTTGCAGTTGTTGGTTTATTCTGTGAGGCTGCCCTTGATTTGTGCCACTCAGAACTATTTAGAATCTGGTCCCTTTTCCTGCTTTTCTCTGCTGGTTTTCTGTCTGAAGGTGGAAGAAGGAGGCAGAGGGCCATGGAGCCCAGTCTGGCAGTGCTCAGCAGCATATGCTGGGGGAGATAAACCTCAGTCACTCCTCTGCTGGCACTTCCCCCCAGTTCCTGGCAGCTCTGGGTGATTTGGACACTTCCTGATGGCACTGGTGAGGTCTCCAGAAAGGATCTAAATCTGGAGTCCATCCCTGGGCTCCTTCCAGACTTTTGTGAGTCACAAATTAGAAGAAGGACTTTGTTGTGTAGACAAAAAAATTTATCTTAGAGAACACAGGACATGAGCTATTACAAATACAAAGAATTAGTTCTGTCCTGTGCAGGGCCTTGGGCTGTTACTTCATTGCTTTGGTCTCCTTAGAAACACGTGGTGAGGCAACGTTTTCCTGCTCTGACACTGTAATTTTTCATGCATGTATTGCATATTTCTCACAGCTTGCCTGCTATGCTCCTTAAATAAATGTACTGGGAACTATCTGTGTTAAGTGTACGTCTGAGTTTGCCTGGAATTAGTGTTCTGAGAAAAATTAAATGGTTTTGCCCCCTTTGGCACAGCGGATTGGCCAAATTCAGGGCCCATACAAGGGGTAGTTATTAATTAAGTTTTAAATAATTGCTACAACTTCCTATTTCCCAGAATCCCAGAGAAGTCCAGCACGAGGGGCTGGGTTCCAGGCTGGTCCCTGGTGCTGAGAGGGCACCCAGAGGAGGGTGGAGGATCCCAGCCCTGGATGGCAGATGGCTTTGAGCCTCAAGCTGTGGCTGCTCCAGCCCTGGAGGTGTCCCAGGCCAGGCTGGATCAGTGGGAGCACCTGGGACAGTGCCACGTGTCTCTGCCATGGCAGGGCTGGCGCTGGATGGGATTTTAAGTCCCAACCCAAACCATTTTGGGATTCTGGATTCTGTGATCTATTTGAGCAGTGCTTATGAACCTCCCCATGAAGTCTTAACTACAGGGAAATAATCTTTTTTGTGCACATGTATGAAGCATTGAGCTTTTATTTAGATTACCCCCAAATTGTCAGCAATTATATTGGATGGGATTTTGTAGGTTTTGCAGGAAAAGCAGAAAATTACACAGCTCTACCACGTGTGCCTCTGATCCAGCCTCCCTGGGAATCTGTTAGGAATTAGCTGTGGAGCTGATGGCTTCCAGAGTGGCTGCTTACCCAATGTGCTGCTTATTATTATTTTTATTTTTCACTGAAAACTTTACCAGCTGTTGCTGTTTCCAGGCAGGAGCTGGGGCACCGTGCCCTCGGTTGCAGACTGGGTGGTTCAATTCCTGCAAGCCAGCTGTGGGCAGGCTCTGCTGGCTGCTCTGCACACACCAGGGGCTGCAGTGATGCAATCTGCCCAAGGAAGAGGAAACAGCCCCCAGTTTGCCCTGTTTCTGTTTCTGTGGGTCAGCAGGTCCTCGTGCACGGCCGGGCTGTGCCCCAGTCCCTGTCCTTGTCACAGCACGGCTCACAGAGCTTACTGGAAGGTTTGTGACTCTGCTGAGAGCCATTCTGAGTCACAGCAATGAGTAAAACTCAACAGGAATGAAACTGAGATGGGTCTGGCCTGCTGAGTCTTTGAGACGGGGTGGTTGTTGCAGCACTGAGCCCAGTATCAGTATTACAGAGCGTGAGCTCTTTCTGTTGGCTTTGCATGTTTTGCAATTGGCTTTATTTCCATTACCAGAGAACATTTTTACATAAGGGTTTGAATACACTTTCCTCTATTCAGCAGGTTTGCAGCACAAGTTTCCCTTTGTTTTGCCATTCTCCTTATTAGTTGCCTCATTTTTACCATGGTTTTCACTGGAATCTGCCTCCATGGGTGTGGGACTTTCTGCTCACCAGCTCCCATTGCCTTTGGTGGGAATTCTCTCTAGAGAAGACTTGCAGAAACTATTTGTGTAATTAAATCCATCTCTTCCCTCATGAAAAACTCCTGCCCATGCTCAGTGAGCATGAAAACTTCTGAGAACAAATGGAATGAAAGAGGAAACAGCTTTGAGAGAGACCACCCAAAGTACAGAACAAACCAAGCATCATCCCTCTCCTTTTCCTTTATTCCAGAATTGTGTCCACACTCCCACTCTGAGGCAGAACAAAAAAAAAGACCACAGTTATTAATTATTGGCAGAAATATTTTAAAATAACAATTTTTAAAAAGGTCACAAAGAGTTGTTTGGGAAATCTTCTCCACAGCAGCCTGTGAGGATGGGCAGAGGGTTCTGCTCCTTCTGGTGTCCACCCACACTAACGTGGGCTTCATCTGTCTGCACAGGCTCACGTTCCTGCTGGCAGGGCTGGCTGCTGCCCAGGCTGTGCCTCACAGCTGCTGGGCAGCTGCAGCCACAGCTTCTCCCTCCCTGCAGGAATTCTGACAGGCTCTGCCAGGAAATGGAAGCTGGGTTCCTTGCCTTTGGGAAAGGGCATGGCAGAGGAATGCCCAGTGAGGGCTCCAGCAGGGACTGATGTGTCCAGAGGGTGCTGGGCCACCACTGCTGGCTCAGGGAGAAAGTGCCACCAATTGTCACAGCCTGGAGCTCTGCTCACCTCAGTCCAGCTTCCACCCATGGCAGTGACAGCACCTGAGGGTGTCCCACAGGTGCATTACACAAAAATGATTGGTTTGTTTGTTGTTTGATTTGCTTGTTCTTTGATTAGTTTGTTGTTTTATTTGTTTTGGCATCCACAGCAGGTGGTGGAGAAGCTGCTTCTACAGTTAACTTCCATGATTTTTCCACGGGTTCAGACAAGTCCAAGAAATTTTACTTTTCTCTTCAAAAAGCTGTTTATAAATGCTGATCGTTTGGGAATGCATCTGACAGGTCCTGTGTGTTTTACCCTGTATAATTCTCTCCCTGAATTTCTTTTTGTTGTAGTCTTGTGAACAATTTTCCTTTTCCCTTTGCTGAAAAGAGGGGACTCTTCCACATGCAGGATTTATCAAGATAAGGTGTGGCTGGCAGGAAATCCCACACTGGGGTCACCCATCATCATTGCTGGAAATGACTGACAGACACGTGGGAGAAGTTGCAGAAATTCAGGGAATTGGGGTGAAATGATAAATTTAAGAACAGGAATGACAGGTTTGGCTTCTGGGAAGATACATCAGGGAGCTTTGAAGGACTGTCTTGGGAGCTGTTCCCTTCAGAGACAAGGTCACCTCACTTTGTTTGCTGGTACTTTCTGAGCAATAATCTTGTTTTTCCTTTCACTTCCAGACCTGTTGCAATGATTTGTCATTGGATTTTTTTTCCCCATGTATCTTTTGGTACTGTCCTTTTGGTAGAAACTTTGATTTCAAATCATTCCTAGGTTTTCTGGAAAGGCAGCCCTTGTTCATGAGGATATTTAGAGATGCCCGAGTTGCTGTGGCTGCCCCATCCCTGAGGTGTCCCAGGATGGGGCTGGGAGCAGCCTGGGACAGTGGAAGGGAGCTGGGACTGCTGGAGGAGCTTTGAGGTCCCTCCCAAGCCAAGCCATTCCATGATTCTGTGATATGTTCATGGAGATGAAAACCTGATTAAGCCGTGTGCTGCTGCTTCAGTTTAAAGGGCTTCACATGTGCAAGTTATGGCTGTTCTCAGGGTTTAAAACATAGAAAAGGATGATATAAGGCACACAAAACCAGATGAGATAATTTAACTAAAAAATCAGGATTGTACTGGGAAAAAGGCAGCGGCTGATTGGAGCTGAGGTGATGTGTTCTGAAAGATAATGCATAGAGAGTAAGACAAGTACAACACCATTTTATTACTGCCAGGGTTTCAGATGAAGTGAATTCCAGGTGAGTTTTGGGGCCAGCTTCCTGCATCTGTTTGCTCTTGGCTTTATGTACAAACAATCTGATTTAAAGCAAACAATCTGATTTCATGTTTCAGTGTAGTTGAATTTGCTGTTTTCTGGTGGGATAAAAAGCCCCAAACACACAAACAAACCCCAGCTTTTTGCTGTAAAGACACTCTGCTCATGTGCCCTGCTCTGCCTGAGGTGGGAGCGAGGAGCTGCAGGTCCCACCTGGAAACAAAGCACTAAAGTGGATTAATTTAACATTAACAGAGGCACAACCTGGTGTTTTTGCTTTCAGATTTAACAAATCAGGTGGAGACAGCTGGCCTGCAGCTCCAGAAGGTGACAGCAGAGATGGACCACTACAAGAAGCTGTTGCTGTAAGATTCCCATTCCTTGATTGCTTCCCACTGCACATAAAACACATCAACCACTTTTTTCTTCCAGCAAGTGCTGCTTGTCAGAAAGCTCTGAGAAGGTTTTGACCAACAGAGGAACTATTTTATCTTCCTATGATTATTTCTAAGCACCTGCCTGAGCTGTGGGAGCAGGGATTGCTTCCTGCAGCAGGGATTGCTGGAACTGCAGAGGAGGGATAAGGAGCCTGATGCAGTGCCTCACCTCACACACAGGTGTACGAGGCATTTTGGGAAATCCACCTAACTTCAGCATAAAATGTGTATATACACATTTTTGTGTAGGAGGGAAGGAATATACAGTGATAGAGCACTGCCAGAGGGCCGGGTTGGGTGGGATATTGGGAATTAGGAATTGTTCCCTGCGAGGGTGGGCAGGCCTGGCACAGGTTTCCAGGGAATTTGTGGCTGTTCCTGGATCTTTGGCAGGGTCCAAGGCCAGGCTGGGTGGGCTTGGAACCACCTGGTCTGTGGAAAGTGTGGGTGGAACAAGATGGGCTTTGGGGTCCCTTCCAACCCAAACCACTGCAGGATTTTCTCCCATTTCCAGAGCAATCCCCAGCACTCAGAACACTCCCACAGCAGGAGCCTGACACCCCAACAGCACAAAACATTACAAATTCCACAGCTGAGTGCTGAAAACCTCCGTGGGCACTGGAGCAGCTGGGGAACATCACCTCCAGGAGAATCCAGAGGCATCCAGAGGCTGCTGAAGAGGCCCAGGTTGTGTTTGTGGGGCTCAAGGGTCAGGAGCTGGCACTGCCAGGCTCGTGAGCACCACCTGCACTCTGTGCCCCTGATTCCCTGGAACCTGAGCTCAGGATTTGTGCTGCTCTGCTCTGCACCTCCTGCTTTCAATTCCTGCACTCAGGGGTCTGACCATGACCGAGTTGCAAATATTTGGGATGCTTAGCAACAAAGTACTGCAGTGATAATGTAAGGATTGAGTGGGAAACAAAGATGTCATGAACACAGTTAAGTAAACTCTGAGGGCTTTCCAAGTGTAAATTAACATTTCAGTGTAATATGGGCACAGTTTAATAAAACAACATATTCTATATCTGTTTAAATGTAAATATGAACCTTAACCATGGTTATTAATTGGTGCAATGGTGACATAATGACATGAAACCTGCAAAGTTTCCAGCCCTTTTACCTACAAAATTGGGATTTGTTCCATTTTATTCATTTATTACTCAAAATTGTCATCAGTGTTGCACGATCTCACTTCTTGTTTGCAACATTTGTGATCCAGGTCAGGCTGAGGTGGCACTGGAAGTGTAACTTCCAATTATTAACAACCATTGCTGGAGCTGACAGAACTTCCTGTTCCTGGCTTTTTACCTGAAATGGAAAATGCAAGGAGGAAAACACACCCAGAAGTGATATGCAGGCTGCTGCAGGAGTAAAGGCTCATTTCTTGGGATAATATCCTCTTTTCCCAATGGTTTTTTAGGGTGAAGTCAACAGAACTTGATGTCTGTCAAAACGAACTGAAAAAGATCAAATATGAGAATGGAATTGCTGAGTCCAGGTAAATGCTGAAATGATATTTCATATTTTTGAGCAATGACACCAAACATTTTATTATTTCAATGCAGTTTTTATGCAATAAATTTTAAAAAATCTGTCAAGTCAGTAGATTTAACTTCATAAAGAACACATGGAGTTTTGACCAATGTTTTATTTTCCAGGCATGATTATTTCTGTCTATAAATAAGAATATAGTAACTACAATGCTGCTATTTCTTTATTTCATCTGTAGACTTACAAAAGAGCTGAAGGAAAAGGAGGAATCCCTTCTTGTTTGCCAACAAGTCTGCAAACATTTACAGGATGAGGTGGCTGAGAAAGAGAGGAGAGAAGAAGATCTGAAAAGAAGAACTGGGAGATCAGAGAGTGAGCTGGAAACCCTGAAAGCTCTGCTGAGCCAAACAGAGCAGGAGGTGCTGATGCTGAAACAGGAAAGGTAAAGGGAGCTGAGCTGGACTCAGGTGCTCCTGGAAACTCTGGAGATTTTGGAGGTCATTGGATTGGGTTTTTAAATTATTATGGGATAGACAAAACTTGGATGAAGGGGAGAGAAGAAAAAGTACTATTAAAAATAAGAGTAGAGACGTTCTGCTTGGACTGCAGGGCTTCAGTTGGAGTTTAATGTGAGCCCCAAACCCCCATTTTTGCAGCTGCTCAGCTGCTCTTTGTGCTCAGGGTGCAGGGAATATTCAAACTCCTGAAATGCAGAACAGTTGGTGCCTCCTGGCACTTCTAAATGCTGAAATCAACCCTGTGGCTGTCAAACTGGAGATGGAGATTCTGCTGCAGGTAATTAAATAAATATGGATTCAGGTTGCTGAGTCCAAAGCAAAGGCACTCAGCTCAATCCCATTCCAGGGAAAACAGCCCTCAGAAGCCCAGTGCTTTATTTTGCACATCTCAAAGCAATCCCAGGGACAATGGCAGCTTTGTTCACAGCTGAGACCCTTCAGAGCCAGACTGAACTGGTGGGAAGCTGCTCTCACACCTCCCCAAGCACCAGATCCTGTCCAAGAGCCTGGCTCAGGGAATACTGAGGCATTTTTGAGGTGGACAAGTTGTTAACAACATCAATGACAGGAATTGAACCTCTCCAGGAGTCTTGCCCTACAAGCCCCACGTACAAACAGTACCTTGAACGACAGAAAGCACTCAGTGCTGTTCAGTCCAAACCCATTACAATTGTTAAATTAATGATCCTAATATTCCAAGTTCATGAAATACAAGTTCTGGGCGGAATACTTTGGGTTTCTCTGTGTTCTTTGAAATTTGTCTTGAAAATATCAAAGAAGTATTAAAATGCCATTTGAAGTGGAAGATCAAGCACTGTATTTTCTTTAAAACATTAAATTCAAACATGAAATTCGGGAGGCACGTGAGGGTGTGGTGGAGATCCCAAGTGGTGATTCCTGGGGCAAGGACGAGCAGGACTTCATTGCAAGGCAAGGGCATTGCAGCAGTGTGGGCAGAGCCCGGGTTTACATGGAATTTGTGTTTTTAGGGAGCTGCTGAAGAGCAGGACGGAGCAGCTGCAGGAGACACTGAGGCAGAAGGTGCAGAGCGAGGACTCCTGGAGGGACAAGGTGACTCGGGGGGGCTCTGCTCTGGGGGTTCCAGTTCCACAAAGAGCACTGGAAAAGGAAAGGAGGGAATGATCTCCCCCAGTGCCACGTGTGGTGGAGTCATGGAATCACACACAGCCTGGTTTGGAAGCGATTCAGCCAAAAATTCTGTCAGGAGCACACAAATCTTGTTTGTCTTTGGCCTCTGGGTCTGCTGGGGCCTCAAAGCCCTGAACTCCCGGTTTGTCTGGGGAGCCTCCTGTTTCCAAAAGCACATTTAATGTTGGCTCAAGTTCATGGAATCCCAGGATCCCAGCCTGGTTTGGGTTGGAGGGACCTTAAA
>NW_005054309.1:11018667-11024102 GCF_000277835.1 Geospiza fortis | reverse complement strand
CTTGGGCACTGCCAGGGATCCAGGGCAGCCACAGCTTGTCCAGAATATCCTTTGGCCAAGGAGCTCTCCTGGCAGCCTCTTCCAGTGGGATTTGGGAAGCTGCTTCCCATGAACAGCTGCCACCATGTCAGCCATGTTTTCATCTGCAGCTTTGCCCATGAGCACCAGAAAACCCTGAACTGAATAAGAAATAAAAATATATTCATCTTTTAAAAAGAATAATAAATAAAATATATTTAAGTATTAAAGAGAATAAAAAATAGATATTAAAAATAATAAGAAACTAAAATAAGTGCATATATTAGTGAAGGAAAATTTAAAAGCAGAGTTGAACAATAATTGTGACTTGTCTGGTTTAAGCCTCACGTAATTGGTGACTGAAATTACTGTATTTTTTGTTTCAGTGTCTGAAAGCTTTATTTAGTCCCAGGAAAACTTGGGGACTGGTAGCAATTAGGATCAGTTACATTTCTTTGGAAACCTCATCCCTTCCCTGTCACAGGATATAATTTGGGAAGGGGATCAGGCTGGCTCCATAATCAGAGGTTTTCAACCTGACATGAGAACAAAATAAAGATTGGTGGGAGGGAGAGGGAGCAATTTCAGCTTTGGTGTCACAGCCATTACAATGCAGCCACAGCAAGGCCCCAAAACTCAGCTTAGCAGCCAAAAAAATCAACAAAGTGACAAAGTGACAACGTTGCCTTTGGTTGGTGCCACTGCAGAGCACCAGAGGGTCAAGTTCTCTGTTTAAAATACATATAAACCTGAAATGGTTTCAGTGGAACAAAAAAAAAAAAGTCACTTTCACGAAGTAATTTAAGAAAAAACTCCCTTGGAGCACAGCCTATTTATGGAATCCCAGGATTACTGAGTTTCCTCTGAATGCCCAAACGCCACCAGAGCCCTGAGTGCCACGTCCAGCCATTCCCTGGGCACCTCCAGGAGGGCTCCTGTCCTCCCCTGAGCCACTCTTCCCATGGAGAAATCCCTCCTGGAAAGACGGCTGCACACTTTTATCTTCTGGGCTTTTTAAATCTTAATTAATGAGGGGCATGTAAGTGGCTGTAAATCAATTAGTGGCCAATGTGCTCTCTTGGAACATCAACTTCCACTTTATTTCTGTTCTGGATCTCAGCTTTATTAATTTCAAATATTAAATGGGAAATGTTTTGTATGAATGAGCTCAGGTTTGTATATTGCCTTTAATTGTTCAGTCTGTGGAGTCAATGAGCCTCCACAAAGTGATCAGGATCTGTAATAACAGGTAGAGTTAATAAATCTGGGGATTTATGTTCAGAATCCCAACTCCCATCCAAGAACATAGAAATATTCATATTAATAATTACTCATAATATAATTATAATCAATAATATGCATTATTATATAATCATTAAAATTATACATCATTATAGAATAATTACATATAATAATATTAGTATCACATAATATAAATTACTAATATTATATCGACTATTTAATATTAATTACATAATCATATTTCTAATAATGATAATTATACTAATATAATTATTGATATTTTATTAATATAATTTAATTATATATAATATAATTATAATAGAATTACAATTAATTATCATTATCATTATTATTGTTATTGTTATTCATATTGATATTGTTATTATTATAATAGTCTACTTTGGGCATCCAACAAATACAGCCATTTTTAAGCCATAACTTAGTGGGGGATTTACACTTCTTCCACATCCTGAACTGGGTATATTTTGCTTTAAAAAAAATGAAATATTTCCAGTTTCTCTTTTTACCCTAAAGACATTGGGGAGATTTATTATACTTCTGCTCATAATAATGTGTGGAATTAGATAATTGTAATTAAGCTCATTGTGGGCTTTTGTGCTTTTAATCATTGAAATAATGAGGTTTGTGTTGTGCATTTAATGTGCCTGTTGTGCTCTCAGCCTGCTGCAATTAAATCCATCAGAATCAGCTGCACAAAGGGAATAGGGACAGCCTGGGAAAGGAAAAGTGTTCTCCTAAATGCAGCCTTCAGGCTTTCCTCCAGAATCCAGCATTTTCTACTGGGGAAATGATGGCTGAATTTATAATGTGAATTGTTGGAGATGCTGTAAGGACTGGGAAATCTCACCCAATATTCCAACTGGAGAAATTTCACCCAATATTCCAATGGGAGAAGGGTCTGGGATGAGCTCCTTGTGATCTTCCAGGGCCTGAAGGGGCTCCAGGAGAGCTGGGGAGGGACTGGGGACAAGGGATGGAGGGACAGGAGCCAGGGAATGGCTCCCAATGCCAGAGGGCAGGGATGGATGGGAGATTGGGAATTGGGAATTCCTGGCTGGGATGGGATTCCCAGAGCAGCTGGGGCTGCCCCTGGATCCCTGGCAGTGCCCAAGGCCAGGCGGGACATTGGGAGCACCTGGGGCAGTGGGAGGTGTCCCTGCCATGGCAGGGAGGGCACTGGGTGGGATTTAAGGTCCTTCCATCCCATCCCATCCCATCCCATCCCATCCCATCCCATCCCATCCCATCCCATCCCATCCCTGTGTGACAATGGCACTGACCCCTCTTGTCCCCCAGCTGGAGATGGACCTGGCCAAAGGGGAGGCTCGGCACAAAGAAGCAATTCTGAAAGTCAGGGAAGAGGCCAGAGTGGAGCTGGAGCTGGAGAGACAAAAGCAGCAGGAGCTGATCACAAAGTACCAGAGAGAGCACGAGGAGCTCCAGCAGAAGGTGTGCAATGCTCGAGGGAAAACTTGTGGCAGAAGATCACAGAAAACTATAAAAAATGGGAATGTGAAGGAATAAAACCTCCTCTGTGTGTCATCTTCTCTGGATGATACAGTACTTTTTCACAGTTTTAGTATATTTAATTTTTTTTAATGGAACAAGCTGAAAATAACTATTCCAGTTCAAGTTAATTGGTGTGGAAGTTTTTTCTCATCTCGTATTTTCACCACCCAAACTCCATCTATGTCCCCAGAGTTGATTATATTTAATCTGACATCATCACTTTTAAAAAGCTTGGGGCTGTTTCAGGCTACGATGAGGTGCCACAATCCCACCCATATTTTTCCCCTTCCCAAGGGAACCCAGCAGCTCCAGGGCCAGTAAAACCTGCTGGGCTGGACTGGTGCTGGCACCACTGGGGGCTGGGAGCTCCAGATCCCCTTCAAGTTTGATGTAGGAATTGAGAAATTGTACCTGGAACCTGAGTTTCCAAAAGGTTTGATACAATTCCTGAGAAAACCTGAGAAATCTGGAAAAATGAAAGGAATGTGATGAGGTTTTATTATTATTTAAAATCTGGGGCATTGTGATTTAGAGCTGAAAATGAGTTTGGCTTTGTTCACCTGGCAAATATTTAACCATGGTTTTTAAAGCCTGAGGAAACACCGACTTGCAATAAATTTAACTTGAAGTTAAATTTCCCGTTTTTTTACCTCAATGTCTCTATTTGATCTTGAACACACTAATTAATCTCTGTGTTCTCAGTGAGTGGTGATTAATTTACAGCTCTCTGGTGTCCTCTGAGGGAATTATGTAAATTCAGAGCTTTTTTTTCTCTCTGAGGACCTGCAAGTTTGAATTTGTTGGTTTTTTCCCCAAGTCACCATTTGTCTGCTATTACTTCTCCATATTTAGAGGTACTGAGTGGAGATTAATTCCTGTCTGATCTCACCCAGATCCCAGGTTTAATATCCAGTGCCACCAAGAGCTTGAGGATGGAGATGGAAATTCTGGAGAAGAAGCTCCAAGATGCCCAAATGAAAGTGGCAGAGAAGGATGGAGACAAGGAAAAAGAAATCCAGAGCCTTAAAAGGCTCATCAGTGAGCTTGAGTTCCAGCTGACCATGGAAAAGAGCAACAATGAATCATTCCTGGATAAACTGAGGAAAGAAATTAAGCACAAGTCAGATGAACTGGAAAAATTAACGCAGGAGAAGACACAGCTGATTCACAGTTTGAGTCAAGTTCAAGAGGAGGTAGGAACAGGACCCAGGAAATGCCCTGGTTATTTTTGCTTGGAGACATGTGATTTCTAAAATCATTCAAAGGTCTGTGACCAGAAAGTCCATTGAAATGCAAAGATTTCTCAGACAAATCCATCATCATTTCCTAAATACGGTACATCACAAAAGATGTGACGTTTTAATTCAGCAAATGCTTAAATTAGTGATTCATAGAAAAATATATTATTAAAAATTATTTTTCAGATCCTGCAAGACCTTTCTTAGTCTGTAGCCTCATGTCCCACTGCCCAAACATGAGTAAACAATGAAGAATTCCCAGTTTTTAGAGTAGAAGACATGGATATTTCTCATTCCTTGAACTGGTGCCCCAGCTCCCACCAGTGCAGCCATGTTCCCTAACTCAGGAATGCATCAAAATGAATTAAATGCAAAGAGAAATTCAACTGATGGATATTCTGACCACAAACATTTGCTGAATGCTTGGAATATGATGGGAAGGGAGGAGAGAGCTGCTCCATGGGAAATGTGGAGTCAGGGACTGCAGATAAGATTAGGCTGGAATGTCCAAAGCAATTCAGTGGCAGGAAAAAGAATTGGTCAACAGTGAAAATAAAACTCTTCCAAGTGAATTGGTGCTGGGGTTGGTACTGATTTATTCCTTGGAAAGGTTGGGAAAGGTGTGGGTGGAATTCCAGTGAGGCTGTGCCCAAACTGTGCCCAAGGATGGGATATGGGAGAGACAGGCCTTGGCAGTGCTGGGACAGCAGGGGCACTGCACGGCCTAACCATGAGTGATTCCATGATTCCATGGGCTCATTCCTGGTTCCATACCTGGGTTCCACATCTGGTTCCACACCTGGTTCCATACCTGGGTTCCACATCTGGTTCCACATCTGAGTTCCATACCTGGTTCCACACCTGATTCCATATCTGATTCCACACCTGGTTCCATTCCTGGTTCCCCAGCTCCATGCAGGCTATGCTCTCCCACTGCAGAGGGTTACAGGGAAAAGCAGCATTAACCCCTTGGTGTCACTGCACCTCTGTCCATTTTTGCCTTCCCTTCCCAAGAGCAGCAATTCCCAGTTCTCCCAGCTGGGCAGGAGAGCAGGAGCGCCTTCTGAGCACTTCCCTGGGATGTCCCACTGGCTCCCCAGAAAACAGCAGGACAGTGCAGGGCAGGTCTCTGTCCCAGGAGTGTCCCGGTGGGATGGCTGGCCCATTCCCGGTGTTTCTCGTTGCAGAACTCCGTGCTGCAGGGGCAGTGCTCCGGGTGGGATGGCTGGCCCATTCCCGGTGTTTCTCGTTGCAGAACTCCGTGCTGCAGGGGCAGTGCTCCGGGTGGGATGGCTGGCCCATTCCCGGTGTTTCTCGTTGCAGAATTCCCTGCTGCAGGGGCAGTGCTCCGGGTGGGATGGCTGGCCCATTCCCGGTGTTTCTCGTTGCAGAACTCCGTGCTGCAGG
>NW_005054309.1:10999354-11000006 GCF_000277835.1 Geospiza fortis | reverse complement strand
GGCCCCGCCGAGCGAGCCCCGGGGCCGGGTCCCCGCCGGGATGAGGCACCGGCCGAGCCAGCTCTGACAGCTCCGCCCGGGAAACCATTCCAGCCTCCGAAGGAACGCTTCCCCAACTCATCCGTTCCTACAATTTAAAATCCAGTTAAATATTTGTTTATTTTTGGTGCAGTAACTTTTATCTGTCCAATAATTTATTCATGGTGTAATTAAATGCTGGGCGCGTTTCAAGATGGGAAAAGTGAAAAGAGTCTCTCCAAAAGGAGCACAAAGAGCAGCACATCTTCAATGAGTGGGATTGAAATCAGAAAATCCCTGGATCCCAGAAAGTTTGGGTTGGAAAGGACCTTAAAGTTCATCCCATTCCAATGTCCTGGCCCTGGGCAGGGAATAATGGCCCAGCATCACAGGATCCAGGATGGATGGGGCTGGGAGCAGCCTGGGACAGGAACTGGACGAGCTTTGAGGTCCCTTCCAACCCAAACCAGTCTGTGATTCCATGATTCCATCATCTCACACCTGGGCTCTTATCTCCCTGTTTGTGTCCTGGGGCAGCAGCTGCAGTAAAGGGGGAGTGTGGCCAGGGAGGAACAGCACGTAAAATAAAAACGGATAAAATAAAATAACGGGAGCAGGAATTGGATCATGGCTC
>NW_005054309.1:10992814-10999344 GCF_000277835.1 Geospiza fortis | reverse complement strand
CCACATCCTGGAGCCAAACCAAGTCCAGAACAAATATTTCCCTTCTCCCCTTCCTCCCAGAACCCAGAGCTCCTGCTGCTAAGCAATAAACAAAATATGGAAATGTCAGGGACCCTTTTTTGCTGGCTTTGCAAACAATTTAATGAATCTCACCATGTCAAGGAAAGTTTACCAAGTGTTTTCCATGGTGGGATGACAGGCAGAGCACAAAGTGCCACGGAGGACGTGGACACCTCATTACAGCCCTGAAATTTTAGGAAATCCCACTTCCTGCAGGAAGTTCTTGTAGGAGTGGTGTCAGGGACCTTGCCCTCCAGGACCTGTGGCACGAGGCAAAGCCAAACAAAGCTCCAGGAACAAACCTGTCCCTGTGGATCCTGCCCTGCTGGCTGTGGGCAGCATTCCAGCCCTTCCCTTGGAGAAAACATCCCATGGCACGGGGCTGTCCCTGCTGGAAAGGCTCAGACTGCCCCTGGCAGAGCCGGGGTGGTGCCTGCTCTGGAGGGAGCTCCTGCAGCCCTGACCCTTTCCAGAAAGGATCAATCCCCTGTGCCAGGCAGGGAATGGGGCTCGCTGGGCTGGGGCTGGTGCTCTGTGTGAGCCCCAGGCACAGCCCTGGTGTGGCCAAACCCCTCCTGAGTGACCCTGCCAGGAGGGTGAGCAGGGGATCCATCCCTGCTCCCAGGGGACAAAGGGACAGCACAAGAGGAGCCCTGGAATCTCAGTCAGTGCCTCAGTGTGGCTCATCCTTTTCCCACCTGAAGCTGCCCAAAAGTGTAATGTTCTCCACAGACGATTTGATGGAGAGTCCAGCCCCTGTCTGGTCCTGCTGCTCCTTCAGCAGAAATTGGGATCAGCAGTGGCCGTGCACAGCTTGCCATGGATATCACTTCATTCCCACTGGGATATCACAAACCAAAGCTGGGATGATCACTAGACCTTGCTCTGAGGTGTGTGTAGGATCTGGGATCCCGACTGTGCCTTGCAGATGGAGTTTTTCTACAAAAGAAGAAATTGGACTGCAGGAAAAAGCATCTTAGTTCCAAAGCAGTGTTAAAAGTGCATGGAAATAGAAACCAATGCCACAGATCATTAAAATGTATTAATCAGAATAAAAGCATGACTGTCTTTCTTTGTACTGTGCATTCTCAATACCAAAATAAGAATAGGATAATGAAACTGGGGAAAGTTCCTTTCACAGACAACCCCCCAGAGCTGCATTTTTAGTTATTTAAAACAGGCCCTTATTTCCATCATGAAAATTTGATGTTGGTGGTTACAGGTGGTTGAGAGTGCCCTGCTGAAGGAAGAACAAGCCCCAAGCAGCTGAGATGGTGTGAAACACTAATCCAGGGGTTTCATCCTCACAGCACACACAGAATTCATTGGGTGGGATGATAAAAAGGGCACTGCCTGAGATTAATGCTGGGGGATTTTCACACCAGGAATGTCATTTGTGTGGAGCATCTGGCATTGCCCTGGCAGCTGCTCCCAGGTCATGGCCAGCTCCCATGGATTGTTCTCCTTGGCCCTCCGGGCTCTGGAGTGGGGACAGGGCTCAGTGCCAGGGGACTCTGCTCCTGCCCAGAGAGCCAAGGCAGGGGCACGGGTGCCACCAGACCCCTCCAGGGGATGGAGACCCTGCCACGGAGGGGGTTGGCCCAGGGTGTCCCTGAGGCCACTTTTCCAGGCCCACCCTCCCCTCTGCTCTCTGCAGGGGGATGTGGCTGAGACCAGCAGCGCTCAGGCACTGGTGCCAGGCATGGAATTAACTCAGGGTGGAAAACGTCAGGGAAAGGGGGAATGGCCCAGGGGGTCCAGATGGGAGGAAAGAGCTGACATCTGGAAAGGAAAGTCTCAGTGTGAGAGAGAGGAAAATGCCCTCCCCTGGAGCTGTGCAGCCAGGGAGGATCCCTGCAGTGTGGAGCCCCTGTGCTTGACTCATTCCAAGTGGGTGGGAAACATCCATGGAAAATGTCCTGGCAGGAGCAGCCCTGCGCTGCAGGAGCAGCTGAACCCAGTGCCCCAAAGGGGATTTTCCATCTCCTGATTTATGGGATGTGGAAAGTGGTTTGGTTTGGCCTGGCACCACTCCAGGGAGCAATGCCCAGCTGGCAGTACCTGCTTGGAGCTCCACGGAAAGAGTCCTGGAAGAAATCTGCAGGCACAGAGGAAAGGAGCCTGGAGAGCCACGGAATGCAGCAGGTTCTTCTTCCTGCTGGAGGGTCACACTCTGTCCTCCCCAGATGTCCTTCACCATCACCATCATCATCGTCACAGACTGTGCTGAGTTGGAACGACCTTAAATCCCACCCAGCCCCACCCAGGCCTGCCATGGCAGGGACACCTCCCACTGGCCCAGGTGCTCCCAGCCTGGCCTTGGGCACTGCCAGGGATCCAGGGGCAGCCACAGCTGCTCTGGGCACCTGTGCCAGGGAACAATTCCTAATTCTCAATATCCCATCCAGGCCTGCCCTCTGGGATGGGATGCCATTCCCTGAGTTGGAGCAATTCCCTGTGTCCCTCCAGCCCCTGTAACACAGGCACTGCACTCTCCTGCCATCCCTTTCCCCAGTCCAGGGCAGCAGAAATCGGGGATGTAGCGTCCCCCAGGCTGAATTTTGGGAGTTCCCTCTGCTCTGCTCCAAGGCCGGGGCTGGGGGCGGGCACTGGGAATTTGGGAATGATGGGCGGGGAGGGGCTGGCTCGGGAATCCTGTCCGTGTCGGTCGGGAGAAGCTCCTCAGGAGCCCGAGGCTGGCCCCGCTCGCTGAACATTTCCATGAATCATTGGCTTTTATGGAAATCCGTTCCAGCATCCTCTCCCCAGCTGTTTCCTGTGCACTGTGCTGGCTGCAGGGCTTGTTTTAACTTTCCGGGACTGAGCGGTCATTTTAATCACCACCAAGTTCTGAACAAAGAACCGCGTGTGCCTTTGGGGAAAAGAACCCAAAAAAGGCTCCTCGGGAACAGCTGGGAGGCGCCCGGGCAGGGCCAGGCTCCGGGGGTGTAACCCAGGAGCAGCACGGCCTCAGCTGGCTGCCAACCCCATCCTGTTTGCTGGTGTCTGGGTTGAGATGGTGTTTTTGTGGGTTCCTTCTAAAAATAACCCCAGCACCTCCTTGGAGGGTGGTGGAAGGAAGCAGTAGCTGCAGCTGGATGAGGCACAAATTCACCTGCTCAAGCTGGACACAGGGAGAACTTGGATTTCTGCTCTCTGGATGAAAGGCTGCTTCTGGACACCAGGATTTTCTGTGGATTTTCTGGATTTTTTCAGGATTTTCTGTGCTCACAGAAATCCACAGGAATCCTTTCCTCTGGCTGGCTCTGGGTAAGGATGTTCCAAACCTGCTGAAGGTCCATCTGACAGGGAAACTGTCCCTTGTCCACAGGACTTCCACTGGGAGAGGATCTGTGTGTGCACCTGACCCTGGAGAAACAGAGACCTGGGGGAGCCAGAGCTGGCCAGGGCTGTGCAGGAGGACTCTGGAACCAGGGCTCAGATCCCCTCCCCTGCATCTGTGGGACATCCCCTTTCCTGGATCTGTGGAACATCCCCTCCCCAGGATCTATGGGACATCCCCTCCCCAGGATCTGTAGGACAGCCTCTCCCCAGGATGTGTAGAACATTCTCTCCCCAGGATCTGTAGGACATCCCCTGCCCTGGATCACACAACTCAGGGTTCAGATCACGAGCAATTAATCCAAAGCCCGTGCCTGAAATAAGAGGAGAGCAAAACACCTGGGCAGGCTCCTGGCACAGAGCAGGATGTGTGCAGGAGATGCACAGATCCCAGAAGGCAAAAGTTTCCAGGGATCCCTCTTAGCCTGACCCAGGGAAAATTATTCTGGAACCTTTAACCTCATGATCACCACAACCCTGAGAGCAGGAGCAGGACACTCGGTGCTCGGGGTGTCCACAGAGCTGGGGCTGCCCCTGGACCCCTAGCAGTGTCCAAGGCCGGGTTGGACAGGGCTGGGAGCACCTGGGACAGGGGAGGTGTCCCTGCCGTGGCAGGGTGGGGCTGGATGAGCCAGTCTCACCTGGGTTAAAGGTGGCTGAGGACACGTCGCTGCTCGCTGGCCACGCCGAGGTCACCGTTGGCTCTGCAGAGGGCAGGGGAAGGGTGGCGGTGCTGCCTTTGTGTCCCCAGCTCTGGCATCCCCGTGTCGGCTCCGCTGTTGCTGGTGAAGGCACGAGGAGCCCTGAAACAAAAAGCAGCCCCGGGGCCATCCCGTCCATTAGGGACGGCAGCCAGAGCTCCCTGATCGCAGCCAGATGTCAGAGATAACATCTCCGCTCGTTCTTGCGGTTTCCTTGATGGCAAAGCACTACTGTGCTCTCACCCTGCCGGGCCACGGTGTTCTGAGCATCCTGGTGGAGAAAAATACAGAAAATACAAATTAAAAATACAGAAAAATACGGAATTCTGGAGGGCTGGTTTGGGCCTGGGCTGGCCCAGGGCTCCCAGCCCAGCGAAGCTCCCGGGGGATGCTGAGGGGGAGGAAGGAGGGTGCTCTGTGCCCTTGGAGGTGTTCAATCCCCTTGGAAGGGACAGGGTGACAGCTCCAGCCTCTTCCCTCCACTCTGCCCCATTTCAGTCACTGTCACCCCGCTGTGTCCTCGGGCCAGGAGTCTCCTCAGCATGGGGGGCAAACTTTGAACCATCTCCCCCTGGCAGAAAGATGCTCAAAGTGTTTCCTTTTTTAGGGCTATTGAGGCATAGAACAGCCTTCAGGCTTTGAATAAAACCTCAGCTTCTCACCCTCTAAATCACTCTAAGACGGGACCTCAGGCATTTGAGTCTCAGCTCCGGATTGCTCCATACAAACCTGGGCTCACAAGTCACAGGGAATTTTGGGAAGTTGCAGCAATCCCTGAACAGGGGTAATTAAATCTGTGAGGGCCTTTTAGGACATTCATTCACTTGAGGCCCTGGGCCTGCCCCGCCCTGCCGGGCCTCAGAGGGATCACCCGGGCCTGGAACATTCCAGGGATGGGGCAGCCCCAGCTCCTCTGGGACACCTGCAGGAGCCCAGGCCAGGGTGAGGGACCCCCCTTCCCTCCCCTTTGGAGTCACTTGGAGCTGTCCCTGTCCCTGCTCACTCCCGGGGAATCTCCCACAGCTGGTGGCCGGTGCCGCCCCTGGAGGCTTTGATCCATCCCCGGCTCCCAGCAGCTGGAATTGGGGTGTCCAGCCGAGGCCGCGCCCCGGGGACAGGGCTGCTCTGTCCCCATGGCCCAAGGCAGGACATTTGTCCCCTGCTCACCTCGGTGGCCCTCGGTGAGTGCAGCCCCGGCAGAGCCGGGAGACTCCGCTGGGCTCGGCAACACTTCCACCTACAGAGGGATCCCAGAACGGCACCCGGGAGTGAGGGGAACACCGGGAATGAGGGGGAACATCGGGAATGAGGGGGGACCCCGGGAGTGAGGGGGGAAACACCGGGAGTGAGGGGGGAAACACCGGGAATGAGGGGGGAACAGCATCCCAGGAGTGAGGGGGAACCCTGGGAGTGAGGGGGGACCCCGGGAGTGAGGGAGTCAAAAAAAATTGTCATAGCTACTGAGATAAGAGCAGAGTGTAACCTCAGGTGACTCTGGAGATCAGCACAGGTGCTTGAAATCCATCAGCCCTGCCAAATGATTCATTTCTGTGACTCGGCTCCATGGAAACATCAAAATTCAGGGATACTTCCAAGTCTTAGGAGAGACAGGAGCTGTGGTGCAGGGAGATTTCAGCTGCTGTGCCCTGCAGCTCCTCCTGCCAAGTGCTGCAGGGAATGGGGCGTTCAGGGCTCCCTCAGGTCCCACAGCCCCTGGGCTCGGGGAAGGGAAGCTGTGAAGCACACAGGGGTGCTCGGCGCTCACACAAACCAGGGCTGAGCCCTCCACGGGTCACTCCCACACAAACCTCAAACCCAAGGCAGGCAGAGGTGCTGCCCCTCCAAACCCAGGGATTCTCTCTGATCTGGACTATCTGAGCAGTTCTGTCTAGGGGAAAAAGCTCCTTCAAGTCCCATAGCAACAACCACATTTTCCTGAACGCCACACACACAAACACAGTTGTTACAGACTGAAAAACAGTGGTAACCAAGAAACACACATTTTCTTTTCCTCCTCGAAAATACTCACTTTCTGCCTTTCCAGGGCAGCTGCAGAGGGGGCCCAGCAGGACAGGCAGGGATGTACAAACCACGGACCTCGGCTCAGGTGTCCTCTGCTTTCTGAGGGCTGTGGGACACCTGCCCAGCAGAGCCTGGCAGTGCCCCTGTGACAGGGAGCAGCCGGCAGCACCTGGGCTCTGCAGGGGAACCCTCCAGCCTCAGCCAGAGGAATGGCACAGGCACCTGGGCAGAGCCCAGGAGAGCAGGACAGCAAACACCTCTCACCTGCAGGCTCCAGGTTTGGTACTACCTGAGCAGCAGCTGAAGAATCAGATCTGACTCCTCCTCTCCCCTTGCAGCTCTCCTGTTCCACGGCAGGCACAGCTCCAGGCATGTCCCAGCAGCTCCTGCTCTCGGACAGGGGAC
>NW_005054309.1:10991874-10992770 GCF_000277835.1 Geospiza fortis | reverse complement strand
TTTATTCCAACTGCTGCGTGGCTCCCCAGCTACACCCCCAGGAGGACACAGACATCCAAAGCTCTCCCAGTTTTCCCCTCCGAACAGCAGCACACCCACACCCCCGGGTCCTACTCAGGCACAGGGGTCAAAGCCGTGGTGTGTAAGAAAACCAAATTTAGTTTCCACACATTTGGCATCCAACCAGCAGTAAAAAAAAAAAAAGCTTTATATTTTATTTTTTGTAAAAATCTTTGAACACATGCAGACTAAAACCAGTGTAAGAAAGTCTCCACCATGTTTAAACAAATAACTATACTTAAATATAAGCGTCTGCAATTGACTGGTATAAAAATAATGTACGTTTTGCTTTTTTACAGAAATCCTTTCTCCAGTTCTCAGCTCAATAAACAATACACAACTCTAATACATACAGTGAACCTGATCGTTTGCCACCTCTGGGATACTGCTAAGGTATTATGTGCAAAAGTTGGTAACAGTTTCTTTCCCACGAGAAGAAAAATTCTTCTACACCTTTTAGGAAACCAGATGGGGTTGAAGCTGCTGCAGCCCTGCAGTCCGTGGGCTCGGTGCCCAGCCCTGCAGTCCCAGGGCTCGGTGCTGGAGCTGGCCCAGCCCCGCAGTCTGAGAAGTTGGTGCCGGTGCTGGAGCTGGCCCAGCCCCAGTAGCAGTCCCAGGGCTCAGCGGCGGTGCCGGCTGTGGCCCGAGCGGCCGCTGCCGTGGTGCTTGCCGCCCTTGTGGGAGCGCTCGAAGGAGCGCGAGCGCTCGCGCCGCTCCCGGTGGTGGCTGCGCTCGTGCCGGTGCTTCTTGGCCGCCTCCGAGTGCTCCCGGGACTTGCTCTGCGAGCGGGAGCGGGACTTTTTCCGCTTGTGGCCGTGCCTGCTGCTGCCCTTGAG
>NW_005054309.1:10980721-10991852 GCF_000277835.1 Geospiza fortis | reverse complement strand
CAGGTGCCGGACGGGCTCCGCCGGTTGTTGTAGCTGCAGGAGAGGCAACAGTTACAGTTTACAGCGTGTCCACACAGCGGGAGAGGCAAACAGAAATCAGCGCTTACAGCTCCCAAGGTACTGCAAGAAATCAGCCTTTGTCTCTCAGCGGTAAGTGAGGAGGACAGAGAATGTCTCGGAACCTGCCCCACAGAAGGCTGGGGTCAGTGATGTGGGATTTAAGGTCCTTCCAACCCCAACCACTCTTGTGAGTTTTTTAGTTGAGCTCACTTGAAATTAAACAGCTCAAAGTAAAACCAGAATGCAGCATCTTTTGTCCACCTTGTCTCAAGGGTCTTCTGTCAACACCAGATCACTGACTGGGTGTTGTTTTTTTCCTTCAGTGACTACACTGAGCAGCCTCCAATGTGAGCCTGAATATTCTTAGGAAACCACTACTTAAAGTCAGCAGCTCTCCCTGCATCCCTCTCTTCCTGTACCACGAGAGAGGCAGAGCCCTGAAGAGCCATGCACTGCACCAGGGAGCACTGACACAAGGAGGCTGCACACCTGGGGCACTTCTGTCCCCTTCCAAGGGCACTGTGCTCTCAGAGACTGCTCTCACTTGTAATGGGATCCTTGGGAAGACTACCAAGCGAAGACTAGCACCAGCCCAGCACAGACTCCCCAGGTACAGTGCAGTTAGGACAGGCTCATTTTACAGCCTGAACTCTCAAGCACAGCCCCACACCCAGCACTGAGAGCCTGACGTGAAGCCAAGCCTCCCCCTCCCTTTTGCTGGCCAGCACTCAGGAGTGTCCCTGCAGGCAGCAGCCCCCCCAGCCCCAGCCCCACTCACTGCCTGCGGGGGCTGTGGGAGCGCGAGCGGGACTTTGTCCGGGAGCGGGAGCGGCTGGCGCTGCGGCTGCTGCGGCTCCTCTTGCTCTCCTTCCTCAGCCTGCAGGGCACAAACCCAACTGCTCAGCACAGACACACCACAGGGGCTCGGGAGGAGCTCCCTGCACTGCATTTGTACTCAAGCCTTCTCTTAGCAGGAGAGTTTCACCTACCCGTTGTAAGGGCTCTTGGAGGTTTGCTGCCTCTCTTCTGGCTCTTTTTTAATGGTTTTGGTATTCACAGACACTGGAGATTTCTCCTCTACTTTTACTTCTCTTGGGGAAGCTAGGAATTAAATTTCAATTCAGAATCAGTTCTTTATTCATCCTTTGTCATAAACACACTATACGTTGCTCAGGCACCTTCACCAGGACTTGCACTAAGTGTAGATACGAATGCTACATTTATTATTTCATCCCATCTCTCCACTTGTATTTACTCCTGGAATGGGATATTCATGGGGAAACCCTCTGCATATGAAGGAGGAACAGCACTGGCACCTTCAGGGCACACAGCCATGCTCGCCTGAGGCCAAGAGGTACAAAACAGAAGCTGCCCTTATGCCCGACAATACAGAATGTGTTACCTTGGCATTTATTTCCAATGCTATAGAAAGGACTAAGCCTGCCCAGCAAAATTAGATTTCATCTTTACAATAATGGCACAAATATAAATGAGTAACAAATAAAATTATCCAGTTAATACATCAGTCTGTCTCTACAGACAGTTGGTACAGCCCAAAGATGGATTCACCTTTCACGGAGGGGCTGTTAAGCCCACCAGAGGCTCCTGCTTTTAAACTCTTCCAACCTCGGCTCCCACCTTGCAGAAAACACTTCCCTTGTTCCGTCAGAAATTCACACTGCCCAGCCCAGAGACCTCTGAAAACTCAGGACTCTTCAGGAGAAACCATGAGAGCTCAGACAGACTCGCCAGTTCAGAATACATGTTCCATTTAACTCCCTCTGATGCCAAGGTAGTGCTGGGCCTCTCTCTCCTCCATTTCCTGCCCACCAGCTGTCTGCCCTCACTGCACCAAACAGTTGCCAAACACATTAAAAACCATCAGGGGAAGGAATTTTCACAGAATCCTGCTGCAAAAGGGGCCATGAAGGCTATTGCAGCACCCCCAAATTAAATCCAAAAAGCCTCTCTACCTCTCAGAACACACAGCAACTCCTGCTTCATTATTCTCTTAAGGGTGCATACTATTAATGTATCACTCTCTTATCTGGGGAAATGTGGAATAAAGCATCTCTTTTTCTTTCTAATCTGGTTTCAAGGTTTTGAGACTGGTTTTAAAATCTATGTTAAAAACTAAAAAAGTTATCCTGTTCAGAAAACAGACTTACATGGTTTGGATGCAGGAGAAAAGCCACCCAGTGTTGAGAGTGCTGGAGTTCCATCTGGATTTAAACCCTTTGCTTTCAGTTTTGCTTCCTGTAGTGCCATTTTCCTCTTTTCTACTTCTTTATCCAGAAATTCGTAATTAGGCTGTGGAGGTAACAACCAGATATGAAGCTGAACTAATGTAATTCATATTTAATCTCATTTCTGAAAAATACTGAGTTGGCTTTTAATGATTTGTCCAGTAATGTAACTTCCAGAATTTGTTCTCTCCTTACTGGAGCCCTTTCCATTCGCACATTTGTATTAGGCATCCCCTAACTTTTCCGGACAACCATAACTCAGCTCAAGCTGCACTGAGCATCAAGCAGCAAACCCCAACGTGTCAAACTCACCTTCTTTCTGGTATAAAGCTTCAGAGTTGTTAAGCAGATCTCCTGAATCTCCTCTTCCGTGGTGCCGAAGAGCAGGAACCAGTGGGGACGGGTAGGCAGCGGGATCTGAAAATCAAACAAGGAGAAGCTTAATGGAGATTTCAGGTCAGGTTTTGCTGAAATATTGTCATGTATTTCCTTGGAAGCAGAGCAGCAGCAGTGTAAGGCAGAGTTCAGTGCGGGCAGGGCTCACCTGCAGGGCTCTAGCAGCGAGGTAAATGCACGCACACGCGATGGTCTCCGGCTGGAAGCGAACAAACACATTTGTCCGGAGGCTGTCGTTCATGTAATTCCTGAAAAAACAAAGCAGCACCGTTTGGAACTCCAGTTTGCTTTTCTTTTAGAGGATAACAATACTGGAGACTCAATTGACTTTATTATTTTTTCTGTTGTTACATTGAACATGTGATTTCCTTCAGGTTGTGCTGGATGTTTACATGTGTCAGTTTGCAGCACTGTCACCATTTTAAACCCCAAGGCAGTAAGGTGCAGCAGTAAATCCAAGCAGTGTGGAACAGCCACTTCCTAGCTGAAGTTACCCTGGGAAGTGTCCACTGAGTTACAATTTAACAAGCACTTTGCATTTGTCCAGCTCATTGTCTTAAACATCAATGGGTTTGTATTTAAAGATCAATGCAGAACTCAAGAGCCATCAGAAGAGCAAGGTGCATTTTCAACCTACCATTATCCAGAGGCTACATGCAACCTGCAGAGTTCATAAAACTCTGAGTGCATTTAAATTTTGTGTGCTTTGAGCCACTTTAACTTCACCCAGGGAGACGCACCCCATTTGCTCTCTGAGTGTTGGAAAAGATGTGTGAGTTAGAACTGGACCCCGACCTGTTGAGCTGCTGCAGTTGCACAGGGCTGGCACTGCCAGTAACACTCACCCAGAGATGGGGTGAGCAGCAGAGCTCCATGGATTTCTGAATTCCCAACACGGGAGAGAGAACAGCAGTCAGTCAGTGAGGACTCTACACCCCCATGCCCAGCCTGGCTGCTAAGTGAACATGCTGCATGCACTGTCACCCTCTGTTTAACTCAAGGTTAAATGTTAAATCAACGAAAGAAACGCTGGCAGAATCGTCCCCCACGTGTCCTTTAACATACAGCAGGTAGGCAACAAAGACATTGAGAAACAGTTGTAAGAGTTACTTCTAGAACCAAATATACAAATCCTGGCGCCAGGACAGAACTAGGAGGTGCTGCCCGATGGCTTTGGGTGACGGCAGTGAACTCGCTGAGGCTTGCACTGGCTTGGCTGGAGAGAAGGGCAGCCAAAGCAGCCATCCCCAGGTCATGGGCTGAGGTGCAGAGGGCAGAGCTCTATGACTTACCAGCAGGGACTACCCTTCAATCAAAGAGTAGAAAAAAGAACAAAGTTAAATTGAGTTCTCCATCACTACGCTGGAATCAAGCCATGAAAATAGTAAGCAGAAACAAGCACCGCGAGATTGTCCAAATGTGTTTGGGTGGTGACTTACATCTCACTGCTTTGCATAGCGATCAGCAGGCTTGTTATTTCTGCTACTATTTTCCTGGCTAGGAAAAGAATGGAAAATAGCAACTTACCAGGCTGTCTGTACCAGGGTTTGATTACGTTCACATTCTAGGACTTGTAAATACATAACAATGATCTGAGGAATAAGGAGGGGGGGGGAAGAAAAAAGAGACTCAGTTTCAACACATAAAGCAGGAGTACATGTATACATATGTCAAAATGAAATCAAACAGTATGCCCAAACAATGGGGGCTCCTTCTCTGCAAACACACACTCTAAGCTCTCATGTCAGCCCATCACATTTGGACAATTATTTATTTCACTACTTTTCTGCTATTTTCAAACCAGCCACCTTTACCCTTTCTCAGGGAAGTGACTTTTTACAGTCAATATGGCTGTTTGCCCAAGTACCCTGGCAAAAGCTTTAATAACTATAGGAGAATAGAGAGAAGAATTCAGATCATTCTGACATCTGTGTTTCTTGTTCCACAGCTCCCAGTGATGTCACCAAAGCAGAGTAAGAATTACAATTACATTATTATTGAGAACTCACCTTATGAGGATGCTTGACATGAACACAAAATCCCAACTCCTTCAGTACCCTCCTTTCTGCTTTGATTACTTGATTTTTGGTGTTTATGTAGTTCTGATCAAGTATCAGTGGGCTTGGAGTCCTATAGTTTGCAAGAAATAAAATCAAAACTGTTTTGCATATCCAAAAATAACGGCAACTCTGTTTTCCCTTCCAACCAACTAATGGCAACAGAAACCGGTTTTCAACTCCTGCAAGCAAGTTTAAGCATTAATCTTATGCTGTCCAAGTTTAGATAAACTAGTTTAGTTGCTGCTTTTGGCTAGCTACAGATTAGATGGCTGAGATTAAAAAAAATAACCTTCTGCTCCTGTGTATGCAAACTGCACTGCTCCAGCTGCTGGAAGGAGTTGGCTTGATGGGGGCACTCCCAAGAACTTTTCCTCTCCGTGCCAGAGGTGGCAGAAGGAGTCCTTTGCCAGGCAGGATTTCAAAGCAGAAGTAAGCCAGACCAGGGTTCTCCCTGGCATTAAAGTAGCAACTGGTGTTCTACAAACTGCAGTTTCCTATGCATTGAAGAGCAGCCGACTGACCCTTCAGAGAAGCCAGCCCTGCCCTGCGATGTGTGAAAAGCGGAGCGAGGCACAGGATTAACCCGGGACATGGGCACGGATCTGCCTGGGACTCTGGGTACCAGGGATGATCCTGCTGCTGTCTGCATTTGCAAAACAACAGCTCACTTCAGAGAGACATTTCAAACTCCAGCACTGTCAATCCTAATTCCTCCCAAGTCCAAACCCTGTACTGTCCACAGCATGTTTCATCACAAAAACCTTCTGTACACTTGATGCACAAGTGTCACACTCCATTGCATATTTGCTTTGTCCGTGCTTAGACTTGACTTTTCAACATTCCACACGGGATATTTTAATCCACTTCCTCCTGAAGACAGACCAGCTTTTTCCCTGTAATATGCCTCACACATTCCATGTGCTTTCTAAAGCAGAATAATGTTTTTGCAGCTTGTCATGCTCTAATAAACGACGGTCTGTGCACACGATACACCCCAAGCACTGGTGGCAAATTTATTTTACATTACCTTCAAAAGAAAAAAAGTAATGCAAAGTGGATTCAAAACACAGCTTTTGTTGTATCAGACAAAATATTTCACTACCAACTTGCAAATTACATGAGTGGATTTCACTTCTCTTCCCTGACAGGTCACAGAACAGAAAAATATATTCAAAAAACCAAGGTTCCCACCCCAGGAAGGGTTAATTAATGACAAGTCTGGAATAATCCAGTTTATGCCATGACCTCTGCAGTCACCTGGACAGGCACCACAACCTTCTCTAATGAAAGCATCTTGTTGTACCACCATGCACCTGAAGCATGAGCTGTCCCTGCTCTTCCTAAGGGGCTGAGATGCAGCTGCCAGCTCTGGAATGATCAACTGCAGCTTCCTGGTGCCAGGCTGGACCTGCAATCCAAGTACTGTCTCATTATTTAATAAAGGTTTTCCATGTTCCAGCAGAGTAACTTCTCTAGTTAAGCGTTACTCTCACTCATCAGGGCAAGTTTACAGAGTTTTTCATTTCAGCTCCTCTAAATAAACCCAAAATTAGGAGATTTTTTCTTTTGTTTATGGTTGGCTGTTTTTCCTTTTCTCCCCATAATTTAACTGAAAATGAAAAGTTTTTCTAACTCTTTAGGATAACTACTTCAGTGCGGAGCTGCTTTTTGTCCAACACTTCAGCACTACAGAGACAGGCTGAACAGTGCTCTGGAGTGGGACAGTGGAATAACCAAGCTGAGCTCTTGCCATCAGTGAAGCTGATTCACTTCCAGCTCATTCCCATCAATTTTACTGGTGCCGATAACCATTCCTTCAGTACTGCTCTCCCCAGTTTCATCTCCAGATCACTGGCATTAACAGGATCTGCAGAGGAGCACCCACAGGAGTTCAGGCTATTTGTCAGCAGAAAGCTTCATCACAGGTGGGAGATCTTGGGTTACACACTTAGGACAGCCATGACTTCTGGTCTATTAACACAATCTCCAGTGGGACTGCTCAGGATGATCCAGCCCACCTTCCACATGTCCCTGCATTCCCTGAGAGCTCTGGCAGGAAGTTAAGGTGGCTCCGAGTGCAGCAGGACAGATGGGAGCCTTTACTGCATTTTAAGTTTTTCACTGTACTTGCACAGGGCCATGGGATCAGCACCAACAGGTCACACTTGGCCCAGGTTCCACAGCACAGGGACAGGAAACCCAAGATGCCCAGTGTACTTTGCTTTACTCTGCTGTCCCACACTCCTTTGGTCACGAGTTCTACCGCCCTAAGGAAGCCATGAAAACCATCAGTTTACCCAGACAGACTTCCAGACAAATACAGCCTTTTATCCACTCACGGAAAAAGAAAAATCTGCAGGAGACTTAAGTGTTTTACTGCACCTTATAACTGGCACAGGTCAGGTTCTCCACTGCATTGATTCACCAATTCAATACTTTTGCCATAAACTCTGCAATGTTGGTAAACAATTATTTACAAGTTAGAAACTTCACAAATTCCCCTTTGAGAAACTTCTTTGTTTTCTACTACAAAAAAGAGGAACTTTGTCAGTGCATTTGCTGCACTTAATTCTCGGTCCAAGAATTATCTTTGGACCAAGTACCAAATCAGAGAAAAAGAATTTGTAAGCTTATATATGAAATATAAGCTTCAAACCCTGTATAGCCAAGGAGTGATGCAAGTTCCTACTGGGAATCTGTTCCTACAGGCCAGCACTAGAGCTCCAGGCAAAACTTCATCTTTAAGAACAGAGCACACAGTGGTCCCTCTGGGAAGTCAATCCAACACTTAGATAAAAACTTGATTAGGATTTAGATTGTGTAACAACCCAGAAGAATAACACACACTGTAACGTGTTTGTAACAATAAATTAATTACAAATACCTTTTTTAAAAATCACACTGACAAATGAAACCTGAGTTCTCCACACAGCTGCAGCTTCATTTGGTGCAATACTGAACTTTGATGTCTTTGGCATGACTAATACTGGGAGGAACAGTGCCCTGCGTGGAGTTTTGCTCCTAATGAGCACAGCACTCGTGACCAGTACAGCAGGGCACCAGCACCTCATTTCAGAGCAGAGATCTGTTATGCTGGTCAGTACAAGAACACCAGCTCTCTGTTTGCCTCCAGGATCACAACCACAAGCAGCACAGGTTTGCAGGCAGTCTGAAGGCACTAGGGATGTGTGTCACTAATGCAGCCCCAGTGCAGGGCCCCTGAATGAGGAACAGCTGACTCAACACCTCAAAGCACCATGTGAGATTACAGCACCACACCAGTCACATTTCCAGTCTCAGGACCTTCTGCAGCTTTTAGGCACAGTTAAAAGAAATAAAATCAACTTCAAACTACATTCTACATTAAACAACAGTTGCACTTTGCTCAGAACAGAGAGGTTTTGGCACAGTTATTTAAAAAGCAGTTTTTCCATAGTACGAGCTTTTCTCCATGCACACAAACATTTTTACATGCAGTTCTACATCACATATGCTCGTAAAGATCCCAAAGAAAATATGCTTGTCCAAAACACTTATTTAGCTTTTTCTTACTTCTCAGCATTAGAAATACCACCTTGGTTGACTACATGTGTCATAAAAAGAAAATTCCAATGCAATTCCCAGTTCTGCAAACAGGTACATAAAAGGGACTGCTTACATCATAATTGATAAAAATATACAAATTCAAGACTTCCATACCCTTGTTTTACTGTGAATTCAAGCTGCAATTATACAGAGCCAGAAAGTGGAACTAAGAACCCAAAACTGGTTAAGAAAGAAAGCAAAGCCTACCCAAACTACCCCAAATTCGTGTGCAGGTTAAGAGCTTCAGTTAACAGAAATGCTAGACTAAAAAAGAAAGTACAGTAGCCTGTTTCAGTTCTGGGGTGTGTGTGAGAGACTAACTACAGCCTAAGTGTTAGCTTCAGTAAAAAATAAAATAAAAAAAGGTCAAGCTAGTATTCTAAAAACCTGGACAGCAAAGAAAAAAGCTTATAACAAGATACAGGAGTTCTTCCAAATGGTTCACCAGCGGCCAACCTGTTAGTCCCCCGATTCCAGTGACCTATGCTCAGAGCACTGGCTTCTCCTTGGGGATTTTCGATACTTCACTCACTGTTGCCATGACGACAGCTTCATCTTTATGTACCACTCCACATCACCCAGGCTTTGGTAAATGTAGCTGGTCGCTGTATAGTCGGTTGCAAGGGAAAAAAGAGTTGAAGTTAATAACGTGTACAGGTGATGGAATTGTCAGCTTGTAAAAAGTACAGAAAAACGTTTACATCCTGCTTGCTAAAAAAAAAAAAGGGGAGGGGGTTGTGCAAGCCCGAATGTCAGACTGCAGCATTTTTAAGGTTAATTTCATGCAGATTCACTCAGAATCGCAGAGCAACAATACCCATTTCTCCCGAAAATAATGGGTAGCAGTGCACGATTTCTCTGGACATGATGCACTTTAGGCACCACGTAACATGCACAAGTTGGGATTTGCAACAGGCTAGCTGGAAAGATTTAAATTCACAGGTTAAGTTCGGTTTCTCTGATCCTTCACACAGCACAAAGAAACAACTAATTTGTATTCTCGTTGCAAAGGAAAGCAAGGCATATGATTAATTAACCTTCACTGCCTGGACGGAGGCCAGAACGTTACTAATCACTGAGCCTGCTCCAGTAATTCCAATAACCAGACTCCCTTAATAACCGTGGAACACAATCCCACTGAATTCACACCTGGCAAAACTTCACACAGCTCCCTCAGGGCCATCAGGGAGAACAGCCTTAAAGGCCAGACAGAACAAAGCTAAACTCCAAAGTTTAACACCACCTCTTCCTTCTTGGATCTAGAACTAACTAGGACAACACCATCAGGAGGCAGTAAAGGCCAAAGCTGGAGCTTCAACAGAAGCATAACCAGGAAAAAGACACCAACAAACAGCTGGCTTCCCTAAGGGATTTCTACTCTGCTTCTCAGAAAAGCTTGCACAACACGTGTTTAAATTCCTGCCGTCACCTGGTGACACAGAGCAGGGAAATGAAGTGTGAATTTAACACTGTAGCTGAAAGCAAAATCCTTTTGTAACTAGAGTACCTGAAACTTTAAGCAATCAGGCACCAGAAACAAAGCTGAAGTCTCCAGTCCCAGACTGTGACATTGCTGCCCGACAGAATTAAGGAGATTTTGTGTTCAACAGTAACCTAGAGAACTCTTGCCCTTCAACCACGCCTTCCTCCTCTCAATGCATCGGTTATTTGCTTTTCACATTAAAAACGCTGCTTTAAACACGAAGAGCAGCACCAGAACTCAGAACTGGGACAGCTCTACCCCACCTGCACAAGGCCAGGTGAGCCCCACTCCATCTGCACAAGCACACCAGAACAACGCCGCTCTCACCTTCTGCACCTAAAAATGCCTTCAGCCTCCCAGACTCAATTACACGCTCCTCACCAATACAGCTGCAAACACTGCAGGCCAAACCAGGCGTTTTCTCAGGTACTTTCTAAAATGTTTTTTATAAACGCATTGTCACCACTGAAAGTTCAGCTCCTTCTTAAGAGATACTTTCTTAACACCACAACCACAATTGGATAGCCACAGATTAACGAGAAAAAAGCATCGTGACTGCTAAGTATGGCTAAAAAACTGGAGAATACACAGCAACTCACTAACTGGCTAGGCACACCTAAGACTATCTTACAGTAACTATGAGACGTCAAAAAAAATCAACAAACAGACCTGAAACCACAACCATGGTCCTAAAACTAGAACCAATACTTGCCAATTGTAACTCGTAGCTACATCAACAACGACAAACGGGTCTACCAAGTGAACAAAAGCAGAAGCAGCCGAGCTTGCACTGTACTGCCTACACAGCAGCCAACGGGCACTCCCTTCTCAATTTTAGGTCGTTGAACTTAGCCTGGAAAAATACTGTGAATTGAGAACTGCAGCGAACATTAGTGGTAATAGGTGCTTATGCTCATAACGAAGCTGATCTTACCTTTTTGCTCTTAACTGCCGCAAGTGATGGAACACGTTGATCACGTCCCTTATCCGACGAGGCGCCTCTTCGATTTTGGACGCGAGATTGATGCAGGCCATAGCAACAATCTGAAAAGAAGCCCCGTTTCCGTTAAGCAAACAATTTTCAACCCAGATAAGCAGAGAATTACGTAACTTAGAAGCAAATCCGCCAGGCTCGAAGCGAGCGGCCTGCGTGGCGCGTGGCCGCCCCAGCCGCCCTCTCCCGGTGCCCCCGGGCCGCGCTCACCTCGAAGCTGTGCTTGACGAAGGACTTGGAGTAGAAGAACCGATGGAACAGCACCTGCCCCGTCGCCATAGCCACCTGTAAGGGCAGAAGAGGAGGA
>NW_005054309.1:10979505-10980075 GCF_000277835.1 Geospiza fortis | reverse complement strand
ATCTTCCAGAGTCAATCCAGTCCAACCCCTGCCATGGGCGGAGACGTGGTACAGAATAGACATAAAAATATAGAAATAGCGCATAGGTGGTTAACCAGACCTCGGGTCCTGGATCCAAGCCCTGTCTTAGAGGTTTTGGCGCTCGGAATATGTCACATAGGGAAAAAGATCCATAGATTTTAATGAACATAAGGTGATTGAGGGTTAGTAATGGCAAAAGGTGGGCTGCGCCTTTCCAGACTGAAAACGTCCAGCGGAGTTACCTCCAGATTCACTTATTAAGGAGAAACAAAATAAAAATGAGCCAGCTCCAGCAGTTTTAGCCCTTGTACGTAATAAATTCACAATAAACGAGGAAACATTCCCACATGGCGAGACGCGCGGAAGAGCACAGCGGCCGCGCACGCCGCGCCCGCCGCTGACCCCGGACACCGCGCTCCCGAACGCCGCCGTAGCGGCACCAGCAGTGTTTCGGTGCTCCTGGCAGGGCCCGCATGTCGCGACATTCCCCCCGCTATCGCGGGACGCGGTCACCGGGACAGCCCCGGCGGGTGCGGCACTTCTGGGAAG
>NW_005054309.1:10964564-10979445 GCF_000277835.1 Geospiza fortis | reverse complement strand
GCGGCTGCCCCGCCTTGCCCGTGTCCGCCAGGGTCCCTCGGGAGCAGTTACAGAGTCCCAGAGGTTGGAAAAATCCTCCAGCATCGAGTCCAAACTGTGACGGATCCCCACGCTGGCACCAGCCCAGAGCACTGAGTGCCACGTCCAGCCCTTTCTGGGACACCTCCAGGGATGGGCACTCCAAACCTCCCTGGGCAGCCCCTGCCAAAGTTTAACCCTTTCCATGAAGAAATTCTTCCTGATACCCACCCTGAGCCTCCCCTGGCCCAGCCTGGGGCCGTTCCATCTCCTCCTGTCCCTGTTCCCTGGAGCACATCCCGACCCCCCGGCTGTGCCCTCCTGGCAGGAGCTGTGCAGAGCCACAAGGGCCCCCCTGATCCCCCTTTTCTCCAGGCTGAGCCCCTTCCCAGCTCCCTCAGCCCTTCCTGGGGCTCTAAACCCTTCCCAGCTCCCCCAGGATCCAGGGGATCAGCCGTGAGGAGGAGGACGAGGTGCTCGTGGTCTGCTCATCATCCTCACAGGGCGTGGAGCAGCGCCTTGTTTTGCGTCGTGGTTATAGTCATTAATAAACCTCCCCGGTTTTACAAACACGTCTTTTAGAAAGGTCTCCACGGTATGTTTGGTTTTCACCCTTCTTTTCCTGTTATATTTTGAGACTTCAGAGTCTGTAACTATCACCAAAATAGTGGACTTTTAATGGAAATAAAGCATTTAATTGGGAGCTGTTTTATGTGCAGGTTCATGGCTCAGCAGGGATCCTGGCTATTTGGAAAGGACATTATTTATTATTCACTTATTTGGAATAGTTCACCCTGTTTTCCTGGCCCTTTGACAACCTCCCCTCTCATAGCCATGTGCTGTACAATCCCTGAGATTTTAGAAACTACTTTACACGGAATAAAAAAATCTCACCACCCACCTGGAACAGTCTTTGGAGCTGTGATAACAGAGCCAAAAAAAGTCCTACGAACCCAAATGCTGGTGCTAAACACCTCTGCAATGGCAAAAATCAATTTACAGCCCACAGAATGCACTGGAGGTTAAAGAAACAGTAATAAAAGGAGAGCTGGGAAAAGTTGAGTGTGACCGTGGGGTTACCCTGGAGTGAAATCCCGGGTTAGGTGGTATTTGCAGAGGGCAAGCTGCACTTTCCATTTCCTGCCAGGTACCACTCTGTGCCAGAGGGGCTGGAAAGGAGCAGAAACGAGTCATGGAAGCAGCAGGTGTCAGCACAGTGGAATTTGCCCCCTTTTTTTAATTTCCATGCACACACCCATCGTTTATAGCTTTTAACACACTCCAGTTTTCCAGGTTACCCTTTGATACTTCAAAAAGCTGGAGAGATTTGCTCTTTCTCTCCTTACGCAGCTCAACCCCCTTGACCGTTCTTACCAACCCTTGATGTTTTTATGTGAGTATTTTTGAACTCGATAAGGACAGCAGTGCCTTGTCCCCTCGGCAGCACGAGCGGTGCTTGGTTGCCAGGACACTGCTGGAAAATAGCATCAATCAATAATTGCTGCTTGAGTCATGATGAGACATTAACGAGCCCGCTTCTCCTGGAGCCCTTTGGCCTGGAGCTCTGCAGGCCTCTTCACATCAGTTGTACACAAATGTAAACTGATTTTGCTCTTCCAGGTGTCTGGTTGCAGTGACAGACACCAAAGCTGAGCGACAGAAAAAGGGGCAAAAAGGAAACACCTCATGGAAAGCGAGTTCTGGATATCCCAAACTCTCTCTTCTGGTGGGCAGTGCCTAAATCCCCTCAGGTTTTACACACGTGGCAGCTAATGTTTCCCAGAACAAAAATACAAAACGTTTCTTAGAAAATTACTAAGAAAATTACACACAAATTGCAGTGTGCAATTACCTTAACAGAAAAGAAAGGATTATTTTGGGAAAATAAGAATCTGTGATGACAGAAAATCTGATTTCCTTGAATGATGGCTGTAAGAAAACAACGACATCACAGGAATTTAGGCAGCAAAATATTTTGACATGAGCTGATATCTGAGATTTTCTGCTGTCATATCAAATAGATGAGACTAAGACAATGCAGAATATGCTTAGATCAACTTATTGATCAATTTATTCATTAAATTCTAAATTATCCAAAGTAAAATATTAGTTGAAAGGTGTTAGTTTCTTTTTTTTTCTATCAAGTAATTTAGGAGATTGACTTTAATTCTTCATGCTGAATGTGATAAATTAACTGAGAATCTGGAATTCCCTTCCATCTCAGTCATAAAAATCTGCATTATCAGCTGGAAGAGGACTTCGGATGGCAAGTACAGCCCCCACATGTGTCAAGTACTGGGTTTGCATTGATAGAAAAGTTTGGTGCCAAAAAAAACTTGGCAATGGGAGTTATTCCAGCTGGATAAACAGTGTTTCGCTCTGCCAAATTATAACTTGAAGAGAAATTCGTTAGATACCTTTATGAAAGATTTATAGAGACTCCAATTTCGGGCTCTGAATGAACAGCTCAGAGGAACAAGGAGGATTATTTGAAATCGTTCCCAGAGGGTGAGTTCTTTAAGCTCTTACTCACCGGTTTTGAAAGAGAAAAGAGGAACTGAGAGGTGGAGTCACACCCTGCAGTTTGCACGGTGAATAACCGGCTGTGAAACCGGGGCAGTCGGGATACACTTGTCTCTTAAGTGTTTCTCTGTTTCAGCTTAACTGAGCCTTCACCTTCCATTCCCCCAGTCCCTCCCTGCCTTGGTTTCAGCGGAATTCCTCTCGCTCATTTCTCATTTACTGCAGCGGAGGCACAGCTGGCGACTGGCTTAAAGTATCAAGAAACGATTTAAACATTGTTCACGTATGAAAGCAGGTTTGTTTCAATTATTCTGTCATCTAGAACGTAAAATTCACTGTAGAACTGGAGAATTTCTGCTCTTAAAACCTCATACTCAAGGCACGACATTTATTGCCTTTTGGTTTCTCAGTAAATCTGCATTTTTTGTGTGTTATACAGATTTTTCAGAAGATTTAGTGCCTAAATGGAGCCCATTTCTCTCAGTTCATCAGTTTATGGACTCAAGGCTTCAGGTTTCCCATCACAACACACACAGATTGCTTGAACTTCCACCAAAGGTATTGGCAAAACAAGGAAGTAAGGAATACTCACCACATATTAAAATTAGTTTTTCCTACAGACTGATGTCCACCAGCTCACCTATCTGCAACAGTAGTATTAATAGGAACAAATATACAAATATAGCAGTTTGACGCATTTACAAATTAAACATCGGGCTTGAAATCACTGAAGCTCAAACCTATTTTCCAGCACAGTTAGACACTGGTATTCCAGTGCTTTTCCGCACGTGGAATCTGATTTATTGGATCTTATCAAGTCGCACTGGGGCGTGGATCAGCAGCAATAACGACCTTTAAGGCTGGATCCTTGGGCTCCTCTCTGTGCAGAGGTTGGGTGGGAGCAGCCTGAGCCCTTCCACGGGGTGTGTCCGTGCATGGCCTGGCCACGAGCGGCTGGAATCGTGCGTGGGCAGTGCCAGGGGTGGAAGGAGAGCTTTGCACTGCACCAGGTAATTGCCCCACAGTGTGACAGCCATGTGGTGACATCTCTGCTGCCTCGTGCCTCCCAGGGCAGGCGGTTTCTGCTGTGCCCCGGGTTTGACTCAGCACTGCCGGTGACACCCGAAACCGTGAAGGTGTGACAGGAACAAACAGGCTGCTTCACGTCCCCGCTGGCACAGCCGGTCCTGGGCTGTGACAAACCCTGCTGGCCACCTTTGGGACCGGGGAGAAACGCACAGCCAGCCTGGGTGACCTCCCCACCAGTGCGTCACTTGAAATCCCATCCAGCCCTGTGGAATGCTGTGGGTCTGCTGGGCTTCCCAGGGGGGGTAAGAAAACTGGGAAAACAGCACCTGGGAGAGATGATGCTGAGCATGGCCCAGGTTCCCAAACCCACTCTGCTCCAGCGAGGGGCTCTTGCACTGCATCCTCCTGATGGGGAAAGGCCTGAGCAGGCAACGTGTCCTTGGGGTCCATCCCCTCCGGTGTCCTTGTGTGCAGTGTGGCTGTCCCAGGTCTGTCCCTGCTGAGCAGTGGCGGGGCAGGAGGGAGCAGGGAAGGGCAGGTCAGGGTGTTCAGCTGGAGCAGGTCACAGCAGAGCCCCTGGCACACAGGGGACAGAGGAGAACAGGCTGTATCCTGCATGGCTCACGTCAGGGACAGATATAGCTCCGGCTCTGGCAGGAGCACATTTGTCACTGTGACGAGACCCCTAAACTATTTTTAGAGCTTTCCTCATGAGTCTGCAGCTTGGAAGGACAGAAAAAGAAAGATGAGGCTAGCTTGGCTGGCCAGGCTTACCCGGCTCTTGTGGGGCAGGAGCTGAGGAGTGTGTGCCAGCAGGGACAAGGCACCTCCAGGAGCTGAGGAACACGTGGACACGGACAAAACCACCTCCAGGAGCTGAGGAACACATGGACAAGGACAAAACCACCTCCAGGAGCTGAGGAACACGTGGACATGGACAAGACACCAAATACAATGTCTGGTTCTGTCAGGACTGTGGCACTCAGCCTGCACAGCCCAGCATCACCTATGCTCACCTGGGCCAGCAGGCTGAGCTCAGGTGGGCACTCCTGAGTTAAATCTGTTTAAGATGGAATAGCTTTCCACAGGAATTGCCTCGCTGTTCAGGCTCAGGGCATTGGGAGCCTTGGGGTGTTTCCTGCCCACCCGCACTGTGTTAGCAACCCTGGCACGGCCCAGAGGGACACCCCAGTCCCAGAGGGACACCCCAGTCCCAGAGGGACACCCCAGTCCCAGTCCCACCGGGCTGTGCAGCAGCACCCACAGGTGCCTGTCCCAGGCAGGCTCTGGGGACACAGCATGGCTGTGAGCCCGAGAGGCCCCGTGTGAGCACAGCCAGGCCACATCCTGCTGCTGGGGACAGCGCTGTCACCAAAGCCCTGTTATCAGATCACGGGGAAGGAAGCATCGAGCTGCCGCAGCCCAGGGTGCCGCAGGTGCTTGCCCTGCGCAGACACAGCGCTGCAGAGCAGCTTCACCCCGTGGAAACACCGAGCACATCTGTCACCACTTCAGCATTTGCACATTTGCATTTCCCGAGCTGTGATCAGCAAGGGTGAGGGTGAGGCGAGGTCAGGAGGGCAGCACTGTCTGTGTGCATGGCCAGAGGGGCCAGGAAAGCTCTTGGGTGCTCAGATCTGCTCTGCAAGGGCTCTGACACCCTCTCCTGCTCTGCTGCTGGGGTTTTGTGGCCACAACTCACTGCTCTGCTCGTGAGGAAGAGCTCTTTTCGTGTATAAATGAAAAAAAGCTGCTTTAATATTAAACAAGCTGTTACTTCTGTCATCCAAGTGTTAAAATACCGGCTGGCAAAGCAAGGAGGGCACGGAGCAGAGCAGGGATAGAGCTGGGGGTGATGTCAGCTGGCCCCTTCTCTCCCTGCAGGAATGAATTCCTGTCATGGTCTGTGAGCCCTTCAAGCATTTCTTCATGGCTTTGCAAGTTTGTTCTGCTTTTAAAGCATTTTTAAGTGTCTCCTTAACCTCAAGAGGTTTTTTACGCTATTTTTTCCTCCTCAGAGAATGATTCACAGCAGAAAGATCAGGGCCATCAGGTCCTTGCCTCTTCATCTACTGCTCTGTCTGACTTTCCTTCTCCTGCAGTATCCGAGTGACCTCTGAGTCAGTGACAAATTCCCCACTGGCTGCAATAAAACATGAAATTCTGTCCTTGTGGGGGGACTGGGGCAGTGCAGAAAAGCAGCACAAGCTCCCTGAGGTGTGTGTGACACTGACACAAGTGAGAGGGTGAACTCAGGAGGGCATGGGGAAGGAATTCCTCCCTGGCACAGGGTGCCCAGAGCAGCTGTGCCTTCCTCTGCGACAGTGCAGGTGTCCCTTTAAAGGTCCCTTTTAACCCAAACCATTCCGTGGAAAAGCTCATATTGTTCCTCAACATCCAAGAATGTGAAACAGCTTTTAATTTTATATCTTACTACTGTTTTTTCGGACAGACTTCGCTGTAGTGTGGGGTTAACTAAAAGCCAAAATATAATTCCATTACCGGTTTGCCGGTGGTGAATTTCCCTGGCTTTGTTTAAATAAGACGGCAGTCAGTATTTGTGGGCTTTTTCATGGGGTTGTTTGCCATCTAGTGGGTTGTTGGGATTTTGCAGAAAAGCCTCAGGATTTTTTTTTTTGTGTCACCCCCTCCATCGCGGGACGGGCAAAAGGGACGCGAACAGCAAGAGCCTCCCCAGGAAAGGGAGAGGAAATCAAAGTGAGAATATACGGGCAAGATTCTCCTTACTGATGCAACAACAGCAATATTGAACACACCCAGATATTGCCACTGACAGCCCACGAGCCATTTGTAAATAGAATAAATTGGTTATTTGAAGTAATTAGTTATTGGTGTCATCAATAAGCTCGCCGTCCCCAGAGCACCAAAAGAAAATTGGCATTTCAGCATATAGAAGGTGTGCATTGCCAGGGTGTACTCATATATAAATTTAATCTGGGGTATCCATACCTCAGAATATTTTCAGTTCCTGTTAGTTAAAGGAATTACACGAAGGAATAAAATTAATTTTTAAAAATCATTGTAATAAGTAATTTATGAGGATGTGGGAAGACATTTTGTTCAAGGATTGACAGAAATAGGGATTTCTGCCTTTGTGAGCAAAGTTGCCCCACAGTGTACAGTATCATCCATTAGAGTAAGGCTTGTCTTTAATATAAATCTCCTTTTAGTCAACATTACTGAGTAATTCTGTCACTCATTTTTGGAACAGATCAGAGTCTGAACCAGGGGATTCTTAAAGATGCTTTAGGCCTTCTCTAGTTTCTGAAAAGACTCGGAATATAATTTTCTAGTATTTTCCTAAATTATTAAAAACATGGGGCTTGGCAAGTGTATATAATAAGAATCAATCAGCAATCTCTGCTAAGCCTTTTCCAAAGTTCAGGTGAGAGAAATCCTCTCTAATAAATTACTGAGCAGTCTCTTTTACAGGGCCCTGCACCCAGCAGGAGGCAGCACTTTACTGCAAAACAACACAAAACTTCGTAACTTCTGTGTGAGACCTCGGGTAAAACTCAATTTTGAGGCGAATTAAACTGGAAAAAGTCAAAATAACACTCGTGGTCTGGTGCCTGTGTTTGACAGAGGCTGTGCAGGAGGCAGCAGTGGCTCCTGAGCTCTGATCCTCCCCAGGCAGGGAAGGGAGCCCGGGGGGCTCAGCCCCTTCAGAAGGGAAATTCCACATTTCTCCTGCACTAGTTGCAAATAGGACTGTGCTAAAACAGGATGATGTCAGGTTCAAAACGTGTTACTTCTGATTTTGTGGCCCTTTTGTGCCTGCAGGTATTGCCAGGAGGGCTGGAAGAAAGACTTCTGACCCTGTTGTGCAGCAGAACAAGGCTCGTGGTGATTCCACCCTCAAACCGTGCCAGGTGTCTGCTCTGGTGCCACAGAGGAAACCAGAAGGGATCAGCAAAATTCAACTGCTCCCTTAAAGCCCATTTGCATCCATCTTTATCAAGAGAAAAGTCACAATGTACCACATTTACCATTTTTACTGCTCTGGAGCTGAATAGAAAAGCTGGATGGCTCAGCCAGCTGCAAGCACCAGAACCTCAGCCATGCACGGAGCAGTTCTGGCTCCCCTGCCCACAGCACACCAAAATAACCAATTTAGGATTTCAGACAGGCGGATTTCACAGGCTGGGCTCCCCCAAATTATTGATTGCCACTCCCCTCTATGTCTGGAGCAGAGCAAGGCTGTCCCTGAAGCTCTTGGCTCCTTTGGGGTAACACCAGAGCCCAGGTGCTGGACACTCACCTGCTTCCCTTGGCACAGCAGCACCTGCAGGGAGGGGGGACCAGCTGGGACCTCCTGAACCCCCAACCATCTGGGTAGGAGCAGACATCCTGCTCCTGGGACTCTTCTCAAGGAGTCCAAGAGCACACCATGGCTTTCTCCAGGTCACCACCCAGGAGCTTTGTGGGTCAGAGCCAAGCATGTTGTTCTTTAAGGTGGACTTTTCTCACTCTACATTTTTGGCCTGTGGAGCCAAAAATCTCCCCACCCAGCAGTCCTGACTCTCAGTCCCCTCCTCCCATCAGCAGATCCTGCTCATCCTCTCCATGCCCATGTTATTTATCCTCTGCCCCTTGCACATTACTGCCCAAATGCCTGCAGCTGGACCTCTGTCAGCACGGGGGGCCCAGGCACTCTCCTCTCTGTGCCCACCTCTCCAGGAGCCCAGAAAACCTCGAGTGCTCCTTGATTAATGGGGATGTTCCAGACAGCTCTGGCACAGTCCAGCTGAGCACTCTGCAGGGCTGTTTCTCCCAAGCCACATTTTGGGATGCAGCGATGGCTGAGGCAGTGAGAGCTGTGTAAACTCACACTTCAGCCCAAACAAAGGAAAGATGTCTCCATCAGAGGCCTGTCAGGGTTTAGGCTGCCCAAACAATCTGTGAGTGTTTAACAAGCTGCTGAAAACCACTGGTGGACAAAAGGCATTTCTGGCATTTTTGGATTTCGTGTCAAGCTGTGTTCCCTAACCCAAAACATAATGATCAAAACAAGATGCACCTCTCTGGACTTCTGCAGTGACCAGGCCTGGTGGGAACTGTGGCTGTAAAACATCAGCAGCAGCCCAAAGGTGTTAGTGGACACTGTGCTTCCATGGTTTCCCTGGTGCTGGCGTTGTCCTGCTCCCTGCTGGCTGGGCAGAGGGACACAGAGGGACTTCATGGAACCAGCAGCTGTCCCTGGAAGTGTCCCAGGCTGGGCTGGAGGGGCTTGGAGCACCCTGGGACACTGCAAGGTGTGGGACAAGGTGGGCTTTAAGGTCCCCTCTGACCCAAACCTGTCTGGGATTCTGTGACTCTGAGCTGAGGCACAGTCACAGACAGCTGGAAAAACAGACTCTGCTGTTGCCTAAACACCACCTGCACCAGAGCAAAGGATCCTCACACTCGAGTCCTTCAAAGCACAAACAACACCCTGGTCATGAATGTTTTCCCCTGGGCTGGAGGCCCCGCACTCAGCCAGGCTGGGCCCTCTGGGCTGGCTCTGCCCCGGGACACGTGGCCTCCTGCTGCTGTTCACCCCAAGGAAAGCCTGCTCCCACCCCAGGCAGCCCTGCAGCCTTTGCTGGGTGGTGATGCAAAGTTATCCTTTATAAACTCCCTACAAACAACACCCTCTCTCACGCATCTTTTCCAAAAGAGCTGCCAGTGAAAACCAGGGGTTTTTGCTCCTAACCCGGAGGCATTGGCGTGGCTTCTGTCATCCTGGATTTTCAGTGACCTTTACCCACGCTCTGGGTGGTGCAGCCACATCCAAGGCAGTGGCTGAGCAGTGCCCGGGGGTGGCCGTGGTGCCTCTGAGCCCAAGGAGCCACCACCTGCTGTGGCACTGCCAGCAAAGGCATGGCCAGCTTGGGAGGGAGCCCTTGGACCCAGTGTCCCCTTGGACACAGTGTCCCCATCCATCCCCTGCAGGACACACAGAGCCTCAGACCCAGTGTCCCCATCCATCCCCTGCAGGACACACAGCCTTGGCCCCAGTGTCCCCATCCATCCCCTCCAGGACACACAGCCACCAAGGTCCCCGCTGATTTTCCTGCTCAGGAGGAGCCGGAAGGGAAGGGCAGGGGCAGAGATCAGGAGGCAAATCTTGGCTCTCAAACAATAGCTATTGTGTAAATGTATTTTTACTTCTGTCCTAAAAAAAACCAAGTGATTTCGGTGTGTCCTAAAAGTTGCAGTTAGTTAAATGCCAGGATTTTTGTGGAATCATGAAAGGGTTTGTGTTGGAAGGGACCCAAAGACCATCTTGTTCCACAGGCAGGGCCATCTTTCTCTATGCCAGGTTTGTGCAAGCCCCACTGAACACTTCCAGGGCTGGGGCGTGGATATCCAGAGAAGATGGACACAACATTTATATTACAGTGTCCACATCTTTAGAAGCAAATAAATCTAAATCTTTTGATGTCCTGAGACAGTGTGAGAGCTGTCAGGGCTGCCTGGAGGGGCTGGGACTGGGATCACTGGGGTGGGACAGAGACCCCGGGCTGGGGCACTGGGGTTCCTGGTGGGGGTCCCAGGTGGGGCCAGCCAGGGACATCCATGTCCAGGGACATTCATCCAACCCCAGCACAAACTGTTTTGAGAGCTCCAGGTGATTTCAGTGAAGCAGTCAAATGAATCAAGTTTGATTTTACTTCTTTCTTCGCCTAATTAGACAATGGGGAGATTTATGGAATAATTTAGCCAACTCAATGTAGCTGTAACTTGACATCTAATTAATCAACGTCCTGCTCCTTCACAGGTGCAACATAAACCCTTCCTAACTGCTGCAGGCATGTCTCTATTGTTTCTGTGTAAAAAAACCAAAACAATCAAACCCCGTTTCTTGTTTGCTCCTGCCACTGGAGCGCAGAAGCTGCAGGAATCCTGTCATTGCCCCCAAACAGCAGAGGGGACCTTGCTGGGTGGTCCCATCCCCTGACCCCACGGGATGGCCTCAGTGCAGGCTGCTGGAGGCACAGCTGCCTCCTGATGCTGCTGAGAGTTTGGGAGGGATTGTGCTCCTGCAGCTGGCCGAGCCTGGGCAGGGCAGGGAGCTGCAAAGGTACCACCAGGACACGCAGGGATCCAAGGAAAATCCTGGCCCTGGTAGAGTTAATAGGAGTTTTGCATTTGACCTCAGCAAGGTCAGGGATTTTACCCAAGGAACATTAGTCATCAGCATCGGGATGAATTAGAGGAGTTGTCAACAAGAAGCAGGCAAGGTTGGTCCCACGGGTGGCTGAGCTTGGAATTGGAACGGCTGGAAAAATAATGTGCAGCTTATTCCATTTATCCCTGTGCTGTGTGCAGGGCCTGGTGCAGCACCTCAGCATTCCTCCCTGCTCTGCTCCAGCCCATCAGACACGCTGGGGAACGCTGGGTTTGGGATGGAGGGGAACTGTGGGATAACATTTCCTTGGGAAGCTTCCCAGAGCTGGGCTCAGCTGTCCCCAAGCAGCCCTGGGCAGGCAGTGCTCAGCCTGTGTTCCCATTTCCAGGAAATCCCATCCAGCCTGAGTACACTGGCAGCAGGGCTGCAGCCTGGGGGATCCCTGGGCATTGTGTGGATTGCAGGCAGCTGGAAGCCAGCGCTGCTCCCTCCCTGCCAGGGGACAGCTGCTCCCGTGCTGTCCCCCTGCACGAGGGGAGGTGACAAAGGCCGAGGTGAGAGCCAGCCCTTCCCTGCCAGGGCCCTGGGATCGTTCCCAGCTGAGCCCAGTCGGTTTTGGGTGTTCCTGAGGCCGCACACTCACCCAGACTGAGATCCCTGAAGGATGCACGGGATGGGGCACAGGAGTCATGGGGGACATCAGCTCTTCAGGAAAACATGGATTATTGTCCTTGCAGAAACCTGCTCGTGGAATTGGGAGCCAATATTTGGCAGGATTTGTTTCCTAGAGAAGCAAAGCTGATCTGTGAAACCTGGAGGGTTTGGAAATTGCTCACGTTCAGGAATGAGCAGGGCCGGATTTTGCGTTGGTTTAGGTTAAACCCTAAAGCTGGGTCTGTGCCCCCAGTATGTGGAAGGGACTGGGGGTGCTGGTTTGCACTGGGAGCTCTCTTCCATGGCAGAGTTCTGGAGCTGTGGGCTCTGAGGAGGTTGTTTGCATCCAGCCCTTTTTCCAGGATGTGCCCAAGGACCCTCAGTGAGCTCTCAATGCTGCCACTGCCAAGGACCAGGATGGTTCCTGCAAGCACGAGCAAAGCGACAGAGAAAACACTGCACAATCAGAGCTACCAACGTGTTCCTGGTGGGTATTTAAATCCAAAATGGTTTGGATACTTAAATCCAAAGTGGTTCGGATATTTAAATCCAAAATGTTTTGGAAATTTAAATCCAAACTGTTCTGATACATGTTGTTTGAAAAAGAACCAACAAAAGCTATTTATACATTTGCTTGAGAAGTCCCCTGCTCTCATTCTACACTGCATTGATGATCTCTGTGTTTCTCCTTTTAGGAGGGTGACTGCAAGAAGCTGCCAGCTGAATTTCTGTTTTATTTTCCTCCAAGTTTTAATTGAAGTCAGGAGAAGTGTGGCTGGGCTCCCTGTTTTAGGGAATTATTTCCTGGCACAGCACCCGTGGTGCCTCTGACTCCAGAGCAGAGCATCCCATATTGCTCCCATCAGGCTGAAGGGGAGGCTGTGAGTGCCTGGGGACAGCAAGTGACAAAGTTCTCACCTGTGAATTGACTTCATTCTCCACAGACTCAGACTCCTGAGGGCAAGGTGAGGATTTGTTGGTCCAGGTGTTGAAGATTAAATGGATGAAATCTCCTTTCCTCATCTCCCAGACCTCCTGTGGAAATCTCCCATCGTGTGTCCATCCTCACCCTTGCCCTGCTGCTCTTCCACATCTTCTGTGACTAAATTAGGCTTTGACAAGGTTCTTCTGATCACTCTGCCACGTTCCAGGATCTGACACCCATCCCCATGTTTTGGCTGATACAGGGATTTTCAGGAATCTGAACATTTCACATCTTTCCCAAGAGCTTTGGGAAGTCTGGAGCCAGTTTTGAGTATTTCTGGTTTTACTCCCCACCCTGCACTCCCTGTGCTGAGCCCACCTGTGGCCTCACCATCTCCCTGCAAGTCCCCTGGAGCACCACTGTCCCCTGGGGCCACCACAATGGGAAGTGATTGAAAATTATGGGGGGAAAAGCCAAGCAGGGGAAGGCAGAGTTCCCCAGGAGTGCAGACAGCCCAAGAGGAGAAAGCAAACAGCCTTTTCAGCTCAGCCTGATTTCCCTGGCTGTGGCAGCTCCTTGCTCCAAGGTTTCTCCCCAGAGGTTTGAGGGTGTTTGGGTGGATCAGGCTGAGAACCCCTCTGGGCACCAGAGCTCGGGCACCCTCGTGCTGCCAGAAATTAATTTTTCCTCATTCTAATTTGGGTGAATGCTCATTCCCAACCCCTGGCACCTCACCTGTCAGGACAACAAAGAGCAGAGCTCTGGCAGCCAGGGAGACAAAGGCCAGGAACACTCCGTGCTGGTGAGGGACCAGCTCCAAGGACAAACATTTGCATTTCGTGGGACAGCATTCCCAGCTTTGAGCCAGAAACCTGTGCAGCCCCACCAAGGGAGCAGAACCCAAGCACCCTGGCAGATCCCTCTGACCCCACTCCCTCCACTCCTGTTCCAGCCTCAGGCCATGCTCCTCCTCCTCACACACGGCACAGCCACACTGGGTAAGGCCAGGAACATCCCTGCTCCAGCCCTGCACACACTGAGCGTGGAAGGTACAGGAAAAAACAGTTTTTCCTCATTTTTCCACATTTCCAGCAACATTTTTTTACCAAAGATACATTTTGCTATGTTGGAAAATTTCAAATTTTATTTCTACTCAGCCTTGAATGATCTCTGAGCTCATTTCATCACCTACAGGCTTCTCATTCTTTTTTTCCTTTCAGTCTCTTCTACAGCACTTCCTCCACTTAGGAATCATTTGAAAGTAACAAAGGAAATCAAACAAATGGGGGGTTTTCCAGATTTGCAGAAATTTTGAAAAGTTACAGAATGAAGAAGAGAATTAAAAAAAAAAGAGGAAAATTTAAAAATTACATTCAGTTACAAAGTAGAGCAAAAGCAGGAAAAAGAGGGAAAATCAAACCAGTTAAATATTTAAAATTATTTTCCAGCTGTACAAAATCTTTCAAATTCCCCAATTTAAACCTGACAGCAGCAGCACAGATACAGATAAACAATAAAAGGATAAAGTCCACTGGGATTAAATAAGGAAAATTAATTTTTACATCGAGTTGATTGAGGAAAGCAGAAAGTCCTCACTGCTGGCATTCTCTTGGCAGTGTCAGAGACCTGGTGCACCTCAGGGCAGGGTTTCTAACCACATTCCCTGGATGGCAGGTCATCAGAAGAACCCTGGATGTCCCCAGGGAAGGTGGCAGCTGCTCCTGGGGCAGTGTCCCCACGGCTCCCAGGGTGGGACATTGTCCCTCGGGGGAGGGCAGTGCCAGGGGCACGGAGTGTTCCTGGCTTTGTCTCCCTGGCTGCCAGAGCTCTGTTGTTGGTTATCCTGACAGGGGAGATGCCATTGGCCCTCTGGCCCTGCAGGCACTGCAGGCCCTGGGGTGGCCTCGTGGCTGTCCCGTGGTGCCACCTGGGCAGGGTTTGGTGGCCCAAGGTCACAGGTGGGTGGTCCTGGGTCACAGGGTGGTGGCCCAGGGTCACAGGCGGGTGGTGGCCCCAGGGTGGTGGCCCCAGGGTCACAGGCAGGTGGTGGCACAGGGTGGTGGCTCCGGGTCACAGGTAGGTGGCCCCAGGGTCACAGGTAGGTGGTGGCACAGGGTGGTGGCTCCGGGTCACAGGTAGGTGGTGGCACAGGGTGGTGGCCCCAGGGTCACAGGCAGGTGGTGGCACAGGGTGGTGGCGGCGTTCTTCTCGTCCTTGGCCTTGAGCACGTAGCTCCTGCTGTCCGTGAAGATCTCGAAGGCGCGGGGCAAGCTCCGGTCCCGCCGCTTCTTGGGCAGCACCTTGACGCTCTGCACCTTGCTCAGCTCGATGGGACACTCGTCAGGGTCGTCCTTCTGCAGCACAGGGGACAGAGCAGGGTCACCCGGGGAGGAACCACCCCTCACAAACTGCCCAGGGCTCTTGGCTGTGCCCCAGGCTGGCTTGGAGCAGCCTGGGACAATGAAAGGTGTCCCTACCATGGCAGGGGTGGCACTGGGGGAGCTTTAAGGTCCCTTCCAGCCCAAACCACTCTGGGATTCTATGATTTCATCCTTCTTTGTGGAGATGTTCCCAGGTGTCACCAGCTGCTGCTGCCC
>NW_005054309.1:10928140-10964550 GCF_000277835.1 Geospiza fortis | reverse complement strand
TCCCTGGAAATGTCCAAGGCCACGGGGCTTGGAGCAACCTGGGATAGTGGAAGGGGCCCCTGCCACGGCAGAGGAATGGAATGGGATGGTCTTTATGCCCCCTGAAAACTGGGGACCCAGCAGTGACAGCTCCTGGGCAGCACTCTGGCTGCCCTTGGTGTCCCCTGCCATGCACTTTGTGAGTGGGAAAACCACCACAGGCAAAGCTGAGGGGTGAAAGCCTCTGGGAAAACCAGAACAGCAAAGCTGAGGGGTGCCAGCCCATGGGGAAAAGCACCACGGGCAGATCTGAGGGGTGCAGCCCCAGGAGCAGGACAGGGAGCAGGAGCAGGGCAGAGAGCAGGAGCAGGGCAGGGAGCAGGGCAGTGACTGTGTGACTCACGGATTTGCCCCTGCGGAACAGCAGCTGGTTGCCAGCCAGGGTGAAGTAGCGCGTTTTCCAGCTCTTGATGAACTTCCAGCGGACCTGCTTCTCCTTCAGCTTGCCCTCCATCAGGGGCTGCCCGTCCTGGTTCACGCCTGGGGAGGGGAGCACACGGCCAGGGTTAGTCCTGCCCTCCCTGCTCCCCACCAAAGGCTCTGCCGTGCTGCAGGAAGGTTGTGCTGCCTCCTCATCCTCCCAGCCTCCAGCATTCAGCTCTCACTTCTCACAGACAGCTCAGCCCTCAGCTGTGTCCTGCTGGGGAGGCCGAGCAGATGGAGCTGACAGCTCTCACCCCTCTTCCATCTCCTCTCCTACTCCCTCAGCCATCCCAAAGCCCTCCCCAGCACTGCACCTCTCAGCTGCTCCCCAGCCCTGCAGTGCCCATTTCTGCCCTTGGGCACTGCCAGGGATGCAGGGGCAGCCACAGCTGCTCTGGGCACCTGTGCCAGGGCCTGCCCAATTCCTCCCAGGAGTAATTCCTTCCCAGGATCCCACCTAACCCTGCTCTCTGGCAGTTTGAAGCCCTGATATCTCCTAGAGGTCTCTTTTTCCTTTCTCTTCTGTCTTTACATCAATGGCCAGAACACAAAGGACCAGCTAGACCAGAGGGCAGTGCACAGGCAGTCTGAGCAGGGATATGTTTGGATGGGGTGTTTGCCTTGGAGCCCATCCCAGCATCTGTCAGAGGGGCAGTGATCCCTGGCTGGCTCCTCTCCCAGCCCCTCTATCCCTCCAGCCCTGCTTTTCCTTGAAAGCCTTCGCTGCCATGGGCAGCTCCTGAGCACAAAGGCGTGCCCAAGTGCCACCCAAGGGAGTGCCAAAGCCTTTACGGCCTTCTGGGCACCCTGCCCTGTCTGGAAGAGGGCACCCCAAGGCCAAGGCAAGGCATCAGCTGTAGGTAAAGGATGTGTCCTTCCTCCAGCGCTGTTTTCCTTGGCAGCGAGGCTGGCGGGGGGTGCAGCGTGGACTCGTGCAATTTCCTCGGGAAAGACCATAAATATTTCTGTCTCTGCAGGCAGGGAGCGCCTGGAAGGAGATGGATGAATGAGAAGGGGGTTGGCAGAGCCTCAGTGCCGGGGGGAGCTGCAGCTGTGAGTGCCACGGCAGGAGCAGGCCGTGCTCTGCTCCACGCAGCCACTGCAGCCCTGGCTCCACAGCTAAGCTGGGTATTTCTGTGCCAGCACCCAGCACAGCACCCAGCCTGGCATGGGACAGAGCAAAGCAGAGGGTTGCTTTCTCCCTGTATAGATATTGTCACTGCAAAAGGGGCTACATTCCCCAGGAGGCTGCTTTGGGGCTGCACCCTCTCCCCCACGCTCTTTAGTAGGACAGAACCACACTTTAGTGTCCCCCGTACCAAAAACTTTGTAATTTTGTTAAATATTGTTCCCTGCCTGGCTCCTGCTTCTACAGGAACACCTTCAATCCCATTCCAGAGCCATAGGAACATGCTTCAACCAAACTAGGAGGGGTAAAGCACAAAAGGCTCAGGGACCAGATGATACTGAGATAGTTTGTGGTCAGGAGCACAACATGAGAAGGGAAGTGAATGTGCAATTTTGGCCTAAAGTGAATTTTTATGGCCAACATCTTTCAAACCCAGGGTTTGCTAAGAAATGTTGATGTCTGTAAGGAGCCAGTGGCTTTAGGCAATGCTACCAGAGGACTTCTCCTGTGTGTCCACAGAGGAGCCCGGGGGAGTTCTGGAGGCAGCTTCCAAAGTGGCCGTAATGAATCCGATGCCAGCGTGTCTGAGGGGCTGATTAGGAGAGAGAGATTCAAGCAAGATAAGAATAAAGCTCTTTTCCAATGTTTTTCTAAGTCCTTCTGCTTATTTTCCTTGCGGTTGACTTCACAGAATCCCAGAATAGCTCAGCTGGAAGGGAGCTCGAGGGGTCTCTGCTCCAGCTCCAGGCAAGGTCACCCACGGGGTCAGACTGGGCTGCTCTTGGATTTATCCACGTGAGACTTGAAAAATCTCCACAACATCTCTGGGCAGGCTTGGTATCCTCATGGTGGGAAAGCTTTCACTCACAGGGAACAACTCCTGTCCAATATCCCCTCTAAATCTCTCCCCTTTTGGTTTGAAAAGGTCATGAAATATCCAAAGGTCTTGAAACACTTATTTTTTCTTAAATCATCTCAATTTAGACACACTGACTCCAGTTTAACCCTGAGTAGCTCCTGTTGATGTGTCTGTTGGAATTTTCTACTTTCCATCTCGCTTTCTTTGCAGAACTACAACACATCCAGCTCTAAGAAGTTTGGGTACTGAATAAAAAGTTAAAAACCCTCCAAACTCTTCCAAGATGAACTTGAGACAGACAAAACCCAAAGCTTTAAATCTTGAATTTGATGAAACATAAAATCCTCCACAAGAATTCATGAATGATCTCAGTGATAATAAACCCCTATGAACTTGAAAGAATGGAATGTGTGGCAGATAAATGCAATTAACCTCGGGGAATATGGATTCAGTCTCTTCCATTAATCACTACGCTGGGTTTTGCTGAAAACCTGGAAGGAACACATTGCTGGATGCCACTTTTGCTGATTTCCCAGTGAGGATTAGAGCTGGGCTCCTTCGTTTCTCTGGATAGCTGGCACTGCAGGAGGGGAATAATGTATTCCCAAGTTAAGGTGCTGTTGGCTTTCCCAGGGAATTGCAGTTTTCCAGAGGAATTCCCAAACACCCTCAGTTTTCCCCCAATCCCAAATCCTTGCCCACGGCTCCTCTGCAGCCCCCAGGGATCCCTGCCTGTCTTTGTGAGCTTCCAGAGGGGGAAGGAGCTGGAATTGCCTCAATTCCCTCGCCGGCTCTCCGGTGGTTTTGTGGAATGTTTTGTGCAAGAGCTGGTGGAGCCAAACCCCCAGTCCAGGGGGTTGTGCTGGAATGAGGCCCCCAGCAGGCAGCTTGTCCCAACAGGAGGAATCCTGGTGCTTTCCAGCACTCCAGGTGCCTGGTGGCTGGGCTGGAATGGTGTGAGCTGCTGTTCCTCCCCTGCAGATCACCAGGGTTTGTGGGAATGCTGCTCCTCAGAGCAGGAAAAGCCAATGCAGGGTGATTTAACAGCACTTCTGGAGAAGTGTGGTTGTACAGGACATGCTTTGGCACCAGAAGAATGCATGAGGAGGAGTCAGACTTTCTCCAGTTGTCACTGTGGGTGCATCACCACTTTGCCTCAGCGTAACTGGGTCAGCTTCCAGCCCCAAAATGCCTCCCAGCTACAGTCAAACAGGAATCACAGAAACATGGAATAGTTTGGGCTGAAAGGATCTTAAAATGATCTCATCCCACCCCTGCCACGGCAGGGACACCTCCCACTGCCCCAGGTGCCCCAGCCCCAATGTCCAGCCTGGCCTTGGGCACTGCCAGGGATCCAGGGGCAGCCACAGCTGCTCTGGGAATCCCATCCCAAGGCAAGGCCAGGGCTTTAAGGCAGTGTTTGCCCAAGTCTGGAGGATAAGTGGCATCTTGCACCACAGCATCATAAAAAATGCAACAAAACCCCAGCAGACAATAATAGAAAAAAAATTGCCTCTGAATTCCTTCTTCAACAGGAATTCGGTTGCTAAACAGAATTGCTGAGAGGAAGAAGTTCTTTCTCAAAAGTATTTCAGATGTCAAAGGGTCTTTCACACTCTGGAATGAAAATAGATGTTTCAGAGCCCTTAAATTCCTTACCAATCCAAGGAGAGCTCCAAATCCTTGCTTATGTCAGATCCTACAAACCCAGAGAGACCCTGCAGGGTCTCCCACTCTGCCACAGCTCTGCAGCACCAACACAAAGGTGGAGTTGTCACTCCCTGCAGATTTTTATTCCACTGATCTCCCTCTTCCACGTTGCCTTCCTCAGCTTTCACGTGACCCATTCAGGGCATTTATTTTCTTGGTTTTCTAAAGGCCTTTGGAGCTCAGAAGCAAATCATGATACTCACAATGAACCTTTCTTACAGAAATTCTTTTAAAATGAGACAAAGAGAGGAACTGCTGATGAAAAGGACAGTTACAGCCAGGAGAGCAGGAGTGAGGCAAGGCTGGACTGCTTAAATGTCTTTGGAAATTCAGACCAAAGTTGCTTCATGAAGCTTTGACATTTCAAGCAAGAGTCTTGTTTTCCTCATCGCTCAACATCCCTGACGTGATGGAAACCACACTGAGAGCTCTGTGGAGATGAAGTTTTAACTCAGAGCAGGGTTTCTGTCCTGGTCCTGGAGTCCCTGGGAGCTGGGGAAGGAGAAGATGCTCAAACACCCTTGGAATGAGCAGGGGCAGCAGCAGCTGGGCCACTCCTGCAAGACTTCCTCAATTCGGGGTTGATGCAGTTTGAAGAGACAGTGACTGGTAGAATAAACCTCTGAAACAGCCAGTTATTCAAACACTTGGCCAAAATAGCCCAAATTCTTGGCCAGGACTGGTCAGACTTTTACAGAGTGGCAGAAAGCATCTGAGAACAAGACATTCCTCTGCCTGTCAGGGCACTGACCTGGCACTGCTGCCTGCCAGAGAGCTGCAAAAGCAGGGCACAGGAGCTTAGAGCTGGGGAAAAGGCTGGTTTTCCTATTTCCCACTCACCCTCTTTTCCAATACTGCTAAAGTGTCATGCCTTCATAAGAGTTAAGCACGTGTCCCTAAGGAGATGTGCAGTGTGGAGTAAATTATATTAAAACAAATAATTCTGAGAGTGAAGAAAGCAGGAACCAGGTGTTGCTTCTGTGCCAATGTGCCCTGACTTGGGGAGCTCGGATGTGGTGCAGGAGATGCAGTCCTGTGCAGGAGATGCAGTCCTGTGTCTGGGGTGTGGGGCAGGAGATGCAATCCTGTGTCTGGGGTGTGGGGCAGGAGATGCAATCCTGTGTCTGGGGTGTGGGGCAGGAGATGCAGTCCTGTGTCTGGGATGTGGGGCAGGAGATGCAGTCCTGTGTCTGGGGTGTGGGGCAGGAGATGCAATCCTGTGTCTGGGGTGTGGGGCAGGAGATGCAGTCCTGTGTCTGGGATGTGGGGCAGGAGATGCAATCCTGTGTCTGGGATGTGGTGCAGGGGATGCAGTCCTGTGTCTGGACACTGGAGGACGGGTGCAGAGCCCTCCCACTGCCCAGGGCTCAGGGATGGTGCAGATTTGGGGTTGTGTCCCTCTAAGCACACACCAAATCAGGTTTGGGCCTGACTCCCTCACCTATGACAAGTTTAATGGAGAATTCCAACTAAAATAGCCACTGGAAGGCTTGGTTTCCCCTCTCCCCACCACGGCCACACAGCCAGCACGAGCAGTGAGCTTCACCGCAGGCCTGCAGCCCCCCAGGACCCTCTGTACCTGCTGCCTTCTCGGGGTTGTTGCACATGAAGCACTGCCAGGCTCCTGCCTCCTCGCTGTAGCCAAACAAATCCAAGAACCTCACCTCCTGCAGGTGCATCTGAACGCTCTCCAGGTCCTGCAGGGAGGAGAGAAACCAAACTCGTGAGGGGAAGAAGCACCAGAACCCCAAATCCAGAGGGACACAGGGCGTCCTTGCCACGTCTCCTGCAGAGGGACAAGGGACCAGGGCACTGAGCTGGGCAGGAATGGGCACTGAGCTGGGCAGGAATGGCACTGAGCTGGGCAGGATAGCACAGGACACAGGGACAAGGCTGACAGAAAGCCTGGGAGCTTCCCCATCCCATGAAAAATCTGGTGGTGGCTGCCATGAGGCAACTCCGGCCTGAAAGAGAGCAAATCCCACTGAAGTATCAGTGCAGAAACCTGCCTGCTCCACTCTGCACTCCAGCACACCTCAAATAACCTGCAAGGAGCCACTTATTCAGGAGGGAAAAGCCAAATTGGAGAGGAGAGGTTTATCTCATCCCCGCGCTCCATCACCCTGAAAGGCTCAGAGAGCCCCTTGTGCCAAGGTGGCCCTTCCTTCTGCCCCTGGACAGAAAGGAGAGGGGAGAGCAGAGCCACCCACGGCCCCAGAATGTTAATTGTGCTCTTAAAGCAACAAAGGGATCCCCGAGGGCATCACATGAAGCAGCCACCAGCTCAGGGCTGGCACAGAGGAGCCAGGAGGGCTCAGGAGCTCCCTGGGCTGGGCACACTCAGGGCTCTGATCAGGAGCTCTGCAGAGCCCGGGCAGCCTGGGAGGAGCCACATCTGGAAGTGCTTTGCTCCTGGCCCACCTCGAGCCGTGCTGAATGGGTAAATCAATGTTTTCTGTGGCACGGAGAGGCTGCCCAGTGGAACACAGCGAGCTCTGTGTGAGCCAGGCCCTCAGCGCAGCTCCAGGGATCACCACAGCTGAAGGCATTTCTCAGAATTCAGTCTGGAGCGGAGCACTGATCTCACACACTACTCTCCAGGTTTGAGAATGCTTTAGAATCCATATTGGAAAACATTTATCACCTCCCACTGTCCCAGGCTGCTCCCAGCCCCAATGTCCAGCCTGGCCTTGGGCACTGCCAGGGATCCAGGGGCAGCCCCAGCTGCTCTGGGCACCTGTGCCAGGGCCTGCCCGCCCTCCCAGCCAGGAATTCCCTCCCAATATCCCATCCCGCCCTGAAAAAGCATTTCAGACTCTGCTAGAACACAATGCATAAACTTAGTGTCAAATATAGCAGCCAATGTTGATGCTGCCTTTGCACCAACACACTTCAAGCCATTAAAAATTAAAAGTGTTGTACTTAATGAAGCAACCACACCCCCAGAATTTTGCTTCCTGGACTACTGGCAGAGGAATAACACCAACAAATACAATAATTTTGTCCAATAATTCACAATGTCTGAAGTCCTGTTAGCAGTGAGAAGAACTTCTGAGATGACAAATTGCAATTATGACAGAAGCTGAGGAAAGTAAGGAAGGACTAGGTCATGCAGGGAATGTTCCAGGCAGATTTTTTTGGAATTGCAAAAGCTAAAGAAAACCTCCTTTATGGCAGTCCTCATGCCCAGAAAACTGAATGGGAATTGCACTAGAGACAAACTCAGGCTCTTAGTAGTAAACAAAAGCAGAACAAGCTCTGGTTCTGTGATAATAAAAGAACCAAACCAGAACATCATCCAGCAGCAAAGAGCAGAGCCCAGGAGGAGACCTGCAGAGCCAGAGCAGCTCAGGGGGTTCCAGCTGTCCCTCTGTGCTCAGCCCCAGGGCTGCTCCCTGCTCCAACCCCTGCTGGATCCCAGACCCTGCAGAGACCAGGATCCCAGGATCCCCTCCCAGCTCTGCTGCTCTGGGAACCCCGAGGTGTTGGAACCCTGGGTGCTGAGAAGTTCAGACTTTCTGTGCTGGCGGGCACTGACCCCCAGGAGAACACTGCATTGACCTGAGGCTGTGGAGAAGCTTCCAGAATGGAATGATGGAACTGGGATTGTGGGTGTGGGGTTTGAAGAGAAGTGTGTGATATCACAGGTGGGAAACTCAGAGTTTAAGGGTTTAGAATGTAGTGATATATATACAAAACAAGATGGAGTTTTTAGGGCAGAGGCTGGTCCTTCTTCTCCACCTTCTCCTCCATGGGTCTGGGTGATTTTGTATAATTGGATAAAAAAGTTCTCATTGCGGGCCACAGGTGGTTGGTTTTGGGTTAAAAGTAAAAATAATTGAGGTGTCATTTCTTAATTGGACAGTTTATCCTTAAAAGGCCCTGTAGAGAGAGATGGGGCTCCATTTTTAGTTTGTTGGAGTGAAGTGCTGCAGAACTCAGGGTTTGTGAGACTGTGACATGGATAAGAACTAACAAACATCTGAGCCCAAACAAGCTAAGCCATGCTGAGCAGCAGAGCTGCTCTAAAGCCTCTGGATGAGCCAGGCCTGGATTCAACAGCAGCTCAGACCCTCAGCACAGCTCCTCTGTGTGTGAGTAAATCTGGCCCCAAAGCTGCTCTCAGATGTGGGGGTGCCCCACTCCTCTGAGCCCCAGCAAGTGTTCCCACTCCTTCACCACATCACCCTGGGAGTTCAGAAGGTGTTCCCAACAAAACTCTGGTTTTAAATCAGCCATAGTCATGGTAATTTAATCCTATTCCACCAGACATCTTCATGCCCACAATATTCTGAGAGAGAGTGTTGTAAAATCATGTTTGACAACTCATTTCATCCAAATGAGCTGGATGGAGATTCTCGGGAATAAACAGAGATTTGTTTTCCAATCCTACAGTGGCCTTTTCCAAGCAGCTGATGAATAGCTTGGAAAGAGCATCCACTGAAATCCTGGAGACAGAAAAGAGCTTTGGGCTGCAATCCCTTCAGCTGATGGGGGTAACTAATGGCACATGGGCGGACAAATAACTCCATAAAATCCAGGGCTGTGTTTAGCTGGGTGAACTTCCAAGGGCTGCCCAACACCCCAGAGCAGCAGCTGAGCTGAGCCTGGAGCTCCAGACTGTGAGCAGGACCAAAGCCACGTGCCCAGCCCTGCTCTGCATGCCATGGGTCAGTTCAGGGGTGGGGAACCAGCCTGGGCACCTTCCAAAGCACAGCACAAAGCAGCCCTGAACACAGAAAAGGCTCCAAAGTGCAGGGCCAAGTCCTCCTGCTCTTTTAAGCAGTGAGGAAAGTGACCCCTTACCTTCTGGTGAGGGAAGGTGTTCTGGATCATGGCAGTCTCAAAGCTGTGCGTGCCCTTGAGCTGTGTCTTCTCCCACAGCGCCTTGAGGACTTGCACAGAGCTGCTTTGGATGGACAAAGGTTCTGCAAACAGGCTCTGCAGGAAACATTGGGAATGATTTCAGGTGGTTTTTCCTCAGCTGTTACCAAGGAGCATCCTGTGCTCACAGTGGGACAGCCAGGAGAACAGGCAGGGCTGAGCCCTGGGGAGCTCTGATGGATCCATGGGCTCACAACTGGATGAACACCAAACATCTCAGTTCCTCTGGGCTTTCTGAAGCTTATTGCACATCCCACAGCTCTGAGGAATGAGGATTCCCCTTCAATGGCCACTACACGACCTGGCTCTGTATTGAAATGTGAATTTATCACCACACAGAGACCTGGGGGAGCTGCATCCCCGGGGCAAACCTGGCATTTCCAGCCAGAGGAAGGGGGTGCCTCACACCCCTGCAGGGCTGTGGGGTTTGTTTGGAGCTCCCCAGGTCCCAGTCCTTGAGCAGCACGAGCAGAGCCTGTGAGTGCCCTGGACAGAGGGTGGGATGAAGCACAGGAGGGAGAGCTCCAAGGGCATTCCCAGCACGGACTGCAGGGGTTTCAGCACCTGGACAGGACAGGTGACACCTTGCTGGGGGCTGCTGTCCCCTCAGAGCTCCCTGAGCCAAGGACAGTGAGGCTCCCACCTCCCAGCACAGTGAGTGACCCAACAGCCCCAGCTCTGTGTGGCATCCTGCCGCAGACATCTTTTGTGAAAAACCCTTTCCTTAGGATTTTTCCTCCCGAGAAGCTGAGAGGCCTCAGGAACAAAATGTAAACATTGATTATCTGCTGCTGTGGAATGCAACAGGTGCATCTGTGATTGGCCCATCTTGGATGTTTATAATTAATGGCCAATCACAGCCCAGCTGTCTCGGACAGAATCCGAGACAGAGCCTTTGTTATCATTCTTTCTATTCTATTCTCAGCTAGCCTTCTGATGAAACCTTTTCTTCTATTCTTTTAGTATAGTTTTAATGTAATATATATAATAAAATAATAAATCAGCCTTCTGAAACATGGAGTCAGATCCTCATCTCTTCCCTCATCCTCAGACCCCTGTGAGCACGGTCACAGCATCCCTGCTCACACAGCAGCCCTGGGGCTGGGAACAGTTGTGCCTCTCCTCTATCTCCTCCGTGATCTTTTAATTAAAGAATGCATTCACACGCAGGAGCCAAGATAGGAGTGCACCACAAATCTGATTTTCCATACTGCAAATATTTGATTTCACAATATGGGCAATGTCCTTCAAACGTGGGATTCCTGGATGGACTTTCTGTCTCCTCTGTCTGAGCAACCCCATCCAGCCTAATCCTGCTGTCCTGCACTAATAATTTCCCAATTTCTATCCAAGAGTTTTGAAACACAGTAGAACTCTCCATTATTATTTTTTTAAATTAAGTGACCAGTGTTCTTGAAAAGTAATTATTTCTAGGAAAACACACAGGGCAGAGCAATTCAGGCTGTTCCATCCACAGCATCCCTCACTGTGTTAATTTTGGATAAATCCTGGGTGTTCCCAAGGCTGCCTGAGGATGGGATGAACTGCAGTGAAAGGCTCTGTGTGTGTTAAGAAGCTGAACATTGTATTTCAGCTCAAACCCCATCTGCTGCATCTTGAAGTGCGAATGTAGGGCTCTCTCTTAGTTTCACACTATTTGTAACCTGATAGGAAATTCCACACTTGTGCAAGTGCTGGGCTGTACTTGGAATCAATATTAAACGCAGGAAAATCACCTGAAGGGTGGTAGAGCAGCACTGAGCAGATTTACAAATCCTGCTCAGTCCAAAGCTCTGCAGTAAAACCCCAGTGGGTTCTGCCCCTCCAACCTCCTCCTGCAGCCTTGGGGGTGGTGCAGCTCCCCTAAAATCCACTGCCAACTCCTGGCTGCTTCCAAGGCACCTGGGAGTTCTGCCTGAATAAGCACAATATGCTTTGGTGCCACTTTTTTATCCCCAGACTTTGTAAACTCCCCAGGCAGTTTGAATTTTGGGTATTTAACAGAAACGTAAAACCTTATAAAGCACAAAACAGCTTCAGCCCAGTGGAACGAGTTCCTGAGGGACCACAAGGGTCACAAGTGGCTGTGAGTTAGGGGGGCATTTAATGAGTTTAACCACAAAATATTCTTGTCCAAGTGGCACAGGAGCAGCCCAGGGGGGCCCTGGCTGGTGTGGGCCTCACCTGCTGGAACAGGAACATGATGTGGATCCAGAGGGGAGGCTGCTGGCTCACCAGGGTGAAGCTGGATTTGCTGTACAGGCAGTAGTGGCCCTTCAGGGGACAGCTGAAGAACAGCTTTGCCACACAGCCTTGAACAGTATCTGCAAAGGCAAACATGGCATGTAAAAATCAGATACAAACCAGAGAGGGAACTCAGTGCCCGTGCTGGGGTGCCAGAGCCACGGGGGAAAACATTCCACTCAGGATTTGGGGCACTCCTGCAGCCAGCAGGGCACTGATGTGTCTGCACGCTTAAAGGAGGAGAGAAATTCAGTGTTCAGTGCTCCAGATCCTACCCATTTACCCTTCACTGCCCAATGCAGGAAGGGCAGCACAGCCCAGCCAGGCTGTTCATAGTCCTTGTGCTTTCTCATGTGCTTGGGATACCAAACCAGCAGGCCCATCCACACTGTGTGTCCCTTATCCCATTTAAGGAGCTCGTTGGGAAACCCCTGGCCTGGCAGGCCCCAGGCAGGGGGGGCTGACACTTGGGGGATCCCTGCTGAGCTGAAGGTTTGAACTGGAAATTGAGATGCACAATTCTGCTTTTGCTAAATATTATAGATCATGGAATGGTTTGGGTTGGAAAGACCTTAAATCCCATCCAGTGCCACCCCTGCCATGGCAGGGACACCTCCCACTGTCCCAGGTGCTCCCAGCCCCAGTGTCCAGCCTGGCCTTGGGCACTGCCAGGGATCCAGGGTGGGCACCCTGTGCCAGGGCCTGCCCACCCTGCCAGGGAACAATTCCTAATTCCCAATATCCCATCCAGCCCTGCCCTCTGTCCATGTGAAGCCATTTCCTCAGCAAACCCAAACAGTTTGTCAGAGGATGATAAAATGGTTTCCCCTTGCCAGCTTCTGGGGTTTGCTCCCAGCCTCACCGCCACCCGGCCTCTCTGCAGCATTTCTGGCAGGTTCCAGCATCCCACTTTGAGATTTTCTGCATTTTCAGTGACAATCTGTGACACTGACACTTTGTCCTGGCAAGGCATTCTTTTGTAGCTCTGGTAAACTCATTCCTCCCATGTCACACCTTTACATGAAACACTGAACTTATTACATTTCCCTCCTTTGCATTCACATCTTGATTAGACAGAAAATGTTAAAACCAAGCATTTCAAGCCCATCTGGTGTGGACACACAGGCTGCCTCTGCTCTTGTCAGGAGATCCAGAAACCATCTCTGCTTACTCACGTTTTCTCCAAAGCCACAACTCATTTTTCCAGTCAGGAGATTTTCTTTGAGCATTTTCTTCCTTCCCCTTCTCCCCACAGTGACTCACCAGGACAGCAAGGGACTGACTCACATCCCTGCATGGCTGGCCCATGAGCAACACACCCCAGCAGGGAAAAAGGGGGCATGAACCTGCTTCTCTTGGAGCATGGCATAAAACGCACTTGCTTGGATTACTGGCTGTGGGGAAAACTTGAGTTTCATCTCCCAAACCTGCCAGTTCTCCCCCAAACCTGCCAGTGCTCGTGTTCACTGCAGCAGAGGAGCTGGGGAAGGCAGAGGGGTTAATGAGGCCATCCTGGATCCTGGGGCACATGAAAGCACACAATGACATTTCCATGGAGGCTGCTGACAGATGCTCCTCCAAACTGCAGACCCCTCACAGATGCTGAAATAACCTTCACTCATGCACTCAAGCAGAAATCGGGCTTGGCCTGGGGCCAGGTGTGTGAAAAGTTGACGTTTCAAGATGGGAAATGACTCTTAGCTAAAAATGACCCCAAAGCACGTGAGGAGAAGGTGAAGAGGAGCAGGCAGCTTGTCCCTCCTCTTGCCTGGAACACAGCCATTGCTCTCCCAGTTCCAAACACATGGACTGACAGAAAACCTGGGAGCAGAAGGGGCAGGGCTGCAGCCCTGGTGGGAAAAGGCACCCAGGGAGGATCTGCCTGGGGGGCTGGGAAGGACATTCCTGAATGCTGATAAAAATGGCAAAGGATCTATGGAGACGCTCCTGAGGAAGTGCTTAGCAAGGGTTTGTGGTGACACTGAGGAGCACTGGGGACACGTGCCAAAATCAACGGCAGCTCCGGAGCACAGCCCTGGCTGCCTGAGCACGAAGTTCCTGGAAAACTGCAGCCCTCATTTGTCACTACCACTGCAGAAAGCTCCTTCCCAGACCATCTCCCAGGCTCTGGAATGAGCTGAGCAGCTCCTCAGGGCTGCCCTGCTCTGTTTGAAGCGCTGGGCTTGGCACTGGCTCAGCAGCAGCCCACGTTTGCTACGTGCAGCTTTCAGCAGCTCCTGATGAACCACCAGGACCCACCTCTGACAGGGAATATCAGCTGTTCCAGTGTCAGCAGAACCATGGGATCATGGAGTGCCTTGGGTTGGAAGGGACTTTAAATATCATCTCATTTCAGCCCTGCCATGGCAGGGACACCACCTACCATCCCAGGGGCTCCAGCCCCAGTGTCCAGCCTGGCCTTGGGCACTGCCAGGGATCCAGGGGCAGCCCCAGCTGCTCTGGGAATCCCACCCCAGCCCCTCCCAGCCAGGAATTCCTCCCCAACATCCCATCCATCCCTGCCCTCTGGCAGTTTAAGACCATCTTCTCCTGTCCTTTCATTATCTGCCAGGTTCTCCTCCTCCCTCAGCCTTGGCAGGAGAGTCCAAGCACCACAAGAAAAGGATTTTGAAACACGAGAACATGTGAAGAGCACCACGAGACACCAACCCACCCACAGGGTCACCAAGTGCCCCAGAAGGCTGAACAAGACCCCAAGGAACCGTTCCTCAGCCAAGGAACATTTCTCAGCCCAGCTCCTGGCGCGTCTCTGCCTTCCAGCAAGGGAATAAGCAACAGCTCCTTCCTCCTGCAGGAAACAAGGGAATATATGTTGCAATTTTAAAGTTCACAACTGAGTGGTTGTGCCTGGGGTAAAGGAACAAAATATAACCAGAAGAATGTCAGCAGAGCTGTTAATTGTTACCTATTCCAGCTTCACATGCTGGGCTGAACCAGGAGGGTACAGAGTCGCTGGCTCTGGGAACAATTAATGTGTTATTTGATTTACATTGGGTGATCCTTTACTATTAAATGAAATCTGTTAATAAGAGTAAAAGTATGCTCATAAATTTCCTGAATAGAATCAAACCCATGCATAAACATGGAACCAATAAGAAATGGATGCAACTTTTTAAATTTTGGGTTTAAGCTTTTTCAGCTTCCTCAGTTTCCTTTGCCTGACCTCTTCAGTTTGGGTTACAAAAAGTATGCAAACAATAAATACATTTATAGGAGGAGAGGGCAATTTTTAAAGCAAGCAGCTTCAAGAAGTGCTGCTTTATATTGTTTTTAACACACTAACTCTGTGTGCAGGGCATAACTCAGTCCAAGGTGTGAGTTACACCAACACCAAGAGAAGGCAGGGCTGTAATGGGGGTGGGCACCAACAACGAGGCACTCAGCACAGACTCCACATCCAAGGGGCAAATCCAGGAGCTCAGAAGCCATAAAATCATCCCAGAATCACAGATGGGGTTGGAAGGGCCTCAAAGCTCCTGTTCTACCTCCCCTTCCTTTCCCTAGACCAGGTTGCTCCAAGCCCTGTCCAAGTCTGAGTCCTCTGGTTGATGCCACCACCCTCAGGAGTGTCCCAGCTGCCAGGTGAAGCCCACCTGCAGAGCAGCCTGCTCCCAGGGCAGCTGTGAGGTCCCCAGGATGTGCCACGTGTGTGAGGGCAGCCAGGGGACAGCTGGTCACATCCCCAACACTCTGCTGGGGTGCTGGGAGTCTCTCCTTGGTCTGACAACGTGGATCACCAGGAGCACAACGGCCATCCTGAGCGGTGGCACTGCCATCCCCATTGCTGGCACTGCCATCCTGAGCGGTGGCACTGCCATCCCCAGCGCTGGCACTGCCATCCTGAGCGGTGGCACTGCCATCCTGAGCGGTGGCACTGCCATCCCCAGCAGTGGCACTGCCATCCCCAGCGCTGGCACTGCCATGTCCCTGGCTCCCTGGCCCCTGGGGCATTGGGAGTGCCAGCCCTGCCGATGGAATGCCAGCTGATGTGTGCAGAGCAGCTCCCTGGGGATGCTCTCCCGAGCCTGCCCAGCTCTGTGATCCCCCTGCAGGACCCGAGGCCCATCTGTTCCCAATCAGGGGCTGCTGATGGAATGCTGGAATCCATCAGGGCTGAGCACTGCAGGGGAGCAATGAGCTTTTCCATCCACGCCGGCATCTGGTCCCCATTAGCCCTCAGTACCACATAAAACATAATAACAACCACACTGGGGGCCAGCACGCTGCAACCTGCTCCCCCTGCTGCCTCCCCCTCTGCCAGGGCTCCCAGGCAATGCTCATGGATGGGTTTCCTCCTGCATGGCACCAGCAGCCAGCAGGGACTGCTGGAAAATGGTGCCCATGTTTTTCCTTGGGTGTCTCTGAACCAGCCTCAGTGAGCCAGGGGAAATGATTCCCTGGTGTCCCAGGGTCTGTCCTTTCAGAAGGAGCCTGGAGATGGCAAATCCTCCAGCATCCTTGACACACAGATGTCATCAGACGCTTTCCTTCCAGCAGCTCACTCGACATTCAAAGCTCTGGGCATTAATGGTGGCTTTTTTATCCAAATTACCTAAAAACGGAGCAGAACTGGAGCAGAACCCAAGGGCTTGTCCCTGCTATCCCCAAACCCAGCAGCTGGGCAGGTCCTGCACCCATTCCAAGGGCAGGGTACACACAGCCATGGCTCTGAGGCACCATCCTGGCAGGGCTGGGAAACAAGGAGAGCAGAGCAGAAATCCTGATCAGAAATCAGGAGAACACAGCATCCCAACCCATCCCAGAAAATATGGGCTAAGGAAAACGCTGCTGAACTCCATGAAAACTGAAGAGCCTGACAAATGTGGTGGCTTGTTGTTTTTCTCTTCTTTTGAGGAAGAGATCTCCAGGATTAAGAGGCTTTAAGTGATGAACATGACATAAAAAATGCCTCAAATTGCATCAGGTATGTCAGAGATGTGGGTCAGGGCACAAGGCTTCAAGCTAAGCAGGAACTGACCCAATAAATGGATTTTTGTGGGTTTGGGTTCCTTCTTTCTGCCCCAGCTCAAATCCCCTCTCTGACTGCAGTGTTATTCCAAAAAAATTCCCTTATGCTCGTGAGCCTGGTGTTGCAGCTCATCTGCTCTGTGAAACACCCCCAGCTTAAACCTTTTCTTTAGGATCAAACCTTCTGGCCCACAGCCCAGTGCTAGCACTGCTCCTGCTGCAGGATCATCACCCAGTTCACAGCTCTCCCCTGCCCAAGGCACAGCCAGCCAAAACCAGGAAATATTAAACAACACGGCTGACATGGCAATTTTTCAAGGTCTGTATGAGGCGTCTTCAAACTGTCACAGACAGTTCATGGATCCACCCTGACACTTCTTAACCTGCAGCCCTTCCCAGCTGTAAAATCTGACACTCCAGTTAATATTGCATCCATTTGGACACGGAATATAAATTGAATGAGCTTCGAAGTCAACAAGGAGCCTGCAAATCACACCCTGTAAAGCAAAAACACTCTGTGAGGGGCAAGACCTACGCAGCAAACATCTGACTCAAGAGCAAAAAAGCCAATTTGCAAATCACAGACAATTTAGCAGAGCAGAGGTGCCTATTTTGTGTGTGTTGAACTTGCCTCTGACAACTTCACGGCGTGTTCTCCAGCACCTGGATGGGGGCAGACACTCAGTTAATCCTCCCAGTCACTGGTGATATTGCAAATCTCTTTGCCAGGCTGCAGAGCCCATTTATCTCCACATGGAGGTCTCTGATGTTCCTCACACTCCTGCAGCCACTCTCATCCTCTATCCTCCAAATTGAGGCTCTAATTAATGCAGGCAGTCCCAGAATGGTTTGGGTTGGAAGGGACCTTAGAGCCCCTCCAGCTCCTGGCAGGGACACCTTCCCCTGTGTCACTAGTGCCCAATCTGAGGGGTCCTGCAGGAAAATTGGGATATTCCCAAGGTTCTGTCCTCACCAGCACACCCCAATCTGGAGGAGCCCCCAGTCTGGGGTGAAGAATGAGGAGTTCTGCCCATTCCCAGACAGGCTGCCCCAGGTCAGACACCAGCAGCAGCAGAGATGCCAGCAGGGGTGGAACTCTGGTCAGGAGAGCAGAATTTGCCCCATCACCCCTTGGAAATTCTTCTAAATTCTTCTTTATTAACACCCTGCTGACCCCTCCAGAGCTGCCACTTGAAATCCCAGGAAAGGCCTGAGCAGGGAAAGGAAAGGTTGGGAAATGTGCACGCTTGCAACACATTCTGCCACTATTTCCTGGAAATACTCTGTGTCACGAGGGGCTGCTCTGGGGTTCTTACCTTTTCATATCTTCCATGTCTTACACATTAAATTTCCAGTTCAGACTCCCCCACAGCCAACATAAAATCAGCCAACTATATTTATGAATGTTTTCTAATCTTGTTTTTTTCTGCTAAACACGCTGGTGAAATGTAAAACACGCCTTTGAGTGGGCCCTGTTAGAGCCTGGGGATCTCTGAAGTGCAATAACTGCAGGTTTTTGGAGAGCTTTATGCAATATCTGAAATATTAACAGAGCTCTCCCCCGTGGAATGAGCAGGGCTGCATTTCTTCAACAGATTTAGAACGAGTCCCATAAATCTCTGCTCTGCACATGTGTCCCTGCTCAAGGAATTTCCCTAGGAATGCTAGTTGAGGATTTTCAGGAAATTACAATAGTTTGAATGAATTTAGAAATAGTCACATGCCTAGGATGTATCATAAGAGGTATTGCAGAAAGGAAACTGAGCAATACATTAAAAAATATTCAATATATGGGATTTCATTAATGTGGGGTCAGAGCACTCAGCACTTCAAAAACCACATTGTTCACTCTCATGCTTTCACTGGAATTTTATGCAACGCAAATTTTGTCCTTAATTCTACCAAATAACTATTTCAACTACTAACCCTGGAATTTAAGGTATTTAGGAAATTCTTCAGCTTTTAAAATATATGTATAGAGAAAGAATTATATCCCTTTTATGAGTGGAAACTGCTTTTCCACTTCTTGACCACTGAGAAAGGAAAGAAATACATCTTTTATCAACTTCAGTTGATGCTTGTTGGAGCTGAAGTGACGCTGTATTGGAAGGTGACGTTTGAAGTGACTGGAAATTTAATTAATTTAATTTAATTTGATTCATTGAGGCAGCTGCTCTTTGGAATCAATGTGGCCCATGGAAGGGCTGGGCTGTGAACAGCTCATGGCCACCACTGAGGGGTTGGATGCACCCAAATTCACCTCAAAGGGAACAAAGGAGGAGGCTCCCAACCCAGCCCAGCCCAACCCATTCACTTCAAAGAGGAGCAGATCACAGACCCACCAGGGATGAAAGCAGCAAACATTAAAGCAGCCCAGGCATTGGTGAGATGGGATCCAACCCAATCCAGCCCATGGGGATCTCAGCCCAATGTGCCCTCAGGGAGTTTTGGGGCTGGAATGTGCTGCCCTGAGGGTCCTGACCTTTGTTGTCCCAATCCGGCTGATTTAATAACTTGGTAATGAGGAAGGAGCCCCAGATGTGCCCCAAACCAACCCAGCAGGAGCCTCATGGTCCAGCACGGGGCCCGTGGCGCGTGGGCTGTGCAGCACACCTCGATCCCTGATGTCCCAGCCAGCCCCACAGCTCCAGCCTGGAGCTGGGAATGTCCCTTCCCGCCCTGCCTTGTGCCCAGAGGCTCTGCCACCCTCAGGGCTCACTCCCCATCACGTCCAGAAGGAAATGTTCACCCGAGCCTTCGTGGGAGCCTGGGAGAGGCACGGGATGTGTCCCTGGAGGAACTGAATCCTGGAAGGGTGCAAAAGATTCCATTTGGGAAATGCTGTTTTCTCCAGCTGATGTTCCTCCCTGCCTGTGCTGGGGTCTTGGCTCCCCTTTGGGCCCTGAGGGGGTCTGGGTGGGTGCTGAAGTCCTTGGGGGGCTCAATGTGCTTACCTTCGATCACGCACTGCTCAGGGATGGGAATCCTCCTCCCCATCTCCATCACAAACTCCTTGACCTTGCCCAGGTTCTCCTTCAGGTGCAGGTGCAGCTCGTCCTGCTGCTCCACAGGGCCCGTGGCTGCCTCTGCCCTTCCCTCCAGGGCCTGCTCTGGGCTCACCTCTGGCAGACTGCCTGCCTGGGGGTGATCAGCACTCTGGTGGGAAAGCAGGCAGCTCCCCAGGTGCTCTGCCTCGGGCTGCAGCCCAAAAGGCTCCTGCTGGTGCTCCTGGCTGAGGCAGAGCTCGGAGAAGGAGATGCCAGCAGGGATGTCCCCACCGTCCTCGTCTGTCCCTCCCTCTGAGCTCAGCCCCTTCACCCTGAGTGTGTGCAGGGCCAGGCTCTTGGACCTGCAGGGAGGAAAGAAGGAGGATTTGGAATAGAGGTAGGGCACAAAAATCCCCCCAAAACGTGCCCAGTGCAGCTCCCTCAGAGAGCCCAGTGTGGGGCTCACCCAGCCAGGGGCAGGAACCTTCTGGAAAATCTTCATTTCCTAAGGCAGGCCTGAGCCCCAGCTTTAATAAGCAAATGAAATGGAACAACATCCAAATGATATCCACATATCCCAACATCTGCCATGGGGGAGCGAGGCAGCCCCTCTGCAAGGATCTTGGAGCCCTGGGGTGGTGTGGCTGCTGTACCAATCCCACCAGAAAAATGGCAACCAGCAATTTCACCGAACCAGGACCCTGCCTCCAGCCCTTCCTGCCCTGCATCCCTTCTGGGGATGGCAAAAGTGGCTGAAAGGGCAGATCCTGGGGCAGGAAGAGCAGAGCTTGGTGTGGAGCTGTGGGGCAGGGGGAGCCCGAGGAGCCTGTGGGTCACACTGCTGTCACTGATAAATACTGTTAGTGATAACACCCCAGGAAAGCTCTCCGGACCTTCCTGTCTGTGATATCTCAATGCAGGGCTTTTTTTTCCTGCCCTTTTTGCTGCTTTAGGGAACAGAAAAGATTAAATGGGTTCCCCAAAGCAGCTGGGGCTGCCCCTGGATCCCTGGCAGTGCCCAAGGCCAGGCTGGACATTGGGGCTGGAGCACCTGGGACAGTGGGAGGTGTCCCTGCCATAGGCCACTATGGATGGGTTTTGAGGTCCCTTCCAACTCAAATCATTCTGGGCTTCTGGGATTTAGAAAGATTTCATCCAGCCCTTAAGTTCATGGATGCAAAAATCAGTTAAATTTAGGTTTATGCTGCCTGTGGGTATTCCATGAGCAGACCAAACTCTCTGTGTTTGGATAAAGTTTTATGACAGAACTGATCTCCCTGAACCCCTCACACATTTTCCAGAGCCATACCTGTTAAACCTCATATCCTTCCTTTCTTCTTTAGAGACCTGGCCCAGGCTGTATCTCCTCACTGAGCCGGGGGTGCTGTTGTCCACATTTATTTTCTCCTCAAAAGCCTGGATTTTAACTTGCAGCTTTTCATCTTCTTCACTGCTGTTCACGACAGATTTTAAATCATCCAGTGGTACAGGACATTCTGCCTCAGGGTCCTTTTCCATCCTGAGGAAGCAGAAAGAAGAGGTTTAACTCTGGCACACTCTGTTCATTGTGCTGATGCTGTGTCTGCGCCTGGGACTTGTGGTTTGGATCTGGTAAAATAATTATGTTTAAACAGAGATTCCCTGAGGTTATTTTCAGGAACATCTTCTAGATCAACATCTCTGATGGATCAGAAGCATTGAACATCTCTGACAACCCTGGACTGGAAACTGCCAAGCACCAGCAAATCACAACTCTGTCCCTGACAGTCAAAGGTTTTTCATCTGAACTCAAACCATTCTCTTGAAATTGCTAAACACTGACTTATTGCATTATTTTCACAAGGCAAAAGTCAAGTTATTTGCTAACTTTATAGAATTCTGTGGTTTTAAAGCTTTGACCAAAGTACATGCAGTTCTTACTGAATTATTGCCCTCTGAGAAATAAAAATACCTTTTAAAACTCGGGAAAAGTTATGAGCAATGTGACTCCAGCTCAACGAAGAGAAAATGAAGAGTTAAAATGAACTTGTAGGACTGCAGGGCAAGTAGTTCTGTTTTGGATTTCTTATGTTTGTCTTAAAATCACAGAATCAGAGAAGCAGGGAATGGTTTGGGTTGGAAGGGACCTTAAAGCCCCTCCAGTGCCAGCCCTGCCATGGCAGAGACACCTCCCACTGCCCCAGGCTGCTCCCAGCCCTGTCCAACCTGGCCTTGGGCACTGCCAGGGATGGGCAGCCCCAGTATGGAACATTTTAATGCAAAATTCAGAGGTAACCTTCAAATAAATTAAAGGGAAGCTGTTGATCTTACAGGCCAAAGAGAAATCTGCTGGAAAAGACACTGTTGGTAAAAATGTGCTGGGTTCCCTCGAACAGCTTTGGAAATGGCTTTTTCTGGGTTCCTGCATCGCTCAGAGACACTCAGCTCCCCTGAATATTTGGCCATTTGCTGGAAATCTGAATTTTCAGCATCCTTACTCTGCCTTGGAGGGGCTGCAGCAGCAGCAGGACTGGATTTCCCAGGGACCAACGCAAGAGCATCACTGCTCCTTCCTCTCTCCCTGTGCTGCTGGGGTGATGTGAACATTGCCACCTCACTCCTGCAGCAGGGAGGAACTGGCACCAAAACCATGGAGCAGCACAGAGCAAACAGCAATCTCTTGGAGAATCCAGGGGGATTGGACAGTATTTACTTTTTAAACTCCACCCACAGCTCTAAAACAAGTTTGTTATGCTTCCATTTCTTTGTTTGATTTTCTTTTTTTTTTCCCCCGATGAACAAACATCTGAATAGCTAAATCTGTAAAACATGGATATATAAAACCACAAAGGAGGGGTTTAACACAGCCCTTCCAGAGCAGCAGAGTCTCACAAGTCACGCTCACAGTGGGGGAGCCCATTAAAATCTCCCCAAACTGCACATTACCAATTGTAAAAAGCCAGGTTTTTACAAAACAACCAGAAATGTGGCATCACAAAATGCACTTTTTCACTTGTTTTGATAAAGGCAGCTCAGGATATTTCTCAGGGGAGCTGGCAAGTTTTGTCTTGCTTTGTTTTTAATTCAAGCAAGATCTCATAATATATTAACACCGAGGAGCACTTGAAAAATATTCTTCTGCAATAAAGACCCTTGATGTGACCTTTCCTAACAAATCTTTCTGGGGATGTAGGACAAGATTTAATTTATTGGAAAGCAGTCACTCCAGCACAGCTCCCAACACTGCTGCCATTGTGGGAGCTGAGCTCTGAGGAAAACTCCTGCTCCCTGTGTAAATACGGGCAAAGCCTCGGGGCACAGAGAGGGGATTGATGGGCTGATGGGCCTTGGGAGTGACAGACCCAACCAGGGAGCCCTGGTGATGTTTGGGATTAAAAATGGTGTTTCAAACAGCACCTCTTTGTCCAGCCTCCTCCTGCTGAGCTCCCATGGCTTTGTGAAGGGAGTGCAAGGAAGCACTTCTCCTAAAGAACCACAAAATCGTTATGGTTGGAAAAAAACCCATGGATGAATCCTATTTTCTGTATGTAGAGCAGAAAAAAGTCACTCCTAGGGTGTGGAGGATGGGCTCCTCAAGCCACCATCCCACTGTTGCCCCTGCTGGTGCCAGGATTCCCAAGTGGGAAGCAGAGGGTCTCTGAGTGCCCAGGAGCTCTCCTGTGCACCAGCCCTGTGCCCACATCAGTTCCTTGGGAAGCCAAAAGCACAAACCCCCACAAAACCCTCGGTGAGGGCTCCATCCCACCCCACTGGACCCCTGGCAGCCCTTCCTGCTGGGCTCCCCTTCCAGCTCCTCTCAGACCAACCATTGTCTGCAGTCTTGGCAAGAGGCACTGCTGAGGCTGCTGGAGCAGGATCAGCTTACACCAAAGCTGTTTGCAGGAGGAGGAGGAGGAGGAGGGTGCACGAGCTCATGGGGAAACCATCATGCCAAAAATAGTGCCAGGCTGCTGATGGCTTCATGCTTTAAATCCTCTGGACAAATGCACCTCAGTGCCCAGGTGATGCATTAGCACAAAGGGCATTTCTCCACACCTGCAGTGGGGTGCTCACCGTGGGGAAAAGAGCATCCCAAAGGGAGATGAATGAAAATACACCTGGGGTTGTGGCCAGGGCTCCACCACCCCTGTGCTCATGGAGGCCACAAGGATGGGTCAGGTGTTCGTGGTTTGTTAAGGGAGAGAAAATCACCTCCTCCAACTGGATGGACAAGAGAGTTTGAAGAAGGCAAGTGGTGGAGGAAAGATCATGGAACTGTCAGCAGAATCCCAGACTGGTTTGGGTTGGAGGGACCTTAAAGATCATCCCATTCCACCCCCTTCCACTGGGACCTTTCCACTGTCCCAGGCTGATCCAAGCCCTGTCCAGGCTGGCCTTGGGCACTGCCAGGGATCCAGGGGCAGCCACAGCTGCTCTGTGCCAGGGCCTCAGCACCCTCTGAGCAAAGAACTTCCTTGTATTTAACCTAAATCTCTCCTGTGCCAGTATCAAACAATTCCAAGCAGCCACAGCACTGGGAGGAGCAGCACTGGTGCAGCCCCTTAAGCTCAGTTCTTACCCAGAACAAGGACTTTGAAGCTTTCTTCCCCTTTAATTGACTCCACTGCCCCTCTAGGTTGGATAAGTCCATTAAAACCCTGCATATGTTCTTTAAAAGCCCCTCTGGGACTGAATAACTTGCAATTTTGGGACAGTAAGGAGCAGCAGGGCATGGCCTGGTTTTAATTATGCTCCCTAGTCCCTGCATGTAAAATTCCCTGTGTCAAACAACGCCAGGCCAGCCATGGCTCTGAAAAAATCAGCTTCTCCTTATGTAAACACAGGAGTTTTGGAAGGAATTGCTACAATCCAGGCCCACAGCTTAAAATCCTGCTTTCCCTTGCCAGCACAACCACCCTGGATTGCTGCTCTTTAGCTCAGTGACTGCAGCAGCTCCAGAGCTGGAGGGCACTTCCACCTTCACATCTGGGCTGGTCCCACTTCCCAAGCACGAGTCAAAACCAGCTCTGCTTCAATCAGCAGAGAGCTCTCATTCAACCTTGTCTGATTGAGCTGATACTCTGCTTGATACTGACCTGAAATGTAAAACCAAATAGCTAAAAACTGTGAAAAACCAGCATTTTGCTGCGATCCCTCACAGCCATGTTGAGATACTGAGGGGACAGAGGGTTGGGGAAGGAATGAAATTTAAAATAAATAAAGAAATAAAATCAAGGAGAAGAGAGGGAAAATCATCTGTAACCACACTCACACAGACAATAAAGCTTCTACTCTTCAGCCAGTCCTTAACAAAGAGAATTTTAGCTAGAAACAGCCAGATTTTGATGAAAACCTTGTTTTTAACCGGGTTTTCTTAGCAGCTCAAGAGATGAATGTTAAGGCCAGAACATAATAAGGAACAGGAATATCACAGTATTTTAACAAACCAAGTAATTTTTAACCATAAATGGAGGGACCATGATGGGTTGGGAATGCTGAGAGCTGCTTTCTGCTGAGGCTCTGCCACCAGGTGAGGCTTGGACATTGCTCACAGCCCTGTAGGCAGATGAGGGGCTCTGTCTGGGCTCCTCTCCTTTCTCATTTTTACCTCTCTCCAGGACACCAGTTATTTGTTTCTCCACTGACCTCAGTGTTTTGGCTCCGCTGCTCCCAGTCTGGCTCCAGGGCTGGCCTTCACTATCAGGAGTTTTCTGACACCTGTGTTCCATTTTTCCAAAGAATCATTACTCCTGTGTGCCCCCCTGACCTACTACAGATACACAACTCGAATTCTAATTAGAAGTGACTGCCACTCTGTATTTAAATAACATTCCTATCCTCACTGTGACAAACCCCACAACATTTCAACCTCAGGATGCACAGTCAGAAGCAGCTAAACAAGCAGAACATCTCACTGTGGATGCCTCAGAAATTCTTTTCAGATTTTTTTTGGGGCAAATCTTCATCAGGGAGCTACGCCAGCCATTGTTCTCATCACCCTCAGTGGGCATTTTCTAGAATAAACTCACTGATAATTGTGAGCTTGACTTCACTGATTTATTTTTAACCAAGGCTTTTTTAGCTTGCTTAAATCTACTTATCTGGGGCATGGCTTTCTTCATGGCAATGGAAGCATATTTAGTGGGAATTTTGGCACCTCACAGTGATGCCTAGAGAGGTTACCTGGAAGAGAGGCTGGGCAGTGATAAAGGAATAAAGTAGGGATTCATTAAAAGGCCTTCAAAGGAACTTGGGCACTGCAAGAGCCTGGCTGGGGCTCCACCTAAGATGGACCCCAAGTCAGGAGTTTTCACACTTTTATGAGTTTTGGTCCCTTTCCATATTGGGGTTAATTGTCCAATTGCAGCTCCAGGTGATGCAGTCCCACCCTCCCAATTTGCCCTCCTCAATTCAGTGTTTGCACCTTTTGGGCGCAAAGCAGAGATGTCCCTGATTCTGGGGCTGGACAGGGATTGCTCTGTGTGCCTGAGCTGTAAAGCTAACACTTTGTATGGAGTTCAGAGTCACACCCTAGGGCAGTACAGAATGTGGAACCCGTGCAAGCCAAGCTGCAGGCCTGAGCAGGGGCAGTGTGGGAGCAGCAGTACCTGGCTGCCGCGCCGTCGGTGCCGAGCTGCCGCGCCAGCAGCCGGGCGATGGCAGAGAAGCTGTTGCTCATGCGGTAAATGTCCCTGCTCTGGCAGCCCAGGATGCTCGGGAAGCTGTCGGTGAGGCTCTTGATCTCCAGCAGCAGGAGGTGGTGAAAGGAGTGCTCCATGTTGGCCAGCTGGCTCACCAGATACAGCAGGGAGGCTCTGGCTCGCTCCTGGGCAGCGTGGGGAGATAAGAACAGGGCTGAACACATGAATTCATTGTTTGCTGCTCTCAGGGGTTTGTGTGCTGGGACTGAGTCACCGTCCCTGGGGAAGAGTGGCTGCCCCACCATGACACTGGCAGCTGCCTCAAACACAGCTTATTTGTGGTTACACTGAAGTGACTTTTGTTCCTCTTGGTGTTACCTAACCCAGCCTAACTCAGGACATCTTGTCTCCTCCTCAGACCTAGAGCCAGATCCCTGAAGGCTCTTTAAGGGCCCTACATCCTTCTGGGTTGGTGGATCAGTGATCAGGGCCCCAGCAGCACCAAGCTCCCCTTTCACCTCCGATGAGTCTGGCTCAGCTACTTCATAAAACCAGAGAATGGTTTGGAAGGGACCTCAGAGACCACCCAGTCCCACCCCTACCATGGGCACAAGGACACCTTCCACAGATTGCTCCAAGCCCCACCAACACCTCCAGGAATGGGGAACATCCAGCCTGGATCTGAACATCTCCAATTTAGAGCTCCTCTGTTAGAGCTCTCCTAATTAGATTGGGTTCCACGGTCCTAAAAACACCCAAGTGGGAAGAGCAGTGGAAAAACCAGCAATTAACTCAGGAACTCCCATCAGATCCTTCACTGGGGGAATCCTTTCACTCAGGGAAGCCCACTTGGTCCTCAGCAGATTGATGGAGAAACTGGGAGATGTCTGGATTTCAGCCTGTGCTGAAACACAAACAAAGGCAAAAAACCAAACAGCTTTCTTCTTCCCAAGGGCCAGCAGGGAGCTCATGTGCCACACACGTGCTCTGGGCTCTGCAGGGTCCCAGCCCCATTTCCTCCTCTCTTCTGGGACCTCGTAACCAGAGAGCAAATTCTGCTGAAAGGTTGATTCCAGACCCAGCTGGGCTGTAAAAATACCCGGGAGGCTTTGGCAGGACACGGCCCTGCATCACGGGTGAGGCTTTTTTTGAAGAGCAAACCAACGTAATTGAAGGAAAAGCAGTTTTGCCATGACAGAGATAAATGGCAGGAGTGGATCAGACAAACTGCACCCCTTCAGCCATATGGGGGAAAGCACCAGCTACACCCTGGGCTGGGCTGATGTGACCAAGGTTTTTCCTCAATGGCTTGGACGAGGTTGACTCTTTGGTGCACAGTTACTCATTTATTTGAAAGCCGATCCTTTCTCCAAGAGATAAACAGAGGCTCAATTAACATTTAAAACACATTTTTGTTTTCTAAACAAACTGTGCAGCAGACTAAATGGAGGAGCAGTTTTGACCATTTTCCTGTCACTTTGATCCAGCTGGAGAGTCTCCAGCCATGCTGAAATGCTGCTACTCGCCTGGAGTGAGGTAAAAGAACAATAAACTCGCCTGAGTAATATAATATGTAACTGTTATACAAAACAAAATTACAGCAAAACAGCTCAACATGAAAGCAGCCGTTATCCCTGCCACAGTTCTAATCCAAAATGTTTCACAAAGCCTATTTGGATGCACATAACCCCTTGTTATTTCAGCAATGCCTGTTTGATGTATTCGTGTATTTTCTCGTAAGCAGCCCTTGCATTTTACGGCATTACATCTGCCAGAAGGTGAGGAGCTAAAGCACAAGCAACGAGGTGTGGCAAATTGTGCTTTTTTTCTTAAAAACAGGTTCAGGAGACTACAAAAACATCACAAGGCTTTCAGAAATAACTCCAACTCCCCGGTGGTTCAAAACATAGGGGAAAAAAAATAAAGTGTCCGACTGCCCTGAGCCCCAAGATGGTTTTTCATTTGCACAAGTTTATGGTTAAGGGACAAGTTCTGACTCCAGCTTGCCCCCGAGAGTGTTGCTGACACCAGCAGAAGTGGTGTGTGTAAACAAGGGGCAACCTTTCAAATCCAGAGCTCTCCTCTCTCCCGGGGTCCCTGGAAGCACAGGAGGCTTTTTCAGGGAGCCAGCGAGGATTTGCTGCTCAGATCCACAGTCTCGAACATCGAGGGCCAAGCCTCAATCCTTGCCACCTCTTTTCCCCAGGCAAGCCTTCCAGTGAAATAAAACATCAACAAATAAAGTCCCAGCACTGCCATTGATGTCTCCTTGCCTGCCTGTTTTGCTTGGCCGGGCAGGGGACGCTGATTCCTGTCTGAGAAGTGACAGAACATCCACAGCATGCTCAGGGGAGAGGGGACAGGGGATCAGGGAGGGTTTGGAAGGCCCTGACACAGGGGCTGTGAGATGAGACCATCAGGAGCACACGTGGGTTGGTGGCTGGACTTGATGGTCCTGGAAGACTTTTCCAGCCTGGCAGATTTTATGATTCCATGATCTCACCTCTGCTCAGGAATCAGCCATGGAGGCATTTCCTTCCCCTCTTTGGTGAGGTGATTCTTTTTGCATGACCAGCTTAGACAGGGTTTGGAGCAGCCTGGGGTAGTGGAAGTGTGCCTGCTCATGGCAGGGGAATGGGATGAGCTTCAAGATCCCTTCCAACCCAAACCATTCTGTCATTTTAAGATCTTCCATAATTCAGAATTATTCACAATTCCTAACTTTTTGAAGAGCAAAACAAGAGAGGAGCCGTTGATCTCCTGGTGGAACATTCACCTCTGCCATCCTCTGTGTGTTGTCTTTATCCCTGTTTTTGAGTCTGGAGCACAGGGTCCCTGGATGTCAGTGACAAACACAGCAAACAAATGACAAATGTGTCCTCCCCGTGGGCTGGGATGCTGCTGAGTCAGCAGCTTCCCAAAAAATCAGACTCATGGCACAGGACATGGTGAGAGCTTTCTCAACATTTACTCCAGGGAGACTGGACATAAATTATTCAGTGCAGGCTGTGTGTGCTCCACTCAGTAGATTGGGGTAGCCACATAAACCAACAGGTTAAAAACACGAGGGGAAAATATTATTTGAATCAAGTCTTTGTAAACTTTAGTCTAGTGTGTGATTTCCAGCACTACATGCAATCCAACAGGGCCAGTTGGTTCCTCGCTCATTCTTAGTTTGGTATAAAACAATCACAGCAACAAAAGGCAAAATAAATAAATTCAGGCCCTTTGAAGTAGCAGAACTCAGCGGAAATGAAGCCTCAGAGACACCCAGATGGGGAGAGCTGGTTCAACACCCCAAAACACAGAATCCAAATGAAATCCTTCAGTTCTGAGCCCAGCTGTGCTCAGCTGAGGATTGGCTGGTTAGCAACTGTAAAGTTTCTAGAAAATGCTGACGCTCAAATACTAAACACAGAATTAAATGTGGTCACCTGCAGGTCTTATAAAAGTAAAACTTGCTGGGGGATGGAAGTAAACAAGGAGAGAACAAAAAACTTCATTTGGCTCCCAGGCCTCAATGGGATTTTGGTTCCTCTTTCCACACAACAGAAATAAGATTTATGAAGCCAAACCAAATCTGGTTTTGATTCTTCTGAGATAAATTTACTTTTACACGAATGTAAAGCTCCAGATCAGTAGAAACAGCGAGGATGCTGTCTTCCTGTGCTGCTCAGACACATGAGGCCCAGCCAACACACACCCAAATTAATTGCCAAAGGGGGAAGGCCTAGAATAAGATCATCATTAGGTCCCTCCAAACCCAAAGTATTCCATGATTCCATGGCAGGGCAGTTGGGTTACTGGATAAGAAATATGTGGATGCATTACTTTATACAAGAATAAAAGCAACCCCAAGCCCAGACCCAAGCATGTCCTCTTGTTTCCCACCTTACCTCATCGAGATGTCCAACAGCTCCAAAGATCTTTGCTGTCTGCCCAATCAAATTGGGGAAACTCTCCCCAGTTTCCCTCAGCGTGGGAAGGAAAGGGGCCAAGGCTGCAGGTTCGTAGCTGGATATTTCCAGAAGGATGTTTAGAATCACCTCGCTGTGGTTGGGGTCCCTCAGGTGTGCAAATAAAAATGGCAAACACTCTCTCAGCACCTGTTAAAAAATAAGAAACAAATTGGATCTCTGTTTTGAATTGTGAACACATATAACCAGAGGAGACACAGCCACCAGAGTGATAAAAACAAGCCACCAGACTCTGAGTTAATAGAAGTTTTCCACCCTTGGTGACCTTTGCATGGAGCTATCACTGAGGTCAATCCAAGTTCAACTGAACATATGGAATAAGGGTATGCTCTGCTTTAAAATATGGCAGTTATGCATAAATAAGTAAGGAAATGCCCAATTAAAAAAAAAATACCAAAACCTACGTTTACTAAATATTTTCCCTGCTCCAGGGCAGTCTATATTTTGTTGATTAAAACAACATAAGACTCAGTCTTTTTCAATAATACAGTAAATTAAAGTACTTGTTGAAATTTTTGGGTTCCACCAGAAACTAAACAATGTGACAAGGTCAGGAGCTGGAATAGAGGGAAAAATGGGGGGCAAGACCCCCACTGCATAATAAATGTGCTGTAGGTAAGTTGTCATTTCTTGTAAGAACCCAGTTTTCGGGACACTGAGGGTGTAGTCCTCGGAGCCACCTGCCAAACAGGATGCAGTTGTGTACTGAGGGATTAATTCAGGGTACACAGGCACACTAATGCACCCTGGATTCAGGGAAACTGCTGCAGCTGTGGAAAAGACATTCAGACACAGCCATGGGGCAAAAAACAACCCCTTCTTCTGTTTTGTTTTTGGGGGATTATCAGGTCTCATCAGTTCCTAAATCGTTTTAATTGTGCTTGACATGGGTTTTAATACAGTTCATGAACACTGACAGAAACACAGTTAGGGGAATTCACACTCAGCTGACAGAGGAAGAGCCGAAAACATTGGAGACAAATGGTTTAACCCAAATCTTTTAGTCCAGCAGAGTCTTTGCTCTGTTCTCCTTGTGTCTAGGTGGAGAACTTGGGATGGAATTAGAGAACTGACAGGCAATTAGCACAGGAAGGCACTGTGGTGGTGTTCACAGGGGTCCCAGGACGAGAGAAGAGACGAGGATCTGACTCCATGTTTCAGAAAGCTGATTTATTATTTTATTATATATATTATACTAAAACTATACTAAAAGAATAGAAGAAAGGATTTCATCAGAAGGCTTGCAAGGAAAGGAGAAAATGGAATGATAACAAAATCCTGACTGAGCAGCAAGTCTGAAACAGCCAGATTGTGATTAGCCATTAATTAAAAACAACCACATGAGACCATCTGCATTCCACAGCAGCACATAACCATTGTTTACATTTTGTTCCTGAAGCCTCTCAGCTTCTCAGGAGAAAAAATTCTAAGGAAAGGATTTTTCATAAAACACGTCTGTGACGAGGCGCAGCCCTGCATGGTGCCAGTCCTCCCTCACCAAGCCTGTGAGACCCACCCCCCAAAAGGAGGGGCAGGCAGATGTTCCCGGCGTTGCTTAGCAGGCGGGTCCAGCGGGGCCATGGGTGCCCCCAGCTCGGGCAGGCGGGCGCGGATCGGCCGCGGCTCCTTCTCGTAGAGCGCGGGCAGCACCCGCAGCAGCATCCAGTTCCCTGGGGACACAGCAGGGACAGAGCTCAGCCGGGGAGCTGTGCCTGGGGCGCATCCTATTTACCATCTGTTGGAGCTGGGGCAGTTCTCTGCTGCTCATTGCGCAGTTTTCTTTATCCCTTCCACAGCCAATCCTCCCTCCAGATCTCTTCTGTTAAAGGGTCATTAATTATTAATTATCTGCTGTTCATGGGCCATTCATTCTTAATTATCTTCTGTCCATGGCCAGCGAGTGTCCCTGCATGGCTGATCAAATTCCACCATCCCATGGGGAGATGCTGCGCCCAGGGGAGGAGCCAAGCATTCCTACCTGGATCCAATCTGAGGTTTGGGACAGCACAGCAGCCTTTGCCCCCTGCATTGCCAGAGGAGCAGCTTTCTGCTGCCCTGCATTGCCAGAGGGAGCCCAGGCCCATCTGCAGCAGCCCTGGAGCTGCAGAGGAAAACTCCCCCCTTGTGCAGGATCCCTGCTGCAGCAGCAGCACAGCTGGCACTGCAGGAGGGCTGAGCCCCCATGGGATGGGGCTGTGCCACCCCCTGACACACAGGGGGCAGTGACTGCTCTCACTCTGGCAGTGGTTTGTTTTCTTTTTTGTACTTTTGTATTTTTAATTTTCCTAATAAAGAACTGCTTTCAAAATGATAATAATTTGGAGGGAGGACGTTTACATTTTGTATTTCAGGGGAGGCTCCTGCCTTCCTTAGCAGACACCTGTCTTTCCAAACCCAGACAGACAGACAGGGACCAGCTGTCAGTCAGTGCCCAGCACTGGGCAGAGCCCCACAGCACCAGCATGCTCTGGAGACAGCAGGCTAACAATCACAGAACATTTGGGTCAGAGAGATGTTAAATTCATCTCCTTCCACCCCTCCCCTGGGCACCTTCCACCGGGCTGCTCCAACCTGGCCTGGACAGATCACCAGTACAAAACCAGGGAGGCATAAAACTGTAGAGAATTATATATTGGGCCAAGAAACCAAACAAATTATCAAAATAGAGCAAATCATTGCAGGCGTAACAACACTGTGTAAAAAAACCCCACTAATTCCTATTAATTATAATTTTATTTCTGAATATCATAAGAATGCTGCTTAATGAGCTTTCAGTTTTGGAGGATGCTCTGTTGAATCCCAGGCCAAACTAAGTGTGATTTCAATTAACAAAGAAACAAAAGAAGAAAGTAGGAGAGAAATGACAAAGAAACAACAAAAACAACAAAAGACAAAACCTACAATTCTCCTTTGCTGAGATTCAGATTTTCAAATTAAATAAGCATCATATGGAAGGAATAGTTGGTGAACAGAGAGCTAAACATGCATGTGAACAGAAATAGTTAAGGATGCCATTTCCAGGAATAGAAAGGAGCCAGAGAGAGCCAACTGCAGACAGACAGAGATATGCTAAACCCTCTCTCACACATTTTCTTAAGATGTCTGTGCATAATTCAATTTGAAGCCCAGGCTCATACCAAAATATATAACTTCACATCGCAGTACATGCCTGCCTCAATGGATTTAAGTTTCACTTGAGCAACATATGGAAAACATCTGCCTATTGCAACCTAGTATGGCTCTTTTTGTAAACCCTTGGAAGTCCTCATGGCCTCTTTGGATTTGGTTTCCAAGAGGAATCAGCTCTCTGGCCTGCTGCTTTTCCTCCCATTTACATCTGAGCCGGATGACTTTGGAAGATAAGCAGATCTGTTCATGGATGGTAGGAAAAGGATATTTGGGTTCAGACTGGAGCATGTGGGGCTCTTGCCAGATACAGAAAATGCACCCCAGGACACAGCTGGGTCTCACAGCCTCCCGCTGAGCCAAGAAACGAGCACATAACTCAGGGCAGGTTCAGACAGCTCTGAGCCCAACAGCTCGTAATGATCCCTGAGGGTCCCCATCCTTCTCAGGAGTGGCTCTCCACTGCAGCCAGCCACACTTCTGCACCTTGTCCTGCTTGGAGAATCCCTGGCTGCTTCCCAGGGGCTGCTCCGAGCCCCCTGTGCAGCCCCAGCAGTGCCAAAGGCCAGGCCAGACCCCACTCCCACCCCACTGACACGGCAGATTTATCTCGTTCTGTTCTGCACAGTCACAAAGGCCAGGAGCAAAGGAAAGAGATTTGGGGATGAATCACCCTGAAAAGATGAGCAAACTGCTCCACTCTGGCCATTTTCTAACCATGTTCCCTGGGCTCTTCCCAGTGGATCTGGATAAAAACATCACCACTAACCTTCCATGGGATTGATGCCAAGCACCAATTCCTCCAGAGGAGAACCTGGAGATCAGGGAAAGGTTCTTCCCCAGAGGGTGCTGGGCACTGCCCAGGCTCCCCAGGGAATGGGCACAGCCCTGAGGCTGCCAGGAGAGCTGGGACAGCGCTGCCAGGGCTGCCCAGGCTGGCATTGTTGGGGTATCTGGGCAGGGCCAGGGGCTGCACTGGAGGATCCTTGTGGGTCCTTTCCAACCCAGGATGAGGATGGAACTTTCAGACTCATGTCATAGCTTAAAATGGAAACATTTCGCACTGAATACACCAAAAATTACTTTCTCTCCAGATCACGTCGTGCTTCCAGCACTAAGTCCTTTCTTTGCACTGGCCCTTGCTTAGTTTGCACTGGGAGTTTTTTGCCCACATGGAGCAAACTCCAGCCAAATTTCAGCAACAACTGCAAAAGATGAAATTCCCGTATTCCTGGACAGGCAGATTTCCTCCCAGCTATAGAAGTGTGATGGGAAGGAATCCAAGAGGCAGAAACAAAAATAACAGCTTTAAGCAAGGAAAGACACCAACCTGAGCCATGCTATTGCCTAAGCTGGGATGTCAGGGATAGGAAGGGATCTGGAAGGGAAGACTGATTATTTAGTCTGGCAAAGGAGCGTTTGGAGTGTGGGGTGCATCAGAGGAGTGATGCAATCACAGATGATGGACTGCAGCCACCAAACCACTCTAACAAAAAATACTTTGTGCTAGCACAGCTTTGGGCAGCTTCCTGCAGCAAACACTGCTGGGCTGATATTCCCTAACCAAGATAAATGGAAAGCAAAGGCAATCAGAGCAATCCCCTCCCTCTGCAGGGAGATTGAAGTGACCTCACTGACATGGAATTGCTTTTAAGTGAAGAACCTGTGTGCACACGTGTAAATAATCCCAGATATCCCAGTTTGGGTCTGTTCTTCAGAGACCTCAAGAAAGGTCAGCAGGCACAACCCAGGTGGCCACTTTCTGGTCTTTTCATGTTTGAGGTAGCAAGGGATACTCAGAGCTGTTTGTTTGTCACATCTTTATGGGCTCCCAGGGGATTTATGCACACCCAGCTGCCCAGTCCCCCGATTCCCAGACTCAGACAGCCAGAGGTGATATCGGGAATTCTGAATAATTCACTTGTTCCCAATCTTGCTTCATCTGCCTCAGTCTAAACTAAGAAAACATTTGTTGTGTGAGAATGGAAAAACATCCCACTCAACTCCCTAAATGCCTTCCTTTCCTATTCCTTCCCTGCCACCCTGACCCCCAATACTTTCCAGATTAGATTTCCTCACCCTTCCCAAGCAGACCACACGCTGGGAATGACACAATTCCAGCACGCAGTGTCCTACAGCTGGGGACACTCCATGGGGGGACCCCAGGGGCGTGGTGGGGTGGTGCCAGCCCTGCACCCACTCCTGGAAAAGGCTGGCCCGAGCTCCAGCTCTGCCCATCCCAGCAGCACAGAGAGCTCGGGAAGAACAAGGGCCCTGGAGCACATTGCAGTGTCCCGTGGGCAGATGGATTTTCACTCCAAAGGGAGTTTCCAAAGACAAAACTCAAGCACCAAGACTAATTTTTTTCCCCAGGATGACTTAGGTTTGGCACATACCTGTTGGAAAATCACGGAAGCATTTAGGTTGGAAAGGAGATCAGAATCCAACCTGTGCCCCATCCCCACCTTGTCCCCACCACCAGGGAGGAATTCCTCCCCAGTACCCAAGGCACAGGTTGTGCAGGTTTGTATAAGCAAAACCAGAAACACAAATGGAAAGGGAGCACAGATTCCAAGTCAGATGTAATTACAGGAGGGGTTTTTTGCTATTCTCTGGATATTTCATAGCCAATACACAACTTCTATGAGATCATCCCTAATCTCACCTAAGCAAAGCATCTCTGACATGATTAATGGCCTGTTGAACCAAGAAGATTACAGAATTTAAACCAGATTAATACCAATAAGACTTAGACTAAATTAATGTTTCATCCAAAAGCACCTTGTTTTCCTTTTTCAAAGGTAACAGACACAACTCTGATGGCACAGCTGCAGATTTACAGTTCCCAAAGCAGCATACAGCACTATCAGATCATCCACGGAGTAATGGTGGTGTAAGTGCTAGTTAGGGCTGGAAAAGCAGGACTGTAACAAGCTGTTAGAACTCCTTAAGAGCTCTCCTTTATTGCTTAAAGCAATAAATTGTTGGTATATAATAGAATTTATTACACAGCACCGCCTAACCCTCAAAAAAAGCTGCACTATTTAGCTAAACCAGACCCGTGTATCCAAACCAACTCCAGGTATGTTTATTTTTCTACCAATCCCCTCCAGAGCCCTGGCACACACCGACCACAAACTGAACTTGCAGGGAACGCTTTCTTTTGCACAAACGACACAAAACAACCCAACCCAGCCCGCGCAGCCCTGCACGTCCCAATCCGCCCTGGGGCGAGCCCGGCTCCCCCCTTGACCACTCAGAGCATCCCCCAGGCCAACCTGGAGGGCTGGGATTGAGCAAGCTGCCCGCCCCCTTCCTTCCCTTCCCTGCCTTCCCCTGCCGGTCAAAAAGCGCAGCCGGCAGCGCTCGCTCATTCATTGGGCTCGGGCGCTGCCAGCGCTCACTCGCGGCTCCCCCGCCGCT
>NW_005054309.1:10916199-10927988 GCF_000277835.1 Geospiza fortis | reverse complement strand
AGCTCCTGCAGCTCCTGCACAGCCCCGGCCCCGCTGCAGCTCCTGCAGCCCCCGCACAGCCCCGGGAGCGCCAGGAGAATGCTGCCCCGAGAGCTCCTGTCCCTGCTCACGCTGCTCTGTGCTTTCAGAGTTTCTGGCTCCGTGGTGGATGAAGACGATGACTACGAGCTCATGTACGTGAACCTGGATAATGAAATCGAAGGTCCAGCCCCTGCGACTGAGGAAGGTGAGTAAATTTAAACTCAGTTTAAGTGCAGAAGTGCCTTCGGTGCTGCCTAGCTGTTGTAAGAGTTACTACTGCAAACATAATTTACTTTTTCCAGAGGGAGAAGCTCGTGCTCGTAGCAGTGGGTAATTACGGGCAGTAAAGGTAAAGCCCTTGGATGGGGCACCTCGGGCTGTGCTTTAGGCTCTTGATTTCCCGGTTTTCCTGCAAAAGGCTGCTGCTGTCCCAGAGGTTTAGGATCTCTGTAATCACACCCCTGCACTGTTCTGTCCGGCTACAGAGGGAAAGGCACTGGCCCCAGCACGGCAGGGGGGTGGAACCAGATTGTCTGTAAGGTCCCTTCCTGCCCAAACCAGTCTGAGCCCCAACTCTGTGACAGTCTGGAGGACACAGCCTTGCACAGAGCCAGGTTTTGCCAAGCGCTGCCATGTAAAACTCGGTCCCAAGGAAAAGCAACATCTGTACGTTCCCTTGCAGCTGCTTCGTGCGACTGCCAGCAGGAGCACAGCAAGTGGGACAAGCTGTTCATCATGCTGGAGAACTCGCAGATGAAGGAGAACATGATGCTGCAGGCTCTGGATGAGCTCCCCAGGCTGGAGCTGCAGACCCTGAAGGCAGAGCTGAGCCAGCTGGCCACCACCCTGGCGGGCACCGTCGCCACTGTCACCTCACACGTGGTGTCCCAGATGGAGCAGGTGCTGCTGAGGAGCAGGGACCAGGCTGAGCAGGCCAGGAGGCTGCAGGAGTCGGAGCAAGGGAAGGTTCTGGAGCACGTCCTGCAGCTGAGCCACAACGTGTCGGCGAGGCTGGGCTGGCTGGAGAGCGCCTGGCACCGCAGGGCCGAGGAGCAGGCACAGCAAACAGCCCTGCAGCAGGACAAACAGCACGGCAGCAGAGGGGACAGCCCCATCCTGAGCTCGCTGTGGAAGGAGCTGCAGCAGACCCGGGCTGAGCTGAGGGCATCACAGCAATGGGCAGCCCAGCACCTGCTGCCTGCAGGTAAGGCCAGCCTGAGAGCCCCAAACTAACAGGGATCCACACACCCCCTCCTGGGCACCTCCTAATGCAGCAACAGGGATCCACACACCCCCTCCTGGGCACCTCCTTCTGCAGCGGCTCCAAAGCAGCCCCAGGAGCAGCAGGGCAGCTTGGAACAGGCTGTGTGTGAAGGAGGGTGTAAGAATTAGTGCAATATAACAGTGGGGAACCCCAGAACTCATGGAAAGAGAGGTACTGAGCATTTCCAAATGTAGGATCAAAGAAAGGTTTCATCAAAGTCCTTGTGCAGGGCAGAGCCAGCCAGGATCTCACCTCCTCCCAGCTCTCCCAGATCAAAGCCATTGTCAGAGAGCAGTAAATGTAGTTTAGGCACCCAGATTGTGTTCTCTCACCTTTTGCCTTCCCAGCTGGTGACTCCTGTGTGTTTGCAGCAGTCAGGGAGCTGTCCTGTTCTCCTGCATGTTCCCGCTCCTTCCTCCTCCTCCATGAGCATCTCCTCACCAGCTCTGGTGCCCAAGAGCTGGACATGCTGTGCCAGCCAGCCAAGCAGCTTCCAGGGCAGGGAGGGCACATTCCCTGCGTGCCAGTGGGAATATTCTGCCCTGAATATTCCCAGTGGCACAGAGAAATCAGTGACCCGTGCTGCTCTTGTTTGGGGGATTTTCCCTTTTCCAAAACATTTGCACCGATCAGTAGGGTGGCTGTAGAAAGGCGGGCTCATACCTCAAATCCCAACTCAGCTTTTCTGTGCAGGGCAAGGAGACACCCAAAAAAGCAGCAGCAGCAGCTTGGGTGTGGCAGAGCAGCCCCTCATTTGTTGAAATGTGGGTGCAGAGTGCAAGACAAACTGCACTGAAATCACCCTGCCCACCAGTGAGCTGTCACTGCCAGGCTTCTAGCTGCTGGTTAATGGCTCTGCTTTCCACAAATAAAAGTTATTGCCACCTAAACCCCCCCAAAATCTACCCCCGCAGGCTGGGTGCCTAGGAGGGAGGGGTGCAGCATCTCCAGAGGGAACTCTCACATCAGGGAGCAGAGAGGAGCAATAATTGCTATAGCAAAGGCAACAAAAGCCACAGGATTGCTCACATCAAAGCCTTTACAGCCTAACCTGAGCCCATCCCTTCATGCAGGGCAGACAGCTTTAGAAGTAAATTGTTTCCACTGCTTTACCACACCACCTCCGAAATCTTTGTGGTGGGAGGAGGTCTTGGAGCAGATTCCTCTTTTCTCCAAACACAAACCTTGCAGAGAGCATGGTCTCGTTCCTTATCTCCCTGTCCCCCAGCCAGCCTCAGCAGCTACTCTGCCCTAGGTGAGAGCAACAAACTCGATCTGCAGTGAGGATCATCGGTGGAAATTCAGTTTATTTCCACTGGTTCCCTCATGATTTTACATAAAACAACCACACTTGTAAATTTAAAGGCTACGTTTTAAGTACTTCCAGAGCATCTCTCTGGATTTTTTTCCAAGGGAATTTTTAGCAACTGACTTTAATTTTTCACATCTTGACTTACTGCCAGCCATACTTCTTGAGGGATTTTCTAATCACACTTTTTTGTTCTTCACTGAGGCTGGTTTTAATTTTGTTTAGGCTTTGATAATAGAGCCTGAAAGCCTGCTAATTAAAATCTTTTTCACAATAGTGCTCCTAAGTAGCATTTTCAGGAGAATCCCCAGCAGTTGCTCACTGACCCTACTCCTTCTCAAAAGGGTCAATGGGAGATGTAAAATCTGCTCAAAGCTGGAGGGAAGCAGCCCATGAAATACCACAGCAGCTCAGTCCTGGAGGGCACAAAGAGTCCTTCATTCCCCGGAGCAGAAATTTCCACACACGTTTTAGACATTTCGGATCCTCCAGCTTCTTTAAACAGGAAATGAAGCAGCTTAATTGGAGAAGGGGCTGCTTGTTCCCTCCTGTCACCTTGGATATTAACTTAGGTGCAACCCAGGGAGCAGCACAGAAACCACCAGAAATGTCTTGGCTTTACTGATCACCAGTTGCTTTCCCAAGTTGCATAAATTTTTGTTCGTGGTTTTAACTAATCTAATTTCTGTTATCAACACTGATTAATTAGACATGAGAAAGGAGCTGGTTAAAAAGTATCAGTTGTCTCATAACTTCCGCCATTTAACCAGTGCCCATGAAAACTCCTGACCAAAAAATCCTAAAGGCAGGGCCAGGAAAGGGGGTCATGTAAATTAAGGAAGCAAGCCCATCTCAGCATGTTCCTGCCAACGTTTTCTGCTTCTCAGCAGCTCCTGTGCCCCGATGCCCATTATCCATGGCACAGCCTCCCAGCAATTCCCTTCTCCAGGCACAGCCTCCCTGCTCTCCTGGGAATGCCAAACCTGCTGTTTGAGGGGATCCCTGACCCCTTCCCTCTGCACAACGCTGGTATTTTCACTACTCCAGACTTAGAGGATAAAACAACACTTCAGTGGCGCCGAGGGAGGGTTGCCCAATTACCTGGCAGATTTACCCAATTCCAGGGGCTGACAGAGTCCCTCTCCCAGGGCTGGTGCTCCATTCAGAGCTTCCCAAAGGAAGCAGCAGGGCAGACAGGCTGCATTAACCCTTTGGATGTCCCAGGACTGTACAGTGCCCCCTGTGCAGGCAGGGAAGAGCCCAGAGATTCCTGCAGCTGGATTGTCCCTTGCCATAGTGTCCAGCAATTCCTCCATCTGCTCTGACAGCTCCTTCCAATCCTCCTGGGGTAGGTTCCTGCATCCCACTGGATGAGCTGAGCTCTCAGCTCCCTTTGGGAAGCCTGGAAGTGAGCACTTGATCATTGGGACAGTCTGCCTGGAAGAGCTCAAAAATGGGTGGATGTGGCACTTGAGGGCCTGGTTTAGTGGTGAACACAGTAGTGCTGGGGTGGCAATTCACAGAATTAGGGAATGATTTGGGATGAAGGGATCTTTAAAGATCATCTTCTTCCAATCCCACCTGCCATGGCAGGGACACCTTTTCCTGTCCCAGGCTGCTCCAAGGCTCAATGTCCAGCCTGGCCTTGGACACTGCCAGGGATGGGGCAGCCACAACTCAGTGATCACAGAGGTCTTTTCCAGCCATAATGATGCCGTGCAATGCCAAAGGTCCCAGCTGTGCTGTGCACATACAAATAACCCAGTTCTTGTTTACCTGACAATCTTCTAAACCCTTCCAGGCTGTGAAACCGCAATCCTGTTCCCCATGCGCTCGAGGAAGATCTTTGGGAGCGTGCACCCGACCTCTGGCATGGCCCTGAGCTCCTTCACTGCCTGCATCTGGCTCAAGGTGACCGAGGCCTTGGACAAAACCATCGTCTTCTCCTACGGAACCAGGTTCAACCCCTACGAGATCCAGCTGTACCTGAGCCGGGCCTCGGCCGTGCTCGCCGTGGGCAGCGCCCAGCACAAGCTGGCTGCCACCAACGTAGTGGTTCCTGGCAAGTGGCTCCACCTGTGCGGCTCCTGGAGCTCGGAGAACGGATCTGCATCCCTGTGGGCACAGGGGGAGCTGGCAGCCAGCGCCTGGCACGTGGCTGGGGCTCACACCATCCCCGACGGGGGCATCCTGCAGCTGGGCCAGGAGAAGAACGGCTGCTGCGTGGGAGGGGGCTTCGATGAAGCCCTGGCCTTCTCGGGGAAGCTGACTGGCTTTAACCTGTGGGACAGAGTGCTCAGCCCCGCCGAGGTGACAGCCCAGAGCACGGGGGACACCTGTGGCACCCGGGGCAACGTGGTGGGCTGGGGGGTCACCGAGGTGCTGCCCTACGGAGGGGCCCAGTACGTGTCCTAAAGCTGGGGGCTGCACAGGGATGGATTGCACAGAGCTGAACGTCAACACTGCAACAGCCAGAGCTGCAGCAGCCCCTGCCTCTGGAATTCCCAAGGAACAGCAGCCCTGCAAGCTCACAGAAGGAGGCACTGTGGAGATGTGATCAATCTCTGCCTGCTGTCCTGGAGAAACCCTGAAAACACAGCCACACAGCAAGGACTGGCACTGGAAAAGCTGTTCCTGGGGTCAGGCAGCTCTGTCTCTCCAGTGCAGGGTTCTCTGATGTATAAAGTGAGGGTCACCATGGACATTCTGGAGCCAAATGGAGCTCCCAACATCCCTGCTGAGGAAAATCTGACCTGGCTGTGCAAAACAGAGCAGCTGTGGCTGCCCCTGGATCCCTGGCAGTGCCCAAGGCCAGGCTGGACATTGGGGCTTGGAGCAGCCTGGGACAGTGGAAGGGGCACGGAGTGGCACTGGAAAAGCTTTAAGGTCCATTCCAACCCAAACCATTCCAGGGTCCCTCCAGTCCTTGGGTCCTATAGTGTTAATGTGAATTTTACAGAGGAACCACCCAAATCAAGAAATGTGTTGTCTATTAATCCTTGTTAGTAATGGCTAGGCTCTAAGAAAGCTAGTTCCTTGTTTAAAGCATTATTTATGCCATGGATTGATATAAAAATAATATTCCCCATCATAATCTGTGACGTGACATTGGGGGGAAATGCAGCTGTATTATATTGTACATTGACTTTGTGATAATTTTATTGAAATTATTTTTGTAAAGTTGTTTTGTAAATAAAGATACTTTACTAGACTAAAACTCTCTACTCTTCTCATAAACCAAAATTCTGAACCGAGCCCTAAGTGGGGCTTTTTCCACATTTTGAACCATGCAGTTTTAGCTGCTGATACAGAAAACACCAATAGCAACATCTCAGAGGAGCAGGGACCCCATGCACAGTCCTGGCCCTCTGGGGCCAGGCTTTAAGGTACATTTGGACTCATTTGCTGTCCTCGGGGGGTTTGTCAAGATAGAATTGCTGCTCAGTGTCAGTGATTCTCTTCTCTCTCGCACAAACTTATCCCAAATCCCCTGAAAGCCTAGGGCTGGATACAGAGCACAGCAGCAGCTGCAGAGAGCCAAGGAACTGCTGATGATTTCCATGTAGAAAACAGAGCTCAAGCAGAGAATGATGAATACCCTACTCACTGGGTATGTAACCATTTACAACAAGAACCATTAGTTGCTACCTGTTGAAACCTCTGAAGAAGTTATCATGAGGAATGTCTTATTCAAACAATTCCTATTTCCACTGGAAGCAGCCCATCCTTCTTCTCTATCCCCATGTTTCCCTGTCTCTTTCATTCTCCACAGATGTCCTAAGAACACACTTTGACAAATTTCTTGACATGTTGCTGCTACACTTCCTCCTGGCCATGACAGATCCTTGCTGCCCAGATACAAAAGTAGTAAAAAAAGGTAAATTCCACTTTCCTGTGCCATTTAAGAGGGTTGTGCTTCATACCTAAAGTTATACGACCTGCTCCAAAGTTTTGGCAGCACTGCTTATTTAAGGGGAAAGAATTGCTCTGATTGCTGGGATTTCTCCTGTTACCCTGCAATGAAAATGTATCTACGTTATAAATGCTTGGCAGTAAACTTGACAAAAATCCCTCACTAAGTAATATCTGCAAATAACCTTAGCTAGAGAACAATGAAATATTACCTCTGTTCATCTCTGGCAGCCAAAACCCAGATATTCAGAGTTACAAAAGCACTCAGGGTCCCACCATTGTGCAAGGGCAAAACCACTCTCAAATCCTCCCTCTGTTCAGTGCTCTCCATTAAGTGAAAACAAATGTCCCTGAAATGCAGCAGGAAAAGGAAAATCCTCAAAAAGATCTCCAGAAATCCTTCCTGGCTGCTCCTCTTACTGCAGCTCATACCTGAAATGCTTTGTCTTGGAAGAAGCCTTCTCCTGTCTCAGCTCAGGTTTGGCAGAAGACCAAAGGCTAAGCCAGGCCTTCCATCCTCACTGACTCAGCTGGAAAACTTCCCTTTTCCAGAGTGCTCTGCTCTTCCTTCATCACCCTCAGCAGCAGCAAAGCTCTCCCACAGCCCAGCAGCACAGCCCACCTCCTCCAGCACACTTCTCTCCTTCCTTCCTCACTCAACTACGCTTTCCTTTGGAGCAGTTTGGAGGAAATAGCATTTGGGGCAATTTGGGCTCCAGTATTAAAAAAAACCCTCTGCAATCCTAGACTGCCAACACAGATGGGGGAGCGAGGCTGAGCCACAGCCCAGCAGCACAGGATGCCTGAGCTGCCCTGGAAGGTGGAGCAGCCACGGGGCTCTCGGATTGCAGGGCAGAGCTGCTGCTGCCCCCCCGGGAATAAATGGGAATAAATCCGTGTGACCCCGGTGCTGACGGGCCGTGTCAGCACAGAGCTCAGAGCCCACGCTCACTGGGGCACAGCAGTCAAACCCTTCCCAAAGAGCTCTTTTTTAGCTGAAGAGATAAGAACCTCCTCGTGCAGCCAAAGAGTTGCCCCAAGTAATGAAAAACTCCAGTTCCTCTCCAGCATTTGCAGGCAAGGGGCCAAAGTTTGCTCAGCCTGGTGCCACGAGGCTGAGCCCCGTCTGTGCAGCCCCACAACACGGCTTTGTCTCCAGAAACTGCCTTGGAAATCCATCCTCAGCAGCCAAGCCTCCTGCTCCCTTCAGCAAACACTCTCAGGGCAGCTCTCAGTTCCCAGCCTCACACACCAGTTATGTGCAGGGTAATTAAGTCACCACGCAAAACAAATCATTTTGCCTGTTCCGAGCCGCCCCTTCCAGGCTGGAATTCCCAAACCTGATATCCACAGCAACATCTGCTGGTGGAAGAACATAAATACACGGCTCAGCCGTGCTGAAACCTTCCCTTGTGGTGTGCATCCCTTTTCCCAAAACCATGAATATATTCACTATTTCTGTTACTACCCCACAGAGTACAGATGGCAACGCCTAACATTAGCACATTAGTAAGTCTTAAAAAATTACATTTATAAATTAATTTATAAATTAATAAATACAGGATGCACACATTTAATTTGAGGGCTTAACATCTTCCTAACAATGTTCTTTTAATAATTAGTTATTGCTACTTACTGCTACTACCCCTACTCGAAGGAGAACACTGATTTTACCACTGCAGTAGCACTGTGTTGCAACAAACACCGTGAACTTTATTACTCCAATTCAACTGGAGTTCCTTTTATAGAGGAATGAATATTTTTGGCTTTTTAAACCACAAAAAGTAAAATGTAAAGAGATTAGCAACATTGCTCTATATAAAGCTAATAACGTAGGCAAAATGAAAGAACCACTACAAAGCTTTTATATCTTCCATCTGACTATTCCACCACAGAATGGGATTAATTTCATCCCCATTTCTCTTTTGGAGCCTTGCCAGTGACACTAAGAGGAAGGATAAGAGCTCCATGGCTGGTGCCTCATATCAGAGCTGATAATTTGGAGTCCATTAGCAGGGAATATTAACGAGTACAGATGTATTTCCTGCCCTGTGGGTCAGCCAATCCATACCAAAACCTCCAGAGGTGCAGTAAATTCACATATTCCTTGAGAAAGTCTGTTAGAGTGTGATTAATACATTTATGGATATTTCCATAGGTCTGCTTTATACAGCTCATATGATTTGGTGAATGGCTGGATTGATCCCGGAGTCTTTCCCACCCCTAAAGATTGATTGATTCTATAAGATCATGGCTCTGTACCTGCCTAGCACAGCCTGATGTGGTCACACACCTGGATTAAACCCCAGCTCAGGCTGGACCTACCTTGCAGGACACTCCTGACGATGGTTTCTGTGTGCTCAGCCAGCAGCTCAGCCTTGGCAATGGCAGCCAAGGACAGGTAGCTGGACATGTTCCTGCACAGCTCCTTGTTGCCCCTCTGCAGGAACTTCACAGCCACTGGCACAGCCAAGGCCATCACTGGAGGCCGGTTGTAATTCTGCAAAAACAGAAAAAAAAGATTTACGTAACAATCTAGTGCTAGGCAAAGTAGGGAAACCAAAGTCAAAGTAACGGGGGAAAAGAGAAAAAAATTTGTCAAGAAAGGTCATGTTTTGGTACCACCACTGAAGGCAGAGTCAAAGAAAGAGCAAATACAGAAATTTAAAACTAGTACAGCAGGAAAAGTTAAGAATAGTCCTATTTTTGTCTTCTGCTAGAGGAAGCAGAAGAGCAGTAACAAAATATGTGGTGCATAAATGAAAATCAATATAAATAAAATACAGAAGATATGAAGTGCACTAACTACATGCTGCCATTTCTAATGAGACATTTTGTGTTTGGTGCTCCCTGGGAAGACAGAGGCTGTATCCATCATCCCAAAGCACAGGAAACACCTTGGAGCAGCCACTCACTCCCTGGAAGTGCACTGGACACTTGCTCACAGTGTAGTAGCTCTAGTATTGATCACTTAGTATGAAGATTTCATTTTTTAATTTAAACTCACAGAATCCCAGAAGGGTTTGGGTTGGAAAAGTCCTTAAAGCTCATCCAGTGCCACCCCTGCCATGGCAGGGACACCTCCCACTGTCCCAGGTTGTTCCAGCCTGGCCTTGGGCACTTCCAGGGATCCAGGGGCAGCCACAGCTGCTCTAGGCACCTCCACCAATTCCTCTGAACACTGAAATCTTTCAGGAGTGCAAACTCCTCTTCCTAAAATGGCTCCAAGTTTCTGAAATCTCAGGGTCCCTGAGTGTACACTGGGGTTGGGAATCAAGGTCAGGAAAGGTTTTCTGTTTTTATTTGTACAGAAAGTTGTGTGTACAAAGCACACACATCCATTACCTGCTGAATTCCCACAGCAGCAGGACACATTTGTGCGTCACTGAGCACCCAGATTCCCCCTGGAGCCTCCTTAAGCAGTGCTGTGCTCTCCTCTCCACTCAGATCTTTGAAACTAGAGCACACCCCTGTTTCTGAAAATAATCCTGCAGTGTGATTATGTCTAATTAGCAGCTGAAATCCCAGGCAAACCTGGAACCCAGATGTTTGAGACAGCAGCAGAACAGTGCGAAGGAAGACAGAGCAGATTTTCTGGATTTTCATTCTGGAGTAGCCCTGATTAGAATAAATTTAGACTGAGAAACCCCAAATCTGTTATTCCACAGAGCCTGAGTGACTCTGAGGATTTTCCCTTGGAGCAGAGACTTGCCAAGCAGTGGACATTCCCTCCCAGAGACCCCTGAGGAAGAAGGGACTGCAGCCACCCCTTGGTGTCAAGACAGATCATTCTGGCAGCTGCCATATGACCAAAAGCTGCATCTTTAATGAGAAAAGCCCTTCAAATAAATGCAGCTTTCTGCAGCAGCATGTTTAAATCAACATAATGCCTTGTTATGTTTGGCTGAGACACCATGGAGCAGGAGCCAAATGCTGCTCCAAGTTATTGCTCTGCTACTCCACACAAAGAATGGGAAGATAAGGCTTGGCTCTTTGACTAGGATTTAAAAGATCTAAGAAAATTCCAAAGAACAATTATTTTTTTTCCCACCCCTTACAATAAAGATAAAATCCTTAGTTAAGAAAAGATTTGAATTCAGAGGGAAGGAGAAAGGTTTCATTTGTTCCATGATAAACATCAGGGCAGGAAGGCACACTCAGAAGATGTGGAGGTGACAATGAAGAGCAGATTTCAATAAAGTGATCCAGTGATGTTTGCAAACCTTGGGGACCTCCCTGCTGCTGATATCAACAGAGACCTGCCTGAGATCCAGCCCAGCTGGCAGATATTCATTATTGTTCCAACTGTCCCCCACATCTGCTGGAAAACCTCAGTTTATAGCTCTTTGTTTTAATGCAAAGGAACTTGCCAATAAAAGCTCTGCTTTAGGGAGCAGCAAATGTACTTCCAGAACGCAGCTGTGGCTGCCCCTGGATCCCTGGCAGTGCCCAAGGCCAGGCTGGACAGGGCTTGGAGCACCTGGGACAGTGGGAGGTGTCCCCGCCATGGCAGGGGTGACACTGGATGGGCTTTGAGGTCCTTCCATCTCATATTTCTATGAGTTACCTCAATGATTTCAAGAGAGGAGGAATCAGAACAGTGCAGTTCTCCAAGCTCTGAGTTTTAAACATCACCACTCACAAGCACCCAAAAAGAAGAGTTACCAAAGCATTTTAAAAAGTAAAACCAAAACCATCGGCACCGAGAGCACAGCACTGCTGCTCCCAGCCCAGCTCTACCTGCAGGATACAGCTCATGATGTCAGATGCAATTTTGGCATGTGGGGCATCCTCATCCTTGCCAGAGGGCGTCAGGTTGTGCTCCAGGCAGGACTCCCAGAGAGCCACCAGGGCCCTGCCGTGCCTCTCGATGGAGGCAGTCTCCCTGATGGCCGTGGTGATCCGGGTGATGCAGATCTCCACCACAGCCTGGTCGTTGTCGTTGGTCTGGTAGTCCTGGAGCAAGCAAAACACACCTGCAGTCAACTGGTCTGCCAGCACCCACCAAATTCCGTTTTTGTAGCAGCCCAGTGTCCATTTTTCCATGTCCACCTTTACAATAAACGTTCAGCGTGACAGAACTCCAGAATTTGTCATCCCACAGGTCTTAATTCTCATTACTGGGAAGGGATGGACCCCTATAATTTCATATAAGCTTTAATATGCTTTAAATAACTATTTAATTAAAATTATTATGTTTCAAGTTTATTATATTATATCATTATATATAAAACAATATAATAAACTTTTTATATATAGCTTAAACATGTATAGTTTAAATAT
>NW_005054309.1:10902037-10916045 GCF_000277835.1 Geospiza fortis | reverse complement strand
ATTTAAATTGTTTTTATTCCCCCCTCCTTATTTATACAATATAATCTCATTAAAATTTTTATTAAGGACAATGTTTCACTCACTGCAGCTGAACTAATGATTCTGATCTGTTCAAGAGCTTCGGAGAGGCTTCCTTCGATCTCAGCATCCTCCAGGGAGAAGAGATCCCCTGCCCGGGACAGGTCCTTCTGTGCCAGCACCAGCCCGAAGAGGTGATGCATGGCCCTGCCCAGCCGCCCTCTGCAGGCACCATGGGCACTCAGCTGGCCACAAAACCGGAGCAGTCCCGGCCAGGAGCAACCAGGTTCATATGAAGGATAAATCTGGGCTGTATTTCAAGGCTTCCTTGGCCCCAATCTTAAAGAAAACAATAAAAAAAAATAGCAAATGCATTGATTGTCATATTCCAGTTTAGCAAAGATTTTTAAATGTGTGTGAAAGCTCCAGAAAGGACCCCTGAGCCAGGGACATCCTCAAGCGCATTCATGAACTGTGTGAATTTTTATCTTCAAACACTAAGTAGCTTAAAATTAGATGTAATAACTGAACCAAAGGTTTTCTTCCTTTCTGTGCATGTTACCTGAGCGGGCTGGTCCCTGAACCAGCTGCTGAAGGTTCTAAATCCCTTTCCCTGGTCAGGAGCACAGCTCCAGGAGGAGGAGGCTGAAGCCTCTCCCTTTCTTTCCTGGGTTGTTGTCTTGACTCCAGAAAAACATTACCAGCAAGATTGTGTAGATAGTAAGCTTTGTTTAGAAAAAACTGTCACTTTTGTTGCCAAAATGATCCCTAGGGTCTTTTAGACTCCTGTAAAACAAAGCCTTGGCTGAGGTGAAACTCTGCTCTTCTCCTTGGCTGAGGAATGGAGCAGAGGCTGAGCCAGGCTCACACTTTGGGAAGTGTCCTGCACTTGAGTCCCAAAACTCTGCTCAGGTCCCACGTGGATTCACTGTGTCAGTTTCTCTGGATTCTTCTCTGGAGTTGACAGAGCCACAAGATATATCACTTACAATTATTATTTGAGATATGGAGTACCTTAATCCCTATTTTATTATCTTTTTCTGAAAAAAAAAGTCAAATATAATCATAGACTCAAAGAACGTTAAAGGATTGGGAGGGACCTTAAAGCCCATGCAGTCCCAGCCCCTCTGCCATGGGCAGGACCTCCTCCCACTAGCCCAGGTTGCCCAAGGCCTTACCCAGCCTGGCTTTCAACACTGCCAGGGTTGGGGTGTCCACAGAAGGGGCAAAACACTGAGAACCTTCTGGAAGCAGCTGCCTGGACCAATCTCTATTTTAACAGGCAGCACACCGCACTTGCTAATGCCACAAGGCAGGGCTGTTTTAATTTCCCCAGCTCTACCAACGCCATTCCACAGGCCTCCCAGTCCCATCGAGCAGAAGCAGAAAGGAGCTGAGACTGCAAATCCCGAGGCACAAATCACCCACCTGAAGCACAGGGAGGGTGGCAGGGCAGATGCTCTCACCTGCTCACACTCAGCCATTCACAAGTCCAAAAACAGAAGGTCAGAAAGACTCAGAGACAGATTTTTTTACCTGCTCGAGATCCCCCCAGGCCATCCTCAGGGATGGGTCCAGGTGCTCTGGGGACAAAGGCTGCCCCTCTGCTCCTGTCCCCCCGGGCAGCAGGCAGGGCCAGGGGCAGCAGGAAGGCTGGCAGGCAGGCAGGCATCCCGAGCTGTGAATTGCAGGGCCACAGGGAAGGCATCCCAGGAATGCAGACTAAAGCAGCCTAAAAGTTACCCTTGGCTCGTCAGGTGACCAAAGAACCCAAATGCAGCGAGGCCTTATCTCTGAATGAACTGCTCTGTTTCCAGGGCAAAACACAAAGCCTGCTCCACTTGAGGGCAGTTGTTTTTAATAGACGAAACAGAACTCTCTGTGTTAGTGGAAAGCTATCCTTCCCTGGGAAGGAGGGGAAACAGCCCTCAGTAAGCTCACACTGTTTGAAAGAAAGAGAACAAGTGAACAGCCTTGCTGGAGAGGAGATTTCCTGGCCAAAGGAATAAATGCTGTCGTTCTGCAGCCTTTAAGTGAGCACAAAAGAGGGTCTGAGGTTTGCTTTGCCTTTTAACATGAGCCTCAGGAGTAGCACAACAAAATGTGCCCACATAATGCAGAGAAGTGCTCCAGGAAGGAGCCCTCCCTTGGATCAGCTGCTCTGAAACACAGCAGCCCTTTCTGCAGGAGCTGGCCTTCATCATCCTCCTGGGTTCCCTCCAGCTCAGGATATTCCCTGATCCTTGGGAATAGCACTGGCCTTTTGCAAATGATCCTCCCCTGGGTGTGCTCCTGCACAGCAGTTTCTCAGAGAGCTCTACCCAAACAGAGAATTTTATGTGAGTTTTATAGACAACACTCAGATTAATGCAGGAAAACATTTATTTATTGTGAGCTCTTGGAAATGGAATTATAGCAAATCCTCTTAATGCTTACATTGTGTAACAGTGCTGGAAATACTTTCCTTCCATCAGCATTAAAGAGAATTGTTCCTTAAGCATTTCCTTGCTCACTACAAGATTTGCTATTAATAGGCAGCAGGCACTGAGCAAGAGGGAAAACAAATCATGTGTCTCATAAAATATAATTTTCAAATTTTCTTTTTTTTAAGGGTCAAGCTGGGCAATGAAATTGCTGCAGGGTGTAGCTCCTGAGGTGTCTCATCACCTTGGACCTCCATCAGCCTGACTCCACACCACCCATCAAAGTTCTCTCACTGGTTGTATTCGTGTCCCACACACAGAAGGAATGGAGAAGTCAAAGGGTTTGCCCAAAGTTTGTCCATCGTGCCTGGATCCCCCTGGCACTGCAGAGGGGATTCAGAGCAGGAATTCACACCTTTCCAAGGCCAAAGCATGGGGAACAAAGCAGGAACTCCAGCGCTCAGAACAAACTTCAACTCATTGCTATGCAGGAAAACACCCTCAGCTTATAACACAAACCACTTGCACTGGTTCTGGTGCAGTCCCACATTAATTCCAAGGTTTGATCCGATTTCCAACACTTCCTTTCCCTTTTCATGCCAAGCTGAAAGAGCCACCGTTTCCCTGGGACCTTGAAGCTGCTCCCCTCCAAGGTGAGTCTCTCCACTTGCTGCAGGCACACATTCTTACCAAAGCTCCTTATCAGAAGCAATCAGAATAAAAGCCAGCCTGACAGGTTTCAGAGCTTGAAGCTACTGAATTGGTCTGTTTGCAAAATAATTCCCCCAATAATAGAAGATTAACAAAAATCCCATGTAAAAGGGCAGTTGGACCTACAGGCATCCAAAAGCCATTGAACTTGAGCTGAAAGGCTGAGCCTTACAGTTTATCAGGAGCTCAGCTTCTGCAGAATGACATTAGAAGGGCAAGAAAAAAAACCCCTCTTAAACCAAAGAGGAAGAGAGAAAATAATTTTTTTTTTAATATTTACAGTGAAGGAAATTCTACAAGAAAATAATTTCCTTAACATCCAAAAGACTTGAAATGTAAATCCAGCTGTTTGATTTTCGGGGTGTTATCCCACTGAAAACAGAACCACAACCTTCAAACAGTTGTACAATGACATTTTTTAATCCAGTTCTGTGCTACACAACACCCATCAGGAAAGTCTTCACTCTGTTTAAGGAATTTTAGGGAACTCAGGCCACTGGAGTTCATGTTAAGTGAACCTTTACAGGATTTTCTGGTTTCTCCCTTGCTGGAGCTGCAGTGAGGACAGGGATGCTCCCATTTCCAATTTCTTACTCCCCACGGAAGGGCTGAGCCACAACAGGTGCCAAAGCTCTTTGCTAAACACAAGGGCATGCTCATTTTCTGAAATCTTCAAAAATCTAAAAGGTATAGAATGAGTATCTGGTTCAAAAATGTAACTTATAGCATCCAGTAAATTCCACAGGACAGGAAAGTGGTCTGGGAATTCCCTCGACCTGGAGAGACTCGTGTTAGAGAACTGGCAGCTGTTTTATTGTGGGCACAACACAGCCCAGAGCTCTGAGTAACCTTAAAAAGGAAACAAAAACTCTTTCCTTACCTCTCAGCCATGTTGCCATGCTTAACTCATGGATTACACAGAGTGCTTTGGATGAAAGGCACTGGAAGAAAACAGAAGGAAAATAGTGTCAGTGACTCTTTGCCTTTCCAGACTGTAAAACTCCCCCCAGCACTGCTCCAGGAATGATTGGTTTGCACCAAGCAGGATTTAACCCTCAGGACCTGGGCCCTTAAAGGCCAGGAGCTGAGCCCTGGGCTGGTTATTCACACAAGCATGGAGTGAACAGAGCAGGTTTGGATTTCCATGCTCTGGACTTTGCAGTTTGTAACAACTGCATATTTACTTGTCCTTTCCTTTTCCATGAATGGCAGGAAGATTAGAATCATCCTCAAAGAAAAATTTGAATTTCAGGTGGAATTCCCTTCTGTTGAAATTCTTCTTCCCCATCTTACAAGAAAGAATTTTGTGGAATTTCTGTCTCAAAGAGTTACAGAAGTTTGTAATATTGCCAAGACTGCTGGATACTTCCTTCCCCCCTGCACTGACCCAGGGAAAAAAAAAGCCTGGACACATTTCCCAAGAACATCCACATGTGCAATTCATGGACAGAATATTACAAGATATTTCAGAGAACCTTTCCTCTCTGTGTTGCATTAATCAAAATTTATTTTATTTTATGCTTGGGAAGCATTTACTCCCTAAAACAGAGCATTCTTTCAAAACTTGGAAATAAAGTTCTCACATTTTTCAGTGAAAGGAAAGGATTAAAGATTATATTGAGAGAGCATCATTTTCACACAGGGTGAATAGTCTACAGCAGTTCCCATGGGATCAGCTGCATATATTTAAAATCTTCCCACAAGACAACCATTGTTTCCTATGAGCCTCTCTCTTTTTTTCTGCCAGGATAGGTTTCCACACTTCACATCCCTTGAAATTCCATGGATGCTGAGCTGGACCAGATGATGAAATGATAAATAATGAAGTCTATTAATTAATTTTAGCTCCCAAAATTAATTTTAGGGGTTAAAACTGGTTTACACTGATGGAACACCTTGCTGCAGTGCTGGGAGCTGGCTTGCTCTCAGCATCCAGCTCTGGGACACAAGGAACCTGTGTCCCTGTGGAGGCCACTGCAGGGCAATCAGCAATTACAGAGCGCTGTAATTCTCTCCTACCAGAACTGCAGGGCTGGGCCACCACCACAGCCTGAAGGCAGTTCGGGGTCCCTCCAGATGTGGGAATATTCTCCCCTGTGATGCACTGGTTTTATCAGCAGGTTTGTGGGGCAGAATCTGCCCGAGCTGAACCACATCTCACCGAGCTCCAAGGCAATTTTGGCTGCACAGCCCGTGCAGGAGCTGCTGCTGCAGAGGGGTAGGAATGTACTCAGGAACTTGGCAACTTCTACTGCTGCAAACAGACAACTTGATCAATTTTTTATATACATAAATTACTTGATAATCTGGGTGCTGTCAAGACAGTTTTCTCTGATTTTCAATCTATAAGAAATCCTATTTGGCTGCTGGTTCAGCACACACTGATGCTTTATATAACACTTCATAAGACATAGCAATTTTAACATCAGTGAGGCAGATTTGTAAGAATTCCATGTTTAAACATCTCCATGATATCAAATATTAGACTAAACTAAACAACACAGCGCTAAAATGGAATAAATTGCTCCATAACAAACACCAATTCCATCACTGCCACAATGATGCCATCAAAAGCTGCTCATTTTAAAGGCTGCTTAACGAGCTTTTAGATCTGTGACTTATTTTCAAGACCGCAGTGATGTTACAGAAAAAGAATTTGGTTTAAAATTCTACACAGGGAATAATGTCTATTTCTGTCTAAAGGGAGTGAAGGAGGAAATGGGGTAGAGCATGAGGGACTACAGGGTCAGAATACAGGGACCCTGTCCTGAGAAATGCCACTCTGGCAGGGAAAATTGGACTAGAGCAGTAAATAAATGCAAAAATCACTGAACCTCAAAGTCTCCTGAAGCAGCAGTCACCAGACAAGCACTGAATGTCCTCAAGTTCCTCCCAGGTACCTGGCAATCCACCCCACATCTCTCCAGCTGGTGATTTAATAGGACCAGCAGCTCCCCAGCGTGCCAGGGCTGCCCCAAAGCAAGGCTTTAATTCTGGAGCCCAGGGACAAAGTGCCCCCGGTCACGGCGAGGGGAAGGAGACAGCTGAGCCCCAGGAGGATCCAGGGGTGCTGCAGATCCGTGTCCCACACACAGACACTGCTTCTTCCTTCCCTGGCACCCCCAGCCAACTCACAGCACCCCTCTCAGGCATCACTGTAACACATTTCTACATCCCACAGCCCCGGCTCCTGCAGCCAGAGAAACCCAGGCACAGCCACGCTGCTAACGACCACATTCCCTCCAAACTGCCTCCATTATTTAACACTCAGCCCTGCTCCCCAACTCCCCTCCTCGCAGTAATTTATTCAGTATTCTAGCTGGTACGCAAACACATATTTAAGTTATTCATACCTCTCAGGAGCGAGAAAACCATGAATAATTGATGGCAAATTGGCGCTCTGTAGAGAAATTGGGATGGGCTCCATCCCAGCTGCCAGTGCCCCTTCCATCCCCCTGGCTCTGGTATGTGAGCCAGGCTGCTGGCGGGTGCTCAGCCCTGTCAAGCCGACCGTACAGTCTATTCAGTTACCCTGGAGTTGTCATGTGGAATCAAGCAAACAAATATCTTCTCTCCCTCTGCCCCAGCCCCAGTGCTGGAAAACACATCAGGAATAATTCCTCACCCAGCTTAACTTGGGCAGCAGATCGAGTGAAAGTGCTCCCAGCTCGATACGGAATTTGAATTAGTTAAAAGGATTTATCAACAGCCAGTGGTTACATTCAGTTAATTAATAACCTGCTTAAAGTAACAAGGAAATTACAGAAGTTAATATTACTTATGGGGCCTCTCCTCGAAGGCTGGAGCCTCTCAGTGCCTCTGGAGGAGCTTTAGCCCAAAGAGAAGTCAGGGGAGAGCAGGACACTGAGGAAATGCACCTTGCAGCTGACACCTGTGGCATCTCACCAGCTCCTGAACCTCAGCCAGCCCTTCCAAAGGGACCTGCCCAGGTGGGACCCGTGCCCAGGACCTGCCTGAGCACCTCCAAAGCTGGCAGCTGTAACAGAAATGATCTCCAAAGCATTCCAGAGGCGTTCTGCACACACTTGATCCTTGCCCACCAAGCACGTCCATATTTTTCCCCTTAGCTTCCCTCTGACAAATGAATCCCAGATTCCCACCAAGTCAAGCTTAACTAAAACTGACCCTAGGGATCTGAGCCTGGCTGTGTCCTCCTCTCCTGGGAGAGCACAGCAGCAAACCCCCACTGGGAGTGTCCCAGCAAGGACATTTTTCTAATAACAGCCAAAGAAATATCAAAGGAACCAACTGGGAACAGCCAAGTGTAAGGTCAAGCACCCTTGGGCAGCTGCTGGGAGAAAGGAAAGCCTGTTTGCCCAAAGATAATGAGGAGAAATGTTTGTACAACTCTTGTTAGGGCTTTTGTAATACTGCAGTAGTTTATAAATTGTAGGTTTTTTGAAAAACTGCTCCTTAGAATACACATTCAGTCACATAGGTCCTCAATTTTGATGGCAATTCCTCCTAATGGCTTTTTTGCTCCTGTTCATTGCACCACAGCCTGGGCAATCAAATACAGAATTAATGGGGAGTGAAGACATTCTTTTAACGATGGTAAAGTTATTATTGTTGTTGTTCTTTAGGGGAAAACCAATTGTGTGTTTCCTACATCTTCCTTTTAGCTCAGGAACGACAGGAACACAGCTTCTCTCCCACTTCCATGAGACTATAAAAAAAGCTTGTGAGATGATGGCAGGACAGAAATACTCTCACTCTGAAATTCATTTTCTAAACAAGAGATTTTAACATAGTAAATTTCACAGGGCAGGGTGGCCTGACTAGGAGAGCACAGGCAGGGGGTTGGATTTTATTTCTGCATCTGATAACGACTTTATTCCTTGTACCCAAAATCACCCAGAAATTGTGGATTCCCCATCCCTGGAAGTGCCCAAGGCCAGGCTGGACTGGGAGCAACCTGGGATAGTGGAAGGGTGCTCATGGCAGGAGGTGGAACAAGATGAGCTTTAAAGTCTTTATCTTGATACCAGACAAACTAAGATTTTGCGGCAATAAAGCAAAAAGGTTCACATACATCTTTCACCAGCTGAAAGAAGAGAATGTACTTTATGAAAATAGGTCTTTCCCCATCCTGGAAAAAAAAAAGAAATTGGTTTTAATTTTTATTACAACAGCTACAATGAATGACGCCCTTTTTCAGCAAAGCCCTGGAAATATTTATTTTCTTAGACTTTTAAAAACAAACATCTTGTTAGGGAAGAGACAGGCTATTGTTCTCCCTCTGACTAATTGGGGAAAAGCAACAGAATATTCCATATTCATTACATTTCAATTACATTTCACCAAAATGACTCATGTTATCTTCCACCCAGACAAAGTGTTTTAATTTTAATAACGACAATGCCGACAGCTACAATACTGTTCTTGCAGAACTTTGCTTGTAAATAATTAACAATTGTTGTATAATGACGGGGGGGGGGGGGGGGGGGGCTCTATTACTTTCACAGTCAGGCTGAAGTCTCTTTAAATTTTGGGTATTCATAAGAACCCACTCTCCTCCCAACATAAAAGGCTAATGGCAAAATCAGGTTTATGTCCCTGCAGCCTTTCCCAATGCCAAAATCCTGTTGTATGCCAGGAATCAGCCAGGGAAAACCAAGGAGAATTGTGCAGGGCTCACAGATCACACCTCCAGAGGGTTTCGGTTTGGCTAATAATTGTCTGGGCTTGAGGCTGAGATCTGGAATGGGATAAATAACGAGTTTCAAATCCTGCTCTGTGCTGGGGTGGTCTCAGCAGGGGACAGACCCAGGACAGGGCACCACTTATTAATGGCCTTTAAATATGCGCACTCCAAGCAGGACACCCATCCTAATCCACTCATATTCTTAAAATCAGGCAACATTCCCCTGATTCGGGTGGAATCAGCCAGGACACAAATGCCTTGAGGACCATGTGAAGGCTCCCCTTGTTTCCATACCAAGTCTTGTTTATTCTCCAGTTACCATGTACCAGCCACAGTCACAGTCCCTGCTGGAATTGAAAGAGGCTTTCCCTGACGAAAACTCTGGGATTACGACCCAGGTCTTGGAGGAGCCAAACCCTGCCCAGCCCTGGCACTGCTGTTTGGGTTTGCAGGTGGGTATTGCCCGGTGCAATGCTCAGAGCTCATTAACAGCTGCCCTGCTCTGAAGGCTCATTTGCATCACAAACCCAACATCTGCTGCGCAACCGTGGTGATAAAGTTGATCACAAACAGGGAAACTTTGCATACTCATTTCTTTATAACCCCTGCTGGTTCAGAGAGGTCTCCAAAGTGTTCACAAGCAACAGAAAAAGTCACCTCAGCCTCCCTTTGGACAAACTCAAACACACCCAGCCTTGTTTTCACATCCCCACACACATTCACATTTCACATCTCAGGTAACATTTTCATTAACCACCTGCATCATTTCCCCACTGAACGCATATTTTATTACTTCAGACATCTCCTTCCACTGGCTTGGCTTTCCACAGACAGGGCTTCCTTAATTGAGCCGCATAGTTTATGAGCTGTGCTAATTGAGCCGCATAGCTCCGCTGCTGCCGGCGTTTCAGACCCTGAGCCCGACCCGACTCCGAGCGCTGGGTCGGTGCCGCTGGAGCCGCAGCTCGGCGCCTTGAGGAGCCCTTTCACAGCCCTGCTGCACTCCTGCCATTCCTGGAGGCTTTTCCCACTTCGGAACACCCGAAGGGGGAAAAAGCTGCATTCGGCTCACACAGGTTTTTTTAAGGAGAGCCAGGACAAACTGCTGACAGCCCAAGGAACGAACCCTGTGTCCCTGAGGGCAGCAGGGAGGAAAACTCACCCAGGAGAGCAAGAGCGGCTATCCCATACAGAAAAAACCCGCCCGACTCCAGGGACTGCTCCAAGCACGCTGCCAGGTCCTGGGTAGGAGCCAGGAGCCTTTAAAAGGGTCCTGGAAGCAGGAAGGAGGAGCGGTATTGATAGGTAAGCGTGAGGACCTGGCGGTCCCCGCTGCCCGGGTTAAGAGCTCAGCAATCAGGGCAGAGCCACCGCGTCTGGAGCCAGGGCTGGTTCCGCACAGCATCCAGCTGTTTCTCACCCTAATTAACTCTACAGGCTAACAGGGATTATTAATATTAATCACCCGGCCTATGAAGCTGCTAATGAAACCAGCTAATCCATAGCAGTGCAAATGAACACAGGGATTTGCGCTGAGTTACAGGGGAGAAGCACTACCTGCTCTACGAAGTGCTCGCACCTTGCTTGAGCACAGGTCTCCTCCTGGCTACAGAGAGATGCCTCAGTAAGGCACTAAAAACCCTGTAACATCTGCTGAATGAGGTTTCCATCATTAAAGCTGCACCTCAGAGGAGCGCAGGGCTTTGAAAGGGGAACAGCTTCCGCCAGCACCTCATTTCACAGGGCGGCAGAGCCAAGCGGCAGCATCACTTGGGAGCATAAGGAAACCAGGCAGGGGAGAACAGAACAGAGGCAGCAACTCACAGGAAACCTTATTGAAATTAATTCATACCAGCACTGATGTGGAAGGGGCTTGGCAGGCAAAGCTGTGTTTGCTAGATTTGTGGAATTCTTTGTGTAAATAAACATGAAACTGTAGAATGTTGGATAGGAAAATCCTCGAGCTCACCAAACCTGTTGAGGCAAGAGCTGTCAGGTCTAGGCTCACCTGATGTTGCTTCCCTAAGCAAAGCTTTTCAACATTCCACAATTAGGAAATTACTCATTAGCCAGAGACTTTTCCCTACTCCATTAGGAACAGAGGACACCAGGTCACTGGTTTGTTCTGGTGTCAGAATTAATGATTCTTTGCTCTCTCAAATGTCTCCTTTTGAAGGAAACAACTCTTTTTTTTCATCTCTTTCTCACCCTACTCATGTTGTCCTGCCCTGTTCCTGAGAAATCCTCACTAAGTTTTCATTTCCTCAGTTTCTCTGTGTTTTGGGAGTTCTGTTAGCTATGGGGTGGTTGTTTGGGGGTTTTTTTTGGGTGATATCCCTGTATCTGTTTTTCCTCCAACATCCTCCCTGACCTGAGAGCCTCCTGCTCCAGAAACCAGCTCCCTGAATTTTCAACACATTTTGCAGAGAAACCATTTTCCTCTCATAACTTCGAAATTTAAACCAATAGATCCTGCAAAATAAAACAAGATCTGATCCTTTGTGTCCAAAATGTGGTTCCTGGCTTTTCCCCAGCAGGTCTGAATTTATCAAATCGTGAGGTGTACACATTGCATTAAAACCAAGTAGTAGAAAATTCAGTGTTCACCTTTCAAGTCCAACTCGGTAGGAAACCAATTCAATTTTGCTGTCAATTACGTTAGGGAGAGATAGGAGAAAATAGAAAAAAAAATCAGATTAATGCATTCTGAGATAAATGGTATTTCAGATAAGTTTAATCTTACTTTTGAGAGGTGCTAACTCATCATGTGCATCTACATTGAGGAGCCTGGGAGGCACAACACCAAAATTGTTTCACCCCTCATTCAACTGAATTAGGGTTTCCTTTTTTTCCTCAGCAGGACCCACAGGACAGGACGAGGATTTCAGCTGGGGGCTGAAATTCCATATCCAGTTTAACTGACTTTAACCATAAATGCAATTTTCTCCTAATCAGAAGTGAGATTGGCCCTCTGGTCTCCCTTGTCAGGCTGTAAATAGATGCTCCCCTCTCTCCTCAGGAGGACAAGGATTAAAGGAAGGCAACATGGAAAAGAGACTGAAACCCACAGGAGCTGAGGGTGGAGACCATGAACTTCAGAGATGTTTTCAGGAGGTTCCAGATCTCAGTTCAGCAGATTCTTCAGCTTAACTTTAACCATCTGAGTCAGAGTCTCATCTTTGTAATTATTCAGTGTCCCATCCCTTCCAGTGGGGTTGAGACTGGAAGGGGCCTCCAGTGGCCACCAAGCCCAGCCCCAGCAGGGTGGTCAGGGCCAGCTCCAGCTGGATTTTGAACCGTTTCCATGGCTCTCCCCTGGATTCGGTGCATCCCCATCCTTCTTGTACTGAGGAGTTTGTTTTTTAGAAGTGAATTTATCGCCTCTCATCCACAGAAAAAACACTTCCTGAATGTCTTCAAATACTTAACATTATTTCACCTGTAAAGTGATAAAATCTACTTTGATTTGCCACTCTAACAGTGCCTTCACCCACCCTATGTTTTGCTCCCAGGAGGGGTTAATGTCATACATATATACACACAAAGGATTTTATATTTTAATAGCGAGGCAACAAAGAAATTCACTTAATGACAAGTTCTTGGACTGATGCATTATTCATTTTGTTATGTGACAGCAGAACAAAACTGTAGCCATAAATATATAATGTTACACACCACTTTTAATGTCGTTTACATTTATGGAGTAATTGGCTGTCTTCCACATTATCCTCTCTTTAGTCACTTCTTTTTTAAGGGAGTGTCATGAAATGCAGCTCGTGGCATCAAAGACGTGTTTATTCAGGAACAGGAACAGCAGCAGGCCTGGATAAACCCAGGAATCTCAATCTCTCTTTCTGAAAACATTTTTTAGTCTCTGGAAGGATTTTAGAGGTATCTTTACACTGTTTTCCACATACAAATTGCTTTTTTGCTCCTTTTTTTTTCCTATGATTAACATGAATTTTTAAATATTGAGGAACAAAGGGAGACAAGGTGAGAAAGAGGACCTGTGACAAGGCTACAGCAGAGATCCAAAGGAAACGGGAGTGGATTCAGGCCAGTTGGACAATGTGCTTGCATGAAGGGTTGGTCCATCCAGAAACCCCCTCCTACAGCCACAGAATCCTGGAGTGCTTGGGATGGAGGGGACACCTTCCACTCCAGCCTGGTCTTCCCCACATAACAAAACCCATTCCTTGCACAAGCCTGCCGCCAGAACTGCTACAAACCCTCCTGCTTTTGCCCATCCCCAACAGCCGAGTGTCATGGACATAACAGCGAATTTCACCGTGCCAGACAAATGCAGCTCAACTGCCAAAACCAACACTGAATCATTGCCTGAGCGGCAATTAAACTAGAACAATGCAGATACCCAGAGCCCTGCCTTTAATCATTCCCCCAGCCCTGTGTTAATTAGCTAGGCTGCAGCAACCACTGACATGATGAGCCTGTATGAGAATAAAAAGTAAAACTGTATTAAAAATTCAGTAAATTATACAACACTCTTCCCTATCAAAATATTCTAAAATATTCATGTTTGGCTTTCCAGGACCTAAAGGGGGCTTGCAAAGAGGCTGGAGGGGCACTTTTCCCAAGGGCCTGCAGTGACAGGACAAGGGGGAATAGCCTTGAGCAGGAGGGCAGAGTTAAATGGGATTTTAGAGAAAAATCCTTCCCTGCGAGGGTGGGGAGGCCCTGGCACAGATTCCCAGAGCAGCTGTGACTGCTTCTGGATCGCTGGGAATGTCCAAGGCCAGGTTGGACAGGGCTTGGATCCACCTGGGACAGTGGGAGCAGTCCTCGCTCATGGCAGGGGTTGGAATGCGATGGGATTTGAGGTCCTTCCAACCCAAACCATTCTATGTTTCTAAAAGAACAAAGATGCCTACAAAGATCCTAGGATTGTTAATTAGAATTCTTTGTATTGCAGTCTTTATTAATCAGATTAAATGTGTTTAAGCCAGCAGGTGGGTGCTGGTGCCGCGCTGGGAAGGTCTCACGATGCTGCTGCAATTCCCGCAGGTCAGGCGGTGGTCCCGCCCATCTGCCCAGCCCTGGAGGGCACATCTGGGCCCGGGGAGCAGCTCACCCTCGGTGTGCCCTTCCAGCCTTGCCCAGGCCGGGATTCAGGGATTAAACCCGCGGTGTGCCCGGGCCGAAGGAGAGGCCCAGAGCCGCCCGGCGCCGGCGG
>NW_005054309.1:10901319-10901813 GCF_000277835.1 Geospiza fortis | reverse complement strand
CCGTGTTCTCCTCTCCCGTTCCCGTGGCTCCCCCGGGACCCGCTCCCTTCTCCGCAGGGAAGAGGGGAACAGCAGCCCCGGGACCCCCGTTCCCACAGGATGCGGCTCCCCGGGATGGGATGCTGGCCTCTCCAGAAAGGCGCTTCCTTCTGTTGTGTTGTTTGGTTTATTATTGTTAATTAAACCATAAAATCCTAGATCACAGAATCAAAGAACCCGCACTGGTTAGGGTTGGAAGTGTTGGTAAAGCTCATCCCATCCCAGCCCTGCCATGGCCAGGGACACCTTCCACTATCCCAGGTTAAGATAAACTGGGATTGTTCTCTGGGAAGTGGCCTTGGTTCCCAAGTGAAATCTGGCCCAGCAGAATTCACAACCAGGAGTGTCTAAAATGCTTTCAGAGAACAGTTTTGGCCAAAATCCAGTGACCAGGTTAATACTGGGACATGCTTGCAGAAGCCCTGGTTACTCCATGGCCCAGCTCCACCTTTTCA
>NW_005054309.1:10879153-10901309 GCF_000277835.1 Geospiza fortis | reverse complement strand
AGGAATTAAATGATGAACACCGTAAAACTGAGCCCCTTTTGGGACTTGAGCTGTTCTTGACTGCACTTTAAAGACCTTTGGCACACCAGCCAAACACACATCTGACATCCTCATACATCATTTACAGTCCTGGGTATTTGACATCCAGAGCGCAGGGATGTTCACAGCAGCTGGAAAGGCAGAGGAGCTGTGCCAAATCTCCCAAATCTCCCAAATTCCAGGGAAAACCTGCATTTCCTTGTCTGCACTCGGAGGCTGTTCCTAAGCATGTCGATTTCACTTCTAAACCATTGTCTATTTCTGTTTACTCACTCCAGAGTAAGATACTAAAATGAGAAAAAGTGTCCAAGCAAGAGGCTCGGGTTACTGATTCCTTATTCCTAAATACCTTGGACCACAACAGTGTTGTTTGTAGCTGGACAAGCACTAAACCTTTGCAGAAAGGGATGGTGCCAAGGGTCTGGGTCACACCTTCTCTGGAACTTCTCCATATGGAAGTGACCAGTATTTGAACAGCAATCTCAGACAGAATATGAGGTTACGGGCAAGGAATTGTTTTAGGAACATAAACCATTTTTAATATAATTTTATAATTTGAGAGTTGTAACTGGATGATATTTAAGATCCCTTCCAACACAAACCATTCTATGCTTTTCTCATCACTGACAACTTCAATACTACAGCAAGCAAAGAAATGTTCTGGCAGTCTCCTTATTCTCTTTTCATGTGGAATTCCTGGGTTTGCTCTTCCTGGGACAGGATATTTTGCCAGGGATTTAGGAAAAGTAGCAATTTTTGTAATAGTAAAATTATAGTCTCAGGGACTAGCAACACAAATATTCTTCTGCATAAATATTGAATAATAACAACCCAAAAATCAAATTTGAATACCATGTCATGTTTTAGTGAGTCTGCTCAGCTGCACAGCGCCATAGTGGGATAAAAAGTACTTGAAACACTACTCAACATTTTTTAAAACTTTAAAAGTTATTTTCAAAGATGGCTACAAAGTCTGGTAACTTCCCCAGTGTAAGCAGAATAAACTAAATATATCCTCCAGGCTCAGGTGATTTCTCAGTGTATAAATGTATTTTTATTGTTTAATTGGTTTAGGTCCAATGATGACAGTTCTCTGGAGAGGCAGCCAATTCCTGCAGGAAACTTGTTCCAGCATTTAAAGCCTGAAGTCTCATGGAAAGAAAAAGGAGTTTCTGGCTGATGAGCAAAGTGAGTTCTGATTTTACAGAGAATGATACTCTGTGAAAACAAATTTTGAAACTTTTTCAATATTTGAACAGTTTAGTGCATAATGTGGCATCATTTAGGGAATTTGGGGGCAGGATCACCCTCCATTTGCCTTCTGCAAGTTTTTTATGCTTCCCATGTGTCCTGTGGAGTGTTAAATAGCACAAACTGTTTGACTCAACTGTGTTGAGTCACTGATTAAGCTGGATAGATTTTTAGTGACTTTAAAGCTCACCTGGAATCTGAGTCATAACTTACTTCCTGTTTGTAGCATTATCTCCAAATAAATTGCATGGAACCAACAAATAGACGAATATTTTATATAAACATATTTTTTAAGAGTGAGTAGCATGTTCAGAATCTGGATAAGTACATTGTGACTTTTTCAGAATCACATTGAACATGAAAAATCAGAGTTCTGGTCTTAGATTCCGACAAATTCCCTGGTCTAGCTTATCCTGTAGCAGATTTCTGGTCCCTCAGTGACAGCAACCACCTCATCCACCACGAGCTCACACTAAAATGCTGCAGTGATGGAGTGTTACACATTGGATCCACAAAGTGTTTCTCTTTCTTGGAAGTGCAGCTTGTGTCTGTAATGAGGAAGAGGAGCAGCAGTGTGTGGGTGATGCCTGGCTCACAGGGGCTGTGTTTATTCCCTGCAGTCTGGCAGGTTCCTCTGGGGGATTGGGGCTGACTGGAGCTGCTGCAGCCGGGCTTTGCACAGAGGATGTTCAGCGTCCCTAACCGGATTTGGGGATTTGCACGGGCTGCGAATGGAGGCAGAAAGCAGCTCCTGGGACTGGAGCTCCGTGCAGGAGTGATGGCTGCTCAGCTGCTCTCAGTGCCTCCCCAGCAGAGAGCAGGAGACTGAGCAGGAAGGGAGCGCCCTGGATTTGGCACCTGCTGCAGGAATGTGCCAGGGATGTGTGGGAGGGCTGGCACAGGGCTCACTGCCGTCGTCTGCTCGCTGCCTGCTGCACTCCCCTAAGTTGAAAGTCTTAAGCAGTTCTCAGATTCAAACATGAGTAATCTTGCCTGAAGCCTTTTGCAAAAACTGCCTTTTTTCTTTTTCTTTTTCTTTTTTTTTTAATTTTATCTTGGATATGTTCCTCTATCTGCATAATACAGATAGAATAATATGCCAGAGAAGCATGTTGTTCATGTTTGCAAAAATATTTGGTGGTTGACAAATGAGCTTGATGTACTGTGCTGTTGTACTGACTTGACACTAATCTCTGCCACTTAGAGCAAATGAGAATAAATCACCTCTCCTCTCTTATCTTCTCCACCCTGAGTTGTGTGTGCACTTGCAGCTCAAGCTGGCTCAAGGTTTATTTAAATCCATGCTTCCCCAGCAATCCTGTCCTGCCAATTCAGTTTGGGTTGGGAAAAGGTCAGGAGCAGCCCTGGACTTGGCACTTGCACAGTGCTGAATCACTTGGTCACTGTGTTCAGGTTTCAGAATGCAGGTAGGACATGACAAAGGAAGAGGAGGAATGATCTCAGCAGCTGAAAATGCCTGGAAGAAAATGGGGTTGACTCCAAAGTCTGTTCCCATAATGGGGATATAATTTACTGGCCTGCTAAAAGGGCTGTGGAGATCAAGTGGAATAAAACCACGCTCGCTCAGCTGTTGAGCTGCAGAAATGTGAGCTGAAATATTAATTGGAGAGGGGCTTTACATTAAAACTGTCATGTTTGTGAGCACGGAATTCAGCAAGGCGTGTCCAGTGGGCTCAGGTTTGGGATTGCTTCCTAGTCCTCACTGTCAATCTGAACCACAGCTCTCCAGTTCAGGGGCTTTAGTGGAGTTGTGAGCTCTCTGTTCATTCTGAGCCCTTCTGTGTTTAACACAGGCTTCTCTTATTTCTGCCATCTATAAACCAAGTCATAATTGCCCAAATATTTACACTGATGTTTGTTTCTGGCAGTGATTTCATGTTTGTCATTCACATTATGATTATGAAGCAACATTTCTGTGCAGTTGAGAGGTATTTCAAATTACTTGCCTACTGAACAAGCAAATGTTTCATTTCCTTCAGATTGTCACTGCTGCTTTTTATGAGAACAAGGACCTAATTATGATTTCACAATTTGTGTACTGTAAGCTCAAGAATCAGAAGGTGTCAAAAGATAAGTTTTTACAACAATAAAATGTTCTCCATGATGTAGCACAGTCTTTACTGAGAGATTTTCCTACAGCATCTAAGTGCCTTTTATTTCAGAGGGAACCAAAAATGGAGTGTACAAATTCTGGAGTTCTGAGACCTGTTGCCTCCAGTTTTCCTTTCCTTCTCATTTCTGACCCACACACATCTGTGAATATTTTTCCATGGAGTACTTTCAGTTGATATAAAAAATGCAATAGATTTTTGGAATCTGGTTCCACATTTTAACTGGTTCCATGGTTTTTGTGGAAATGTGTGGGAGTTGAAACCAAGCCTCATTTCTTTGTGGGGTTCAGTTGGTTTCCTCCCCATTGATTGAAAGTGGGCTTTATTTGCTTATAGCATAAAATATGTTGACATCTTCATGTGTCCTGTTTCAATATATGCATTTAAAAAAACATATTCCAGGGAATGAAATTACTGGAGTAGCGCTTGAGCAAATCCTGGTGGTGGCTGGAATGTTCAGCCTGCCCAAGGACTACTGTTTTGTCTGAAATGGAAGGCAGCTCTCTTCACTTTGTATCAAATCAAAACCATTAACTCATCAATTTAAAAAAAATTATGAAAGAAAATCCATGGTACAGCAGAGGTAACAAAAAGCTGAAGTAAACCAGATGCCTCCCCACAAGCTAAATGGGGGTAAAGCAGATTCAATATGGAACTGATAATAAATCTGGAGATAGGGCAGGGATTTCCTTCCTGCTGCCTCCTCTGGACACAAACCCAGGCTTTGGAGCATGGAACAGCCACTGCCTGGTCTGAAGTGACCCAGTCATCAATATCTTAGTGAGATTTTACTAATTCACATTCCAAATATCCTTGCTTTTGCAGTTTTTTTTTATCAAGATGTGTGGAAAGAAAGTTACATTCTATTCTATTCATCAATTTTTTTCATTAGCTGTTATTTAATCATAAATTAGATATCATACATAATCATAATATAAGAGAGAAGGTGCGAATGAACAATTCCTGTCAGGAGCAATGTCCACCAAGGAGTTCCCCAGCAGTTCCTCCACTGCCACCCTCAGCACTGCAGCAGTGAGCAGGGCTGGGCACAGAGCCCAGAGAAAAGGGGTGGAACTTCCCCTGCTGCCAAGAAAAAGAGACATGAAATTCTACCTTTACATTTGCATATTTGTACTGCAAACAGAAAGTGACCTCAAATCAACAGCAGATGTTATTTTTCAGCTAATTTGTTTGTGTGTCATTCCAGGCAGTCCCAGCCTGAGGAATTTGGGCACAGCCTGGATTGTGGGGTGTGGAGCTCTGAGTGGCACTGCCCTCTGTCAGCTGCTCCTTGGGAACCAGCAGCACAGGACAGCAATCCCAAGGAATAATGTCAATTCTTACCTGTTTCCATTAAAAAAAAAATTTAAAAATCCCACCCAGAAGTGTCTTGAAAAGTTTGTGTACTTTAAAAAAATCCGGAGGATTTTTTAACAAGGATTTAGCAATCAGGTATGTGGATGTTTTTCCCACCCATCCCAAAATAAAGAAGTTATAAAATTGCTTCTTTCAGCAGCTTCCCAGGCTTGTTGTGTCCTTTGGGCCCTGAGGATGCGCTGCTCTGAACTAACAGAACATAAATGTTGTGTCTCTGCCTATGGGAAATGCTGTAAACATCCACGTGGAGACCACAAAAAAAAAATCAATAAAAGTGGAAAATCACCATTGTACCTGCTGCCGTCAGTGGAGCAGGAAAGTTCACAGCCCATTGCAGCAGTTTGATGGCCCTCCTGCTAATGCCAGGGAAATAATTGTAATCCTGCAGCACGGCCCAGCAGGGAGGCAGCTTATTTTCAAAACACAGCCACAGTGAGAAAACCAGCGACTCTTCAGCTGTGAAAAACTAGTAGTTTGCTTCCTCCAGACAGGATGATTTTATATTTTTTTTCTTGTGGCTCAAGCTACAGTTTTTAGTTTTGATTTGATTCATTGTGCCCAGGCTTTTTTAGCAGGAGGACTGGATTGATATCAGTGTCATATCCCAAACCTGGCACCAGTTTTGATCTGCACTGTTGTGAGATGAAGATTAAACCCTTCCTCGCCCTCTCTGGTCACCTGAAGAGCAGCACTGCCCTGCCTGAAAGGAGCTCTGTCCACAAACTCAGCCGTGGGCTCTCAGTTTAATCCTCTGAAATGCCTCGGAGCGTTCTTGCCAAAATCCATGTGCTTCTCTTGTCCAGAGCTCTCCTGACCTGACTGAAATGCCAGCCTTCATTTGTGGCTCTGGCTCCTGTGTTGTCCTGGGCAGCAGATTCCTTCAGCTCTGTAAAAACGTCAGTGGCTTTTTGGCACTTGTTTATTTGATTTTCTCTTCCTTCCAGTGTTGGGTTCTCCCTCACACTGAGCCCTCCTCAACTCAAATCCCCACTTTGCTTTTGTGACTCAAAAAAGGGGGTTTTTTTTCCTCCATTCAGAGAAGGATGATGAGAATTTTAGGAAAACACTGGTCTTTGCTGGAAAAAGATTGATTGGCAGGGGAAGAATTTACAGCTGGATTTATCAGCAGAAATCTGCTTTCTGTGATTGTTGTCATGAGCAAGTGGCATCCCACCTTTTCTTTCTCCAAACTATTCCATCCAGGGAATAAAAGTTAGAATTAGAGGAAAATTTGTTTTAAATCTTAGCCCCTTTTCACCAACATGCCATTACCTTTCACCACAGCCTCTTCACTATCACTATATTTTAAAAAACCCAACAAACACATCAAAAGACCAGAAGATTTTACTTTGTAAATTATATACAGACATTTTAATTGATTATGGAACTGATTAATTAATTTTTAAGCCTGTTGATATTCCCTCTCTACCTGGAATGGCAAAGTATTTTCAAAAAGATGTGCTAAATACACTGCTACAGCAACAGATTCCTTAAAAACTAGTTACCATTTGGAAACAGATATTACCCCTGCTGTTTGCACTCCCACAAAAATGCCATTAACCAGAGATCTAAGCACTGTAACAGTTCCTGAATGTTCAGAGATTTGTGCTGAAAGTCAGAAAATTCAGAGCCCCAGAAAGACAGGACAAGAATGACTGAAAGTCTTTGAATGGGTTATATCACAAAATGCCCAAATTATCTCTAACTGACTACTGTGGGTACATATTAACATTTCAACATTTCTTTGTATTTATAAAACTGTTATTTTAATAATCTGTGTATAAAATTTGTGTTTAGCTCCAGAGAAGATGCACAGAAAGTGCCTTTTACCTGCTCTTTGCCTTGGCCATGATGGGAAACTGCACCTGTGGACTGAGCCTTGCTCTAAAGATGCCAAACCCCAAATCCTCCTGGGCTTTCTACTTTGTTCACCCCCTTCCCTAGCTCATTGGGAGCTTTGGAGTTTTGTTCCTTGACATTTTGGTATTATTTTCCTGTTACAGCTAAAGATTCGGGGTGGGCTTATTAATAAATAGATCAGAAATTGATTCTTTTTAAAATCACATTTTTTTCTAACCTGATCATAAAACCTTCTTGCTGAACAATAATTTGTACCCTTTCTATAATGATAATTCTTAAGAATAGCAAGTTTATAGAAAATAGCAATATTAAAGCTACTTTGAACAGGTTAATTTATAACTTGAAATCAATCAGTAGACACTAAAAGTTGGGAGGGGTTGCACATGGTGCTGGGGTGTTTTTATATTTAATATATTCACAGCCAGTGTAGTAGTTATTGTTAGCCATGTTTTTTCCAGGTGCAGTATTGACACTTTGTGCTCTAGAAATGAAAAGCAAAATCTTTGGAGAAACTTTTGTACCTTGGCTTCAAACATCTGGTGAAAAGAGATGGATTGGGACTGTGCACTACAGTCACCTGTCTTGTTACCAGAGCTTGGATTTGCACTTAAAAGAGAAAAAAAAGGAGATTTTCTGATTTTTTTTCTGTAGGAAGAATTGTAGGTTTGTGTGTGAAAACATCTCTGTGCTTTACTCCATGAACTGCAGCCATAAACCAGGATGGAACAAGGAGGGATTCCAGGCATTTTGTATTAATCCATTCCAGATTAAATGCAAGTTCTTCCCCAAATTTACCTGGAACTCTTCCAGGAGTTCTGATTCCCAGAAGTTATGATTCCAGTTGGCGTTGTCTTTCTGATTAAAGGAATTTCAGAAGGCTCTGCAATCAGAGGAGTGACCAGACAGCCCCTGGCCTCGGGATGGGCCCTGAAATTCCAGTGCCATTCCCAAGCCTCAGGTTGTGGGCTGGGTAAAACCTTCTGCACCACGGAACACAATCCCCCAGTGAGCTGGGGACACTGAACTGTGGGTCCTGCCTGTTCTGAAACAAATTCTGCTTTTATCTTTTATGGGACAGTGCATTCTGTGAGCAGACTGTGGGATTCAGGGATTATTCCATGAACAAACTCCTGACTTTCTCCTGCTCCAGCCCCCAGCTGGAAACATAAACCAGGCAGTTTTTATTTACCCAAAACCCCCCAGAACTTGATTTTGATGACCCTCACAGTACATTCCGTACAGATTTGCAGATGCTTTTCTATGATAGACTCTGCAAATCAACTTTTTATTGCCCCCAAAGCTCCCCTGCTCCATTCCCTGCCCCAGGACTGCAGTGCCAGCCTGCACATGACATCAATTCCTGGGCTCTGCCTTGATTGGGGTCTGAATCCAATCTTGTTAATAGTCCTCCAGTTCAAATTGTATTGGAAACAGATGCTTCCAAATCAGGTTGAGGAGCTTACAGGAATCTGGTCAAGTATAAAGTGTTGGTTGGGAATGGATGAAGTCTTTGTAATCAAGAGAAAACAAAAGCAGACCTCCTGCTTGGAGAGCCCTGAAGGTAAGGGAGGCACTGCTTTTAGAAAGAGCTCCACTGCTGCCTCTTGCCAAGCAAGAAAATAAAAATCTGACAAATTTATCCATCACTTCAGTCCAGAAACCAAAGGATGGGCTCACCTGGGTCTTGGAAAACAGGAATTAACCCCAGAAGTCCTAATTTCTAAGAGGGAGGTGTTTCATCATTGGTATTTGTGTAACAGTCTGTTTTGAGGAGAAATTGCCTAATTCTGGTTGACTTTATTCCTGATTGTGTCCAGAGTTTCATTAGGTGGAAAATAAACCCTCATTTCTCAAGGTCCAAGGCAGGATTAAGAGTTCACTCACTCTGTGTCTGCTGCACTATTCCTGTGCTTCCATCTGACACGCACTAATCCTGGAAACAAATGGGCTCCTGCTCGGGCTGGAGCAGCAGCTCCAGGGCAGGATTCCCCCAGAGCCCCTCAGCCTGGGTTAAAGGATAACCACAGCCTCACCCCAAAGCTGTGCTGGCTGCACTTAAAGGGGTCTGGTTGCACAAACAGCCAGTTATTCCCATCATTAATGGGAGTGTCCAGCTGTCTGTAGAGCATGAGCTGCCCTCCTGTTCACTTTGAGAGGAGTTTCATCTCTGCACATTTCAATTATAAATTGGACAGAATTTCCTTTTCCAGTCGATGTTTCCTCCCACTTTGCAGCAGGAGATGGTTGGGACTCCTCGAGGTATTCTGGGGCTTGTCAGAGATGCTAAACCCAGGTTTGGATTTTAGTAGAACTTTATGTTCTGTGCATGACTATTTAATGTTTCCCTTGTACACATGGCTGCAGTCCTACTTGCTTGAAAATCCTAAATCAGTCCAGCCCTTGGTCTTGGAGCAGCACCATCCTGAAGCTGCTAAGAGCCTGAATCTAGTGCAAGTTTTTCTGGAAAACTTCATCCTTTCCTCTTATTTCCTCCCCTGTGTCCTTCTTCCCCTGCTCCCTCCAAACCCAAACAGCTCTGCTTTGTGTTTAGTTCAGAAAAAACCCTTCACCGAGATTTTCCCCTTATTTTTTAGCTTTGACATCACCCTATTGTCTGGGAATTGTGTCCAGCTCTTCCACATGTTTTCCTTTTCATTAAACATGGCCAGGCTGTGACTGGATAGCCAGAGTTTATTCAGCAAGAGCCAAGCTGCTGTACACAGGCTTCTCGTGCACCTTTGGAATCCTTTCTAACCCTCCACAAAACATCAGGCTCTGCAATTTAATTACTGGGCTAAAAATAGAAGCCTGGCCTGACAACTGAGCCAGGAGAGTTTCCCAGCCAGACACTGAGCTTCTCTGCACTCCTGTAAATGCTTGGGGTTGCCTCCAGTTTTTAAACTTAGTTTTTAAATTCATCTCAGATTTTTAAATTGCCAGTACATTGTTTAATTTCATGGAACAAATTTGCTGCAGTAGCTCCGTGGCAAGTTTACCCTGGAACCCACTTTGGGTGTCTTCTCCACCCTGGGCTCTTTATTGAGGCCTGAGAGTTCCTGGATTCAGTATTTTGGCAGTTTAGCTATTATTATTATTATTGTTGTTGTTGTTGTTGTTGTTGTTGTTGTTTTTACAAAGAAGCAGCTGATATATTTGCTGCACAAACATTCTGGAAATGCTCTTTGATAAGCTGCACATAATGGGTGTTTATCATTTATTCACCTGCAGAGCTCTGGGGCTGTTGCCAACCTGGTGAATCAGGGTGCTGCAGCCCAAGGGCTTGGGGGTGCCTTTTCCAGCCTTAAAACCTCCAAGGTTCTGGAATTCTGTGGTCCATGGTGGGCCTTCCAACAGATTTTCCCAGTTCGCAGGGAAGCCTCTGTTAGAAACCAGAGTGGTTTGTACCAAACTCAGAACTCAGGTACAAAACTCCTCAATTATCCAGCAGCACTTGGGGAGAATTGTGATTATTTGGTGTTTAAGGGCTGCCTGTGCTCCAAGCCAATGACTTTACTGCAGAGCTGACACCATCAGGAGAAAGGACAAGGACACATTTGTTAATTCTGTTTAGATGAGCAGGGTTTCAATGGCCTGCTTTACAATGGGGATAAATAATTATGTCTAATTGCACAACTCGTGCTGAAAGCAGCTCTAAATGTTGAGTCATTTGTTGTCTGAGTGTCAGTGCCTGGAAATTTGACTGCCTGGAAGTTTTGCAGGAGATGAGAATTGTGTTTTGTGACCAGGCCCTGCTGAGCTATTGCTAAGAAGAGTTTTTTAATAATTTTTAGTAACTTTTTCTCCTTACCAACCTCTCCTTTTATACATTTGTGGGCTGATCAAGAAGCTCCTTTGATTTCAAGTAACTTAAAGGGACACAATATAAATTTTGGTATTAAATAATAAAAATTAATCAAAAGTAAATTTGTTTTTAAATAATAAACTAACGGATTCAATGGATTGTATTTAAATTCCTGCCAAAAGCACCCCCTGAAAATGAAATGTTTTCCCTGTGTTTTTGAGGATCCACCTTGGAGAACTCCATTACTTTATTAGTTTCAGTCTGTATTTCCCTGATTTCTGGAGTGAGTAGAAGGAATTAAAAATTAACCTTTTCAGTCCATAAATTAAAATGCAATTTGTTGTCCTCCCAGATTTATCTGCTGTACACATGAGATTAGCAATCTCCTGCCTGGCTGTGATTGAAACCATGGCTTGTTCCTTCTTAATGCCCTTAGAATTTGCTCTTCCATCATTTCTCCAAAGATTATTTCTCCTTTTATTGCTGCTCTGTGTAATCCTATTTTGGGATGTCTTTTTATCCCCATTTCCTACTGCTGGTTAGAACAGCCAAATGTGGGGTGTATAAAGTTGCTGTGATTTCATTTGAGGCTTTTGACTGAAAAGAATTTGAATTTTTGCACGTGAAGCAGTGGGAGTTATTTACTGGTAGGTCATATATAAGTAATTACTGTGTATGGGTTAAATCAAGGCTTCAGCTTGAGAAAATGTTATTTCCATGCTCAAACATTCCAGGTTAAAGGCTGAAAGGCAGATCCTGATCACCTCTTCCTTAATCCCAGGAAAACACAGCATGGAGCTCCCATCCCAGCTACTTTATTGGAGAGCAAAGTGCCTTAAATCTTCTTGATTTATTTTACTAATTCTTCCCTGGTGCTGCTTGTAATCCGAGATTAACAGCATTGTTTGCTAATTTCTTTGTTTTAACTATCATGGAAATCTCATTAACTAAAGGAAACATCTAAAATGTCTCCAGGGCTTTATTTCTAAACAAATTAATCCCATTTTAAACAAATTCACCCCACCACAGTTCTCTGTTGTTGTCAGCAAACTCCTCCTAGACTGGAGTTACTCCTGGTTGTTACATCCCAGGTTTGATCCCTTCAATAAGAAAACTGTGTCTAAAATAAGAAAACTCTGCTTTATTTGCACCTTCTGCCTTTCTCCTGGAATGTGAGGTTTTCCTAAGTCTGTCCTGGAGTTCCTCTCCCCAAACTCGTATTCCTGGGAAGGGAAGTTGGTTCAGCACGAATGTGTGCTCTGTGCTGGGATGAACTGGGATTGCTGCTGGAGCAGCCCAGCTCCCTGCTCTGTGCTGGGATGAACTGGGATTGCTGCTGGAACAGCCCAGCTCCCTGCTCTGTGCTGGGATAAACTGGGATTGCTGCTGGAACAGCCCAGTTCCCTGCTCTGTGCTGGGATGAACTGGGATTGCTGCTGGGCTGTGTTCCCTGCCCCGGGAGGTGACAGGGATGCCCCCAGACACTCCCTGGCAGCACAGCCTCGCTCCCAAGGCTCTGGACCTGTCCCCTGGAAGCTGCTGCAGTTTTCCAAGTCCCAGTCCCGGAGTTTCCCAGCCCTTCTGCCGGGTATGAGCCCCATCCCAGCCGGGAGTCAAACCCAGCCCCTGCTGGGGGGTGTTAAGGGAATCTTAATGGCACAGGGAGGATTCATGAATATTAACAGCCTCGAGTGCCTCGGTGTCCATCGTGTGGCTGCTGTGAGAGGCTGCTGGAAATATATGGGCCGGAGACAGGGCATTGATTCATTCCAGGATGAGGGGGGTCGCCCTAATGTGCTCCAAACAGCTTTTAAATAATGACTGTGGAGGAATTAAGACCAGTTTAATCCGACTAAATAATACTCCTAATGATAAACCATTAAAATCAAGTTGACTTTTAGATTCTAGCAATTGTATCAGACAAGGTGATTACACTCACCATCAGTATTGATAATCATTAAAATAGATTAAACCATGGACTGGGAAATGAGAGATGCCGGGTGACTCTGGCAGAAACGCTGCTTTGACTTTCCAGCAGGGCCCCTCCTGCTCCCTGGAACTTCTGCTGCTCCCTGGGGATTCAGGCGCTGTTCTCCACCAGCCTCAGAATGAGCAACTCTTGAAACAGCACATCTTATCTCAAAATGTCTTGGGAGGGTGGCTGCAGATGACAGGAAGGAAAAGGATTGTGTGGTCTTGCTTTGGTCCACCTGCTCTGCCTGGAGCCCAACCCTTGTTCTTCTATTTTCCAGGGAACACATCCAGAGGGAATGGCCCTCACTGGGAACTGAGCTTTGATTCCTTCAGCAGCAGCCTGAGGTTTCTCCTCTAACAGAAATTCTTGTAGATGTGGCCCAAAGTGACTCTGAGGAAGCTGAACATGCAGAGCTGCCCCGAGCAGAGCCTCAGCTCTGAGCAGGACGTGCTGGACATGAGCCAGCCCTAAAGCCACCAGCCCACAGGGCCAGGTGGTCTTTGAGGTGCCCCCCAACCCAAACCATTCTGTGATGCTGACAATGGGAAGGACCAGAAGCAGCCAAGGCAGGGGGGAGAGGAGGAATCACCTCATCAGAGCTGCTCTTTTCCTACCATAGGCAGCACCTCTGCCCTGTGGATTGGCCAGAGACCCAGAGCTTGATGATAAAAATCCCCTCCACATGAAGAGAGAAGGTGTTCTGTGAGTGGACAATGCAGAAGAGCTCTTGGAAAAGGGATTTCTCCGTGTTCCAAAAGGCTCCTTGGCAATGGAGCCTCCCCCTGCAGTGCTCCCTGTGAGCCACCTCATCCCTCTGAGGGCTCTAACTGAGCCTGGCGTGTTTGGGGTGATCAGGGCAGCGTGGCTGCTGCTCTGCTCTGGGAATATTGATATGGAGCACTCACTTGTCTGTGCCTTCAATTGCAAAGGGCTTTTTAAAATTGATTACTGGTCTGGCTCAAGTTATTGGATGACCCTGTAAATACAGAGCGAGGATGGGCGTTTTATGATGTCTGACTTCCCTACAATATTTTTTTATTAAGTAAACGGTAATGGAAATATTGGGTTTTCATTCCTTGCTTGCTCCTTTTCCAACAATTGCCAGTAAATCAAAGTTGCAAAGAGCTGCTCCGTGCTGGCACAGCTGACAGAGCCTGGTGGGCGCTCATTTTGGAGATGATATCCCCTCATTTCGAGGCACTCAGCAGACTTCAGCGCTGATGTATTGACACTCCCAGCTTTCAGGTCAAGGAAATAGTGCAGGAAAGCATTTCCAGCAGAGGAATGCCCATATTTTAAAGTAAGGACTGCCGGTGCTAGCGACGCCAATTTGCTGAGGTACAAAAATGCCACGCTTAGAAAGCAAGGAAGTATTTCTTCCCTTCTTCTTCCAACATCATGCCTGGGTGTCTCCATATCCATCAGACACTTTGGACAGCACAGAAACTTCTGTGAGCCCCTGGCCACGGGGCCAGGCTTGGGCCATCTCTCCCATCACACATCTAACACCCACAGCCAGGCAACTGGGGCACCTCCCCACCCTCCCAGGAAGGATTCCCCCTCACGTCTGATCCAAATCCCCTTTCTTTTAAGTGATTGTTTATAACCCGAGAGCAGCTGGCCCAGCTCAGCTCGGTTTCTTTGGGACTGGTGATTCCAGCTGGGATTCCCTGGGATATTGGGAGCCCCAGGGTGCTGGGACTGGCCAGGACTGGCCGGGACATCGCCACCGCTCTGCCGGGGGAGCTGCAGGGCTGCATCCCTCACCCCCCACCCCATCCCTCACCCCCCATCACATCCTGCATCCCTCATCCCATCCTGCATCACTCATCCCATCCCATCCCGCATCCCTCATCCCATCCCGCATCCCCTGGCGGCCGGAGCAGCCCCCCCCAGATGGAGCAGTTGCTGTTCCAGCTCTGCCGAGCCCGGAGCCGTGAACCCCAAACTCTGCGGCTCCAGCACGGACCCGCTGCTCCTGCGGCTGCTCCCGGGTGTGGATCTGCCGCGGAGCTCCCGGAGGCACGAGAGCCAAAGCCCGGCCCTGCTTTGCTTCGCTTGCTTTAGCAGCCTCTGCTTCCCGAGCACGTCCCGGCTCTGCCCGGGTTTTCCCGGCTGTGCCCGGTTTCAGCCGCTGCTGTTTTAGCAAACTCTTTTCACCCGGTTGGCCAAAAGGGCACGCAGGTGATCAAAGATGAGACAACCTGAAACAGTGAACGGTGCCCCAGGTGGGGACTGGGGGTGTCTGTCCCAGGGGGAGCAGAGGATGCCCACGCAGCCACCCCAGCCCTTGGCACAGCTCTGGGGCTGGACCTTGTGGCTCTGCACAACTCCCTGACAGGGACAGGAGGAGAGGGAACGGCCTCAGGATGGGCCAGGGGAGGGGAGGGCTGGATATTGGGAGAATTCTTCTCAGAAAGGGCTGTCCAGCCTGGCACAGCTGCCCAGGGCAGTGGTGGAGTCCCCAGCCCTGGAGGGATTTATCAGCCCTGGGCATGTGGCACTTGGGGACATGGTCAGTGTGGCCTTGGCAATGCTGGACTCAATGGCCTCAGAGGGCTGTTCCAAACTGAACAATTCCCTGAGCCCGTTCCTTGACTCTCCTACTGCTTTAAAAGGAAATTGTTCCTAAGCTGTCCTGCCCTGGCTGCACATGGCCATGGAGGGTGATGTTAAACCCTGTGTGCCTGTACTTCTGTGATATCCACGAGAGGCAGAACTTGAGATTTTTCTATCTCTGCTGGAGGTGAACCTCGGGGTCCAGGTACCCCCAGAATTTGGAAGGCTCAGCCAGAACTCCAGATGTTGCAGTTTGGAGCTGGCTCTGAGCTGGTGAAACACCAAGGTGTGATTTATTATTGCCTCATCCGTCTGCACATTGAAAATAAGATTGTGTTACATAATCAGATCTCATTTGTTATTTATTGCTTTCTCTCCCTGCACAGATGTGGATGTTTCTCCCTCTCTCCTGGTGGATAATCCCTGTGGTTTTCCTGCTGGGCTGTGGGATGGGTGGGGAGCCAGGGGCTGGAAGGACGGGATGGGTTGAAGTTTTTCCAAAGAAAACCAACATCTTTTGCCTGTTAGTGCCTACAAAACTGCAGGAACTTCTGCAAACAGTGAGTTCAGGGGCCATGGCTTGTCCTGGGAGGTGAAATGCTTGGATATCGAGCTGGTACTGCTGCAAAAAATGCCCCAAAAAATGTTTGGTGACACCAAACCCCACCACTGCTTGTGCAGGTAACTGTGCTGCCTTTTCCAGGCAGGGCAGGCAGAGTCACCCCCAGGCTCCTGCTGTGCTGCCTGGGCAGGACAGTCCTGATCCAGGGGCTGCCAAAGTGCAATCCTTGCTGCCCAGTGCAACAAAAACCTGCAGCACGAGCACTTTCCCTGCCCAGCAGCCTTCCAGAGCTCAAGGAGCATTTGGACAACACTCTCAGGGCATGGTGGGGCTTCAGGAGTGTCCTGTGCAGGGCCAGGAGCTGGACTGCAGGATCCCTGTGGGTCCCTCCCTGCTCAGGCTGTTCTGTGATTCTGGAACTCTTCTGTCCCACAGAGCATCCCACAGTGAGCTGAGCCCATCCACATCCTGCTGAGAGAAAGTGGGATTTAGGATTTAGAAATAGTGTGAGGTGAAAGGGCTTGGGAGGGGCTCTGCATTGCACCAAAATCTACAGGTGGTTGTGGTGCCAGCCCTGCTGCTCACACAGAGCCCTCGGGATAGATCCTGCTCTCTCATCCAGATGGATCAGCCCTTGGAGCATGTCCTTGCTCCCAGTCTCCCCCATGCCCACACGTATCAGTTCCATCTCCTAAACCACAACAGACAAATGATTTGAGTTGTGTTTTGGATCCCCACAGCAAATTTAACACGACCCCGGCGGTGCCGACGCTGCAAGAACTTGCCCCAAGCACAAAGCTGAGACAGGTTTGATTTTAAACCTCTTTATCCAATATTCCAGCTCCTACTTAAAAGCAGGTGTATGATGGGGACGTAATAAAAGTTGATCTTCTCGCTCCAACTCTCTGCTAATGTGATTCTTGGTGCTGCATCATGTAGAAAATATGAATTCTTGTTTTCTTATGTAAAAGTGCTGTCACAAACCCCAGCAAGTTTTCTGTGTGATGAGACCTTTAAAAAGGGGGGGATTTTTTGTTGTGCTGTACTTACTGATGTCTTCTGCAAAGGAGGTGCTTAGGACACAGGAACAGCTCTTGCTGCCAGTGCTGGGAATCCCTTGGACCCTCATGGAATGCAGGGACAGTGATGGAAAACCTCCCCAGCTTCTTGGCTGGGTTTGTCCTGCCTTGCTTTGTGCTTCCCTCAGGTTTTTCACTTGGGACCAGCCTGTGTCCCCTCCCTGCCTGTGTCCCTCACTGCTCTTGCACAGAAGGACTTTTCCTGCCAGCCCAGCATCGCTCGTCTGAGCTCACTGCTGTCCCTAAGGGGACCTAAGGTGGCAGCAAGGGGCACAGGGACAGTTTCCTCTCCATGCAGAACTTCCCTCAGGAATGCTGTCCTGGCCCTGGCTGCTGCACAGCACAAGGGTTTCTCACTGACTGTCCCAAAGGTGAAGTTGTTGGTGAATGCTTGATCATTCCTCTGCAGCCCAAATGAATTTAACCACAATGGATCTGTTGTGTGGAATAAATGGGAATCATTTTACATGGTGGAGTGATTACAATGTGTGCTCTTCCAGGGCAAATATGGGAAAACAGGGTGCTCCCCTGCTTTTCCATACATCCCTGAGCTAAGAGGGAATGCAGAGTAATGCAGGGTGACTTAATACCCAACATGACAGACGGATAATCCACACCCATGTAAAACGTTGTAAGCACCAGCTGCACGTGACCGGCCTTCATCCAAAACATGTGTGGGGGATCTCCAGCATTCCCTGCACAGCATTCCCTATTCTGCACTCCCTGCACAGCATTCCCTGCGCTGCATTCCCTGTGCTGCATTCCCTGCGCTGCATTCCCTGCACAGCACTCCCTGTACTGCATTCCCTATTCTGCGTTCCCAGCATTGCATTCCCTGCACTGCACTCTCACCTGTCTCATTCTGACCTCTTGCCAGGGGCAGGGACACCCCCCAGGCCTCCAAGTATTCCAGAAGAAATGACATTACTGACAGCCCACTCAGGAGCAGTGCAAGTATGCATTTCCTGAAAATTCTGGGTTTTTAACTGAAAATGGAGATGTGAAGCCACCAGCCAGAGAACAATGGTGACAGAGCTGTCGGAACCCCGAGCTTTGTCTTCAGAACCATCATTAAATCATCAGATGTTGCTGAGAGAGGAGCACCAGCCCAAATTCCTTATAAATCCTTTCAGATGATAAGGCCACAGTCAATAGTACACATGGGAGAGGAGGAGATTTGGAAATTCCTCTGGAAAATTTCCAGCTCCTCTCAGAATTCTCCTCCAGGATGTTTGGAGCACTGGGGAGTAGCTCTGGGAGTGTGGGGGAGGCTGTGCCCAGTGTTGTGCCCAGGAGCCCAGATCTGCACAGGATGGAAGGAAAAACTGTCCAATCCTCTAGAAAACACCAAAAAATAAATTTTGTGTCTTCAATACATTAAATTTCCAGTTTCTAGGAGAATGGCTGCTTCTCTCCATGCTGGTGGTGCTCCCTCAGTCCTCACACCTCCAGGAGTTTGGGGTCCCTGGATTCTGCTCAGGGTGAAGGGAGCAATGCATTTTGGGATAATTATGTTGATAATTTCGGGGTTTGCAGAATTTCTCAGCTCCTGATCCCTCCCACTGCTGGTATTTGCTTTCCAAAAGAGAAAATGGATTTTGCATTTCCCAGCCACGCCAAACTTGCGCTCCTGATGCTCGACACAAATCCTGTCCCAGCCGAGCTCTCTGCTGCTGCCCTGAAGGAGAACGGGAATCTGAAGGAAGTGTGGGAAATGAGAATCAATCAGAGTACAAAGAAACGAAGAGCCCAATTTTGGGGAGGGATGAGGAGCACTCCTGCACACAAGCCCCCCCTCCTGTGCTGCCTGTGTTCACAGATTGTTGTTTTGACTCATTCTGCAGCTCCAGCTGTGGCAGCAGCTTCTAAGAGAGCAGCTCAAATACAAATTTCATGTTCAAGTGGAGGAATCAACAGAATTATTCAAGTGGTGCAGAAACAGCCTCAGAAAAGAGTGTGCACAGCATCTCAGCTATTAATGTATTATTCCCTAACAGCATTCCTTGCTCATTGGAAGAGCAGAAAGGCCTGGTTTGGAATGCTCCAGTTTATATAAGAATATTAAATATGCCAAAGCTTTTCCAAATGATAGTTTTATTAGTCCCTGCTGGGGTCACAATCCTGCTCCGTGCAGTACCCGGGGCACCTCTACCCACAGGGTGACATCACACCTGGAAGGGCCACTCAGTGCTTCATTTGCATAAGAAGTTCATTAACAAGTAATTAAATGGCAGGAGTGAGGGCCCGTGGATGGACAGGGTTTGGTGGAGGAGCCAAGAAGCTTCTCCTGGTAACCCTGACCCTGTTTGGTGTTTTTGTAAAGCCATCTCTGCATGCACCAGAACCAGGGTTTGTGGTTCTTATCAGTGCTGCTGTCAGTGCCCAGGGTTTGGACAGCACAAACCTGGGTGGGGCAGGAGGGGAGCTCTGGGCATGGCCTGGGGATGATTCCTGTTCTGCTGTGATTCCAAACACCCAAAGGTAAATCCCCAGGAGTTTGGTTTCTGTTCTGGTGTGATTCCAAAGGTAAATCCCCAGGAGTTTGGTTTCTGTTCTGGTGTGATTCCACACACCCAAAGGTAAATCCCCAGGAGTTTGGTTTCTGTTCTGGTGTAATTCCAGAGGTAAATCCCCAGGAGCTTGGTTTCTGTTTTGGTGTGATTCCACACACCCAAAGGTAAATCCCCAGGAGTTTGGTTTCTGTTCTGGTGTGATTCCAAAGGTAAATCCCCAGGAGTTTGGTTTCTGTTCTGGTGTAATTCTATAATTCCAAAGGTAAATCCCCAGGAGTTTGGTTTCTGTTCTGGTGTGATTCCACACACCCAAAGGTAAATCCCCAGGAGTTTGGTTTCTGTTCTGGTGTAATTCCAGAGGTAAATCCCCAGGAGTTTGGTTTCTGTTCTGGTGTAATTCCAGAGGTAAATCCCCAGGAGTGCGGTGGCTGTGTGGGGCACACAGCTTTGCTGGAGAGTGCCTTTCCACCCCAGCTGGCTGCAGGGACACAAATCCATCCTTGACCCAGCTGGACAAGGGCAGTGGAGCACCCTGAGTGGCAGCAGCACCGTGCTGGAGCAGCATTCCCATTGCCAGGAACAAAGCCCACCCGAGCTGCCCCAGCACTCCCCAGGCCCTGCACATGGGCAGCTGGAGCTGGGCACTGCTCTGGGGAAATTCACCTTTTACCCTTCCAGCTGTAATCCCAGCGTGCTATCCTGGCCACTGGGGCTGCCACGTCCCCCGTGTCCCCTGGCTGGTGTCACACCCAGCCCTCAGCTCCGGGGCTGCCTCTGGAGCTGCTGTTTCAGTATTCAGTGGCACCACTTACCTAATGCACACGGATTTAATTCATTTCTGATTGATCCCATAATTACAAAATTTGTTTAAAGCTGTTATATTATCTCCTTATTTGACACAATATGGCACAATTTTGTTATAGTATTGAAAACCAAATAAGACAACTGCAGCTGGTAGCATTTCAAAGAGCCATTCCCTTTAAGATGAAATCAATCCTGTTTCAAGTTTATTCCCTTGCTTTAGGATCGAGGCTCTAGGGGTGTATTTTGCTGAAAAATGTCTTTTTGATTTTTCAGAAATTCTTTAGATTAATATGCAGCTGTCATTGCAAGGCAAATCCAGCCCGGCTTTCATGTGCTCCTCTCTCCCCGGGCTGTGGCGAGCGCCCGGCCCTGCCGGGAGCCAGCGCGGCGCTGGTGGCAGCGCGGGCACGGCACCGGGCACGGCACCGGGCACGGCACTGGGCACGGCACCCGGCCCGTTAAACCGAGTTTAAAGCACGAGCCCGTGACAATACAGAGAGTTCGGGTCCTTTGTGCGGCCCCTGGAGTGTCCTTTGAAAAGTTGTTTAACTTGCACATCATGTCGACTAAACTTTCCAAGGGGATGCTTTGGAGTAAATAGACGCTGAAGGCCCTGAGTGAAGTTTAAATATTTATATCAATATTTGGCTTATTCTTTCAGCGGCATGGATCACAGAATTGCAGAAGGGTTTGGGTTGGGAGGGACATTAAAGCTTATCCAATGTCCCATGGCAGGGACACCTTCCACTGCCCCAGGAGCTCCCAGCCCCAATGTCCAGCCTGGCCTTGGGCACTGCCAGGGATCCAGGGGCAGCCCCAGCTGCTGTGGGCGCCTGTGCCAGGGCCTGCCCACCCTGCCAGCCAGGAATTCCCTCCCAACATCCCATCCATCCCTGCCCTCTGCCCATGTGAAGCCATCCCCATTTTTCATGGATGTGCCCTACAGAGACTCCACCTCAGCCATGGCTCATCCCTGGTGTTCGGGAAGCAATTTTCCCGTTTTCTCCCTGCATTCCATCCCTGCGGAGCCTCCCCGGGCTGCTGAGGACCGGGATGATCTCAGCCCAGCAGTTCCTGCCCAGGATTTGCCCGGGTGGGCAGAGGAGACCCTGGGGGCTGCTGGAGCTCCTGCCCTGCAGAAAACGCTGTCACAGCTTTCGAGACGGCCTCAGGAAAAAGGGAAGAAGTTCTCTTTTTATTATTTTCCTTACTGAGAAGGAAGAGAGAAGGAAAATGGTTGTTTGAGTGCTCCTGTGGAGCCCCGAGCCGGCCCAGCACCGCTCCTTCCCCCGCTGGAGCATCCGGGCAAGTGAGCGCAGGGATGGAGCGCTCCGGGAAGGGCAGCGGGGCCGGTCTGGGCGTTCCTGCAGGCTTTAAAGAGCTCGTCTCAGAGCGGGGACAGGGATCAGTCTCTTTTCTTGCAACTCGCTTCACAGAGAGCCCCGCTGTCCCCTGACATCTTCAAAGGCGGCGCTGGCAGCGCTGCTGAAAGGCGGCCGGGCGGGAGGCGCGCTCCTGCGGGAGCGGCCCGGCGGCGAGACGGAATGCGGGAGATGCGCTCCCCTCCTCCGAGCCCGGGCCTCCCCTTCCCCAGCAGCGCCTTCCGAGCCTTCCCGAGCAGGATTCCTCTGCTTCCCTGGCCCCCCAACCCGGCCTGGGCCTCTGCAGGGGCTGGGGGGGCTCCCCGGGCCCCCTCTCACACCCAGATAGGCATCGGCCACCCGGGTGTTGGGGTGCTGGCAGGGCTGGCACTGCTGGGGAGCTGGGGGACACTGGGGAGCTGGGGGTGCTGGGGGTACTGGGGGCATTGGGATTCTGGAGGTGCTGAGGGCACTGAGGGCACTGGAGGGTGCTGGGGGTGCTCGAGATACTGGGAGTGATGGAAGTACTGGGGGCTCTGGGGTTCTGAAGGTTCTGAGGATTATGGCGATTCTGAGGGATCTGGGGGTGCTGGAGTTGTTGGGCGTTCTGAGGGTTTTAGGGGACCTGAGGGCTCTGAGGGTTTTAGGGGATCTGAGGGCTCTGAGGGTTTTAGGGATCCAGGGTTGCTGAGGATGCCGGGGGATCTGGAGGTGCTGGGGGATCTGGTGGTTTTGGGGGTCCTGGGGGTGCTGGGCTGCACCGAGCCCTCAGCCCTGCCAGCCTGGTCCCCGCCGTCGCCCTCCGGCGGTGTCACCTCCCGGCTGTCCCAGCCCCGGGGCCC
>NW_005054309.1:10877226-10879074 GCF_000277835.1 Geospiza fortis | reverse complement strand
GCCCTGGCTGCGGCAGAGTTAATTCTCCTCCCAGGAGCTGGGCTGGGATTTGTGCTGGGAGCAGCACCGATAACCCAGGGCTGGTTCTGCTCTCGCTGAGCGGGGCTCACACAGCAGCGAGGGCTTTGCTGCACAGCTGGGCCTGCCCAAGGAGCTGGGGGACCCAGCCCGGACAGCTGACCCCAGCTGACCCCAGGGATTTCATTTGATCCCTCCCCAGATCCCTCCAGAGGAGTTAAGAGTGACTCTGGAAACCTCAGTGAGGTGATGCAGGTGAGCGGTTGAACTGGGGATAGCTCTGACATCATTTCTGAGGGAGAAGATGCGGTTTAGTCATTAATTATCCCTCTCTCAGTCATTAATGAGCCCTCTCTCCTGTGTCCACACACTCCTCTCTGTGTCAGCCCACACATCCCTGTGCAAACCCCACAGCACCCAAATTGCTCCCTGCTGCTCCATCCATCTCCCAAACCCCAGTTTTTGGTAGGTGTGGGCTGAGGAAAGGGTTAAGAGCTCAAACTCTCCCGCATCGATCCTTGGCCATGTCATTTAACCCAATTAATTCCAGCGCAGTAAATAGGATTTAAATTTCTGCTGAAGTGATTTGTTAAGTCAGGAGATAAATACAGGCCCTCACCTCCTTCCCGTTAATTAGATGTCAATTCATAAACGCAGGAATTTGATGCCACGGCGAAAATTGCCCCCAGAAATGATTAGAGCCTCTTTTAAACTGGTGGAGGAAATCTGTTTTTACGGACTATTGGCCCTTCCACTTTTTCCTGGGCATAAATTAACCCCTGCACACCCTCGGTGGCTCTGGTGGCAGCGCTGGGTGACACTGCCACCCTCTGGAGCTGCTCCCTCGCCCCGCAGTTGGATTTAAGCCCAAGCCTAAGAAGTCAAGGCTGGTGCACTGACTTGCCCAGTTTTCCTCCTTGTTTGAAGCTGCCTTTGCCTGGTGTGGTGACAGCCCCACCAAAAGCCATCTCCCGAAATGAAAGCAGCGACATTCAGCGATGCGATTGCAGACCTGGCTAAGTCAGATGTTAAACAGCTTAGGGGTATAATCTCCTTTTAATGTGAGCACAACTCCCATTAACATTAATAGGGGGTTGTGTGGCTGCTTCAAAAGGAGAATATGCACCTAAAAGTGCAAATTAGCACTTACAAACTCTATTGATAAATTATTAAAGCGGATCATTAAAGCATAGCCACGCCTCCAGATCATTAGAGCAAGTCCAAAACATCACGGGGGCATGCGCAGTGCTCCCTCATTAAAACAGCTCCTAAAATGCCATTTAGGCCCCAAAATGAATCCAGAGTAAATATTGGTTCATCAGCCGCTGCTTCGTGCAGAATTTGGAGCTTTAAGAGCTTGAACTTCTCTTCTTTAAATGCAAATGAGCAGCAAGCAGTGCTTTAATGCAGGTCCCCGCTCAGAAATCGGTGTTTAAAAGGTAAATTAAAGCCCAAATCCCCAAGCTCGGGGCCACGCTGTCACCAGAGCTCTTTGTTGTTGTTTATATGGGGACAGATCTGCACGCCCTCCCCAGGGCCCCATTCCCACATCTCATTTTCCTCCCGTCCTGGTGCCCTGGGTGACACCAGAGGCTTTCAGGGGACTCTGGATTCCTCCTTGCTTGCCCTTCCTGGCTTCCCTCGTCCCCAGGTCAAGCACCCATGGCTGCAGCAGCTCATCCCCACCCTGGGCTTGTCCAGCCCCAGGGACGTGCCTTGCTGGGCAGACTGGGGCTGGTTATTCCTCCCCGTGGTGACCCAGAGCAGATCCCTCCAAGCTGGCTCATCACGGGAATGCAATCACCCTAAAATCCCTGAAAGGGGTTCAGC
>NW_005054309.1:10874905-10877193 GCF_000277835.1 Geospiza fortis | reverse complement strand
TGACGATTTTCAGATTTCAAGAAATGGTATTTCCTCGACTGCAATATTAAGGTTGCCATGGTTTGTAGCATCCCAGTGACCAACATTCCTAACTTAGAGGGTATTGCCTTCACCATCCAGGGATGTTTTTTTAATTAAAAAAAAAGGCTATAATGTTATAACCACTATCCTAAATACAAATCCCAAACTCCAAACCCATTCCCAGAGCCATTAACCAAATTATTTTTGAAAATAAGATTATTTCTATTAATGTAACAGCAAAAGGAGTAGAAGTTAAGAAAGCAGCTCCTCAGTGCTGATCCTGAGTTAGGGATGATGCCAGTTCTTTCTGCTATTGAGAACTTTGCAACAGGTGAATGCGAAGCTAAATAAATTTTATTTAGTTATTTATCTTTATTTATTTATTTATTTATTATTTATTTAAAAAAATAATGTTTCTGGAGATAAATAAAGACACAAATTCAACTGGGGAGGTTAAAACAGAACAAGAACCAGGTCTTGGTGCACCATCAGCCAGAGCTGGGTGCTGGCTGTATTTCCCAGGAAAATGGAAAATGTGGATTTTGGGGTTGGGTTTGAGCAGGTTCAGCTCTGAGCTGGAGGCGCCGGGTGCAGCATCTGCCCAGGCACGTCTCCAACAGCCCCCGGTGTCCCCAGAGCCACCGGTGCCCCCAGCAACACCCCCGAGGAGCCCAGCCAGGCTCAGCCCCATGAAACGAGTTTTAATTATTCCGCACATTACACTGAAAACACTCGTTCCTTTTTAAAAATAATTCTCCTCAGAAAACACGTTTTATCTCTCTAATAAGAAACCATTAATTAGGAGATGTTGACCCGACGAGCTGTGATAGTTTGGTGGCTGATGAACACTGCCTTTAATCAGACCTTTTACAAGCTGGTGGATATTAACTTGTGGCTGTTAATTATTCACACCTTCACGTATTCCGATGGTCGGAATATTTCATGAATGCCCTTCTTTTTATTTAGCAGCGACGATGGATTTTATGAGCCAGGAATTGCACTTATTAATTTACAGTCGTTTTTGCACTTCCATGCCAGTCGTTTGGCATTAACTCTCTGTTTAAAAATAATAAATGACCCCTGACTCTCTATTGTCTGTCCTAATTAGCATATTGTCTTTTAAAGAGGAAAGCGTGTTTTCTCTTCATTAACAGTAATATTACCTCGGCAGACAATCAGTAGGTCCGTGATCTAGAAGCTGCTGTGGACGCCAAATTACCTCCTCTACCAGGACAAAATCAATTAACACCACTAGGGATGTCATTATTGTCACATTATGTCACCGGATATACTCCAGGGTAAATAAATGATTTGTGGAATTTTTAATGCCGGAAAGCCGCGGCTGAGCCACCCGGGCGGTGGGACCGGGGGGCTCCGGGCCCTGCCCGGCCCTGCGCTCCCTGGGGACAGAGCTGGGCAGTCCCGGGGTAAAGGGCTGGGCTGGGGGGACCCCAAATCCCCCCGGAGCGGGACCCCAAATCCCCCGGGTCACCTGCACCGGGTCACCCGCACCGCCGCACCGGGTCACCCGCACCGGGTCACCCGCATCGGGACAGCGCCGAGCTGCGGTGCTGGGACAGGGAGGGCTCAGCCAGGGCACAGAGCATCTAATAAACAATTTTATTGCCACGGCCGCCCGCGTTTGCCGCTCCGACACGAACCGCCCGGCTGCTCCTCGGCCGCGCTTCCGCAGCGCCCGGGAGGTGCCGGCGCTAAAAGCGTCCCCAAGTTGTGCGCTTGCCCTGCGTCGGGGGGTGTTTAATTAAGTCTGCTCTGTCTGACACGATCTGATGTCATTGTACAAGGAGATGTTCTTTGTTAGCGGCGCGCTTAGTTTCAGGCTCCTCTGTGTATTTGAAACCATGGTAACAGAAGAGTAAGCTAAAGCCAATGAGATAATGAGATATTCTCATTGTAATTGTGTTTCACGAGGGCACACGCTCCCATGGGTGGGATCCGACTGTCTTACAACTGCGAACAGAATTTAAGGGACAGGAATAAATTAGCGCGGCGGCGTTTGCCACAACAGCCGTGTAAACACTCCCGACGCGGCGCTGCCGCTGTCCCAGCGCCTTCCAGCGCGTCCTGCGCGGCGGCGGCGCGGGGAAAAACGCTGCCAAATGGGGAGCGCTGCGCTGAAACCCCTCAGAACTTCAAGGAAGTTGGGGTTTGAAAGGCATTAACGAGCTGCGAGGTGCTGGTTTGCATGATAATTGCGGTGGGCGCTGGAGAGGAGGCGATGGAGGCAGGGGAAGGGGACCAGGCTG
>NW_005054309.1:10864925-10865453 GCF_000277835.1 Geospiza fortis | reverse complement strand
GGGGACAGCGCCGAGCTGCGGTGCTGGGACAGGGAGGGCTCAGCCAGGGCACAGAGCATCTAATAAACAATTTTATTGCCACGGCCGCCCGCGTTTGCCGCTCCGACACGAACCGCCCGGCTGCTCCTCGGCCGCGCTTCCGCAGCGCCCGGGAGGTGCCGGCGCTAAAAGCGTCCCCAAGTTGTGCGCTTGCCCTGCGTCGGGGGGTGTTTAATTAAGTCTGCTCTGTCTGACACGATCTGATGTCATTGTACAAGGAGATGTTCTTTGTTAGCGGCGCGCTTAGTTTCAGGCTCCTCTGTGTATTTGAAACCATGGTAACAGAAGAGTAAGCTAAAGCCAATGAGATAATGAGATATTCTCATTGTAATTGTGTTTCACGAGGGCACACGCTCCCATGGGTGGGATCCGACTGTCTTACAACTGCGAACAGAATTTAAGGGACAGGAATAAATTAGCGCGGCGGCGTTTGCCACAACAGCCGTGTAAACACTCCCGACGCGGCGCTGCCGCTGTCCCAGCGGCCTC
>NW_005054309.1:10852804-10864790 GCF_000277835.1 Geospiza fortis | reverse complement strand
TGGCTGGGGACATTATGGAAAATCTCAAGGGGAACGCAACCCAAGGGCCCGTGGGGTTCGTCCTCCTGCTCCCCTGGAAGTGAAATCCAAAAGTTCAGCCGTGATTTAAATGATAAAACTTTCTGGAGGCGCTGAGGAAGGGAGGAGCTTGTGCTCTCCCATTGTAAAGGGAGAGAAGCTCAAAGCGAGGGGTTGGGTTTGGAGAGCTCTGGGTGAGGCTTTCATTCTGCTCCCAGACGGGGACAGGGGGGGCCACACCGTGGGCAGCACTTCACACGCGAGATGGACTCCGAGCACCACAAAGCAAACTAGGAAATGTGATTTGGGGAGTGGAAACAGGATCGGATCTGCTTCATGCCCTAATTGTCTTCATCCTATAATTGTCTTCATCCTGTGTAATTCCCAGCAAATGTACAATTATTGCTCTTTTCCCCAGAACATCTCAGTGCAGGCAGGGCCATTTGGGGCGGAATATGGGATGGTCTCCTGAGAAAAGTCACAAAACGTCTGGGAAAATCCTTTTTTCCTGGAGCAGGAATAGCGAGGGGGTCCCCAGGAGCAGAGCCCGGAGCTGCTCCACCACCCGGGCAGGCTCAGGCAGGGGAGCAGCCACAACTTGCTCCACATTGTAGGCAGGGATGATTTTTATTAATGTAATTATTATTGTTGCTCAAAGAGTGCACTTCTGATGTGGGGACAGCTGACAAGATAAATTATATCTGTTGTCAGCTGCGTGGAGAGACCTTTGGGAGATTTTAATTGGGAGCAGGCTCCCCGCAGCCCATTGTGCATCTTCCCCAGAGCGGGGCTGGAGCCACACGGCAACCACCCCATCCAACCTCCTTCTGAAACATCCAACCTCCTTCTGAACCATCCGACCTCCTTCTGGACCATCCAGCCTCCTTCTGAACCATCCAAGCTCCTCCCCAACCACCCAACCTCATCCCCAACCATCCAACCTCCTCCCACACCACAGAGATTTGGGGTTTGCCTCATGCACCCCAAAAATCAGTGCCTGTATTTATTTGGTGCAAAACAAGACCACGAAGTGACGTATTTTACATGGGTGCCATGTTTGGGGGTATTTCCCATTAAAGCTGTCAGCAAATCATCACCACAAGGGAGATAATCAGATATAAAAACCCCCTTTAACTGGCTGACTGTGCTGTAAGCTTCTCCCTGGCACGGAGTCCCAAGGAAAGGAAGATTATTTTCAGTGCTGCAGTGCCTGGGCACACTCTGACCCAGAGCCTGGGGACCTGTGTGGGATAAATGGTGCTTCAGCTGCAAAGCTGATGTAGGAGGCTCCTCCAGGACCCAGGTGTGGGGTTGGACTGGTCATGCCCACCCTCTGGGCTGTCCACAACCATCACCCCCCAAAAGGTCCAGGGCCTCCCACGTGGACAGATGCACCAGGAAGGAAGAATATTTTAGAAATTGTTCCAAAAGAATCTGCCCAGACTCTCATGCAACCCCATCTTCTCCTCACTGACGTGCCCATGCACAGAGCAAGTTGCCAAGAGCCTTCTCGCAGAATTTACCACAGAAGAGCTGTCTGACAGCCTTGTACAGGAAATCAGAGCTGTGTCGTGGCTTTTTGAAATTTCAGCAATATACACAAATCAAGTGCATTTATTAAATCAATGTATAATCATTTTTACAAGGAAGTGTAATATAAAAACAGACATAAAAGATTTTGAAAGTAATGCTACACATTTCTTTTGGACAAATGTTATTTCAGGGATTTATGATAATTCCTTTTCTGAAAGAAAAACGAAGCTAATTGAAACAAACTTTGTAGTTTCTATTAATGCCATTGGAATACAGTATGTGCTGCCAGTTACAAAGTGACATTGAAAGCTGATGCTGTTCTCAACAACACCACGATTTCTCCGTTTTATGTACTTTTTAATTTCCTCTGTGGAAAATCTGTTCTTCATAAAAGGGCTGCTGAAGAAAATGTGGAAAAAGTTGATTCATTCCATATTTACATTCTTGCAAGTACCTGGAAATGAACCAATTACCAACGGGAGCCAAAAGAGAAGTTAGGAAAGTCATTTAGAAAACTCATCTTCTGACAGGCCTCAGAAGTGCCTGGGAAAGTCCTGCTCTGATTGCAAACCCCTTCTAGCCAGCAGGACTGGGATCCTTGGCCCTGGTCCTTGTCCCACTCTGAGCTCCAGACCCTCTGGAGCTTGGGGACAGCTCTGGAAAGGGGCCTGGACTCCTGTCCCAAACTTCAACTCACTCTTGGACTGGGTCCCCAACAGGATCTCAAACCAAAATATGAACATCAACTCAAAGCCAAGGCCAAAACCAAACCAAACCAAACCTGAACCTAAATGCAACCCAACCCTGACATGAACCCAACCAAAACCCAAATCCCAACCCAAAACCAAGCCTACACCAAACCCTAAGCTGAGCCCAATCAAACTACAAACCTGAGCTCAAATAAATCCCACATCCAAACCTGAATCTGAGCTGAACCCAAACTAAAACCCAACCCAACCCTAACCTCCAGCCAAATCCAAACAAAAAATAATCAGACTCCTCCACAAACCCAAACTCCAAACCAGACTTGAACTTTAACCCAACCCAAATCTACTCTCAAACCCCAACAGCCTCTCAGCCCAATATCAGGGCAGGGCTGCTGTGGTTGCAGAAGAATGCTCTTCCTATTAAACCCTCAGAACTTCTCCTAGTTAAATTAAAAAAATAAATAAAAAAAAAGAAAACCAAAATTCCCCAAAAGAGTAAGAAGAAGGGGAGTTACTTGCACTTTTGTACTTTTGCCAGTCCCACCCTGAAGCCACCATGAAAGCAGAGCTGCCTCACCCAGCCCCAGACGTGGCTGCTGCCAGCCCCAGCCTGAGCCATTCCCCCTTTTCCCCTCAGAGTTTCAGCTGATGTGCCCTGCTAAAAAAGCCCCCAGCTCAGGAGGGGCTGTTTGGAGCTTCTGTGCTCCCTGTTGGTGACTCAGCTGTGCAGGAGCTGAGTTTTTCCCTAGGCCTGGCTTTAATAAAGCCTTGCTGCCCTGAGGTGCTGCTCGGGGCTCGTGTGGCTTTCAGCGGCGCTAGGCCCGGACAAGGCTTTATTAAATTCTGCCAGAGGAAGAAAAGGAGAAAGTTGAGTTTCCTGCACTAATATTTTATTCTCTTTTTTTTTTTAATCCCCTCCACCAGCCTGGTGGCTTTCACACTCGTGTTGTGAGTTCATTTCCAGCAGGGTTTGATGGCTCCTCATTACCAGAAAAGCCAGGCCTGCAGGCCCTGGAGAAAGGGAGAAGCCTTGTCCTTGTCCCACCTCGTGCTCCACAAACTGGAACACAACCTCTGTGAGGGTGGACACCATGAGGTGGAGAGTTTTGCCTCTCTGAGGTTTTTGCACCCCATCCCTGCAATCCCTGTTTGGGTTTATTTTGGCAAGGACATAAACTCGGGATCAGGGATCTGCCCCAGCACCCGGCAGCCCCACTCTGATGAGGGCTGCAAAGAGGATGAACCTCCCTCCTTGCAGGCATGGAGAAACTCAGGAGAAACCTCCCACATTCAGGAGAACTGGGCAAGAAAATGTTTGTTTTCTCGAAGAGGGAAAGAAAACCATTCGCCAGTCCTGGCCACAGAGCCAGCATCGAAGGGGGCTTGTCTGAGCCCACACTCCTGGCTCAAGGCTGTGCACACCCTGGCTCAGAACCCCCTGAGCCCCAGGATCCCAAAATTCTCATGGAAAAGCAGCACTGCTTGGGCAGGATTGACCCACTGATCCCAATCCCCAGTGGCCACACTGCAGCCACTGCACAATAAACATGGCTCGGAGCAGATATGCCAGCATTGATCTGATACTAATAATCCTTTGCACTTCCACAGGGCTTCTAGGGAGTCTCCAGGGTTTCTAGGATTGTTCTTCGTATCCAGAGCCCTGAAACAGCGACTGGCTTTGGTGATCCCCTTGGATCTGGGGGAGCATTGGAGCCATCAGACTTTATAGGAGCAAAAATTAAAATTGCTTGATATGCAACAGGTTTCTCAGGCTCCCTGGCCCTAATCCTGTTTGTAAACCCAGCCTTTCTTGTTCCTCCTAGCAAGCAGTGAGTGGGGAAGTTGGTTTGTGGCCTCCAAATTAAATTAGGATTGATTTTATTTTTTTTTTCCTACAGGCAGACTGAAGAAATATCTCCAGTTAAAATTGCTTTAAGTCCATTTTAAAGTATGCACTTTCATACTGAATTTAGCACACAGGCCGTTAGTCTTGTTATTTTAAATTAACTAGAAAATCAATTGGAAAAAGTAATTTCCATGCACAGCTGCAGGAAACTGTGGGAGCACCAACATCTGCTGCAAAGGGGCATCTGAACATCTTAAATATTAGAGGGTAAATGAACCACTGAATGTGGACACTTTAAACTCAGCTGAAATACACCACCATGGCATTAATTAACTGCATCTGTTTGGATATGTCAGTGTTAGGTTAATTGTTGGACTTGATGGTCTTAAAGGCCTTTCCCAATATTAATGATCCTGTGATTCTATATTTTATATAAGATATATATAATTTTGTTCATACTTTTCCTTTTGTTGTTGTTGTTCTTCTTCTCCTTTTTCTTCTTCTCCTTCATATCAGTATTTTTAATTTCCAGCCTTCCTCCTTCGCATCTCTTCCTGCCCATTTCCCTCCTGCAGATTCTGAGCACAGAACATTTCTGCGCCTCTTTGGAGCTGTTCCTGCCTGGTCTTTTCCAAGTTTCCAGGAGACAGGGCCCAGGTAATTTGTGGGCTAATGGGGCCCTTTGCTGTTAGGACTGGCAGATGAAATGCTGTAATATCTTTGCAAAATTTAATGAACAGAGAAAAACAAATTCTTAACTGCACAAGGGGAGTCAGATGTGCAGCTTCTCCAATAGGAATGATTCTGTTTTCCCCTTGGATTTTCCATCCCAAGAAGAGTGCAGGTTGTACATGGGATTTACGTGCTGGCTTTTGTTTCGGTGTTGATTTATTTATGCTGAGGCTATGAACTGAGTGACTGCAAAGTGCCTGCTGAATGCCATTCGGATAAATCACTGCTGGTATTTATTGTATTCCTTGCTGAACTGGTGTTGCACACACTGATATAAAAAAAATGGACGGGAAATCAATGTGGCTCAGTGTAAAATATCTTGACTATAAAGATTTTTCAGATCTATCAAACATACAGTGTGTTTGCTGTGTCTGGAGGCCGTTCCCTTGACATGAGGATTGTACTAATTGTCCAAGTATTTGATTTAATTTGCTGTGGGAGCCAGGAAGGAGCACACAGCTCCTACATCAGGGATTTCACTGTGGGTTTGGGGCAGGAAAATGCTCTGTACATAGGCAGCCATGGGATAGAATCCCTTCCATTAATTTGAGCCCAATCCAAAGCCCCCAAGCCTGTTTTCCCTTCCTTCCCCCACACTCCATGGTGTAGGGATGCTGCAGAACTTCTTCACACCACAGAAACCAGAACAGCACAAACTCTGTCCATACGGATTTGTTCTTGGGTTAGGGATGTCCTTCAGCCTGCAGAGCTCTGTTTCCTGGTGGGATTGCACAGCCAGTGGGGTCCCCTGAGCTCAAGGTGCCTCCTCCTCCTCCACCATGAGGTCTCTTGAAGAGGAGTCTGAGCTGAGCAGGGCTTGCCACAGCTGCACATTAATGGTTTCACAGTGATGGAGAGCAGGGCTGGATGGGACATTGGGACGAAATTCTTTCCTGGGAGGGTGGGCAGGCCCTGGCACAGCTGTGGCTGCCCCTGGATCCCTGGCAGTGCCCAAGGCCAGGCTGGACACTGGGGCTTGGAGCAGCCTGGGACAGTGGGAGGTGTCCCTGCCATGGCAGGGGTGACACCGGGTGGGATTTAAGGTCTCCCGCCCAATTCTGGGATCAGGGATGCACTCAGTGGGGCTCGGGGTGCACCTGGGGGTGCTCGTGTGTGCAGACAGCTTTCAGGGAGCCGTGAGGGGGGCAGATGCTGCTGTTCCTGCACATCCCTTGTTCCAGGGAAGCCCCACAGCCCAGCACCGCGTGTCCCGTGTCACCGCACACCGCGGCACCGCAGCCTCGTTAGCGGGGGGTTAATTGGGAAAGCGGGAAGCGTGTCCCCCTCGGAGCGGCACCTCTCCTGTTTGGATAGAAAGGAGCAGAACAATTCCAGTATTTCAAACATCACTCAGGCCCCGCCGCTCTAATCGCTGCCGGCCCAACCTGCCTTGGGTCACTAATGCATTCAAACACCGCTAATGACACCGGGGGATGACAAGATAAGGACGGGCTGCGGATGAATGACTGCACAAAGGCAAAGTGGCAGAAGTAATTAGAGCCTCACGTGGGCCCAGACGCCGAATTTCATGTAGAGCTGAACCCCCCCAGATAACCCCGTGTGCTGGGAGCTGGGGCTGGGCCACCCCTGGAACTCAGCTGACATTGGCTGCCATGAACATGAACCAATTTGCAGCGAAGAACCAACCTCCATTTCCCTCCATTAATTAGACAAATTAATTAAAGCGCTCTTTGGAATCTATTCCCCATTCAAGATGAGGATGCTGCAGAGATTTTGTTAAATGGTTCAGAGAAGGCTTATTAATCCTGAAATGAATTCTATCAAGCCCTGTAAAGCACCAACTTCAAGTGCATTTGTGGAGAAGAAAGCTTTGCAAATCAGATAGGAAAGCTACAAAAGTGCTGGGTATTATCCTAATCTGGGGAGTGTTTAATTTGACACTCTTATGTCAAGATATTAGAAGAGAATGAGCAAATGGCCTGATAAATATGTACTTAAAGAATGACAATCCTCATAATCAGTTAATTTCTATTTATCTTGTGATACCCTTTTCCGCAGAAACTTGTATTAGAAAATAAATAAGATTACAGGGTAATTCTGAGAGCTGTAAAAACATAAAACACTCATCTGCCCTTAAAGGCAGAAGTTGTGTTTTATTATGCAGCACTTCCACAGTGATTCCATCCACTCCCAGACGTGGCATTGTCTCCTGCAGGGACTGGTACCACCAAACCCCCACTGTGGCATCTCCCTGCAGCCCAGGGACATGGAGCAGCCAGGGAGAGGGAGCAGAGCTGGGAGAACTTCTTGTACCAGAGCTTGGTGATTTCTTCTGCAAACCACATTGCACTGAGGAACAGAGCCTGTCTGAGGGAAGGCTTGGTTTGGGGTTCTGCTCGGGCAGTGCCTGGGAGGGTTTGAACTCAAAATTCCTCATCAGAGGGGCCAAAGAGCAGCCTTAAAGGCTTCAGGATATGACCCGGGCCTGAAACAATAGCCAGCCCAGAATAAATGAGTTTATTATCTGCTCTAAAGGGATTTTATTGACTTGCTGAAAAAAAAAAGAGTAATATTTAATATTGAAGTATAACTTTTAAAAACAGAGATGCTGACTCTATAAAAATGTGCTCTGGAGCTGAGACCTTGACTCCAAAGCGTAATCCAGAGTTTTTTTTATAGCTGTGCTATAAATCATCAAAATTAAATGTTTGCATTAGCAGCAGTGGGAGAAGACTATGCAGAGTGTGGGGATGTGTCACCCAGCACAAAGCTCAACAACTGCACACCCTGGGGTGGTTCTGACCCGGGGAGGGCTGGGGATGGGGTTTGCCTCTATTTCTATTGGGTTTTGCTGTTCCCCTGTGGGGTTTTTCCCAGTGGGGCAGGTGAGGTGTCAGGAAGCTCCCGGTTCCCTGAGTCCCTGCTGGGGCTGGGTGCTATGGGGGTGAGCTGGGAGAGCAGCAGCAGGATGGGGAGAGGCTGCCCAGGACAGTGAGAGTGAAAAAATGAGTGGTTTTCCCCAATTCACATGGAGAGCGCCAGGCTGGCACCACCAGGCCTGGGCTCGGCCTTCCTGAGCTGCTTTCTCACCATAATCATCACAGGAATATCATCATTATCCAGGAACTGTCCAGATCCCCTGGCCAGGCTGGCCCCGGGGTGTTTGCAGCCCTGGCCTGGCTGGAGGAGGGTTTTCAGTGCTGTCCTGCGCATGAACCCCTTCCCTGCACCACTGCCAACGCTCTGCAGTCCGGCCAGCCAACCTGTTAACATCCTCTCCTTCACACTCCCGCAACAAGCCAGCTGCTCTGCTAGGAAAATACAGCTGGAGAGGTTTATAAATAGTAAATTAAGGCTTGCTCCAGCCACCCCAGCTGGGCAATGTTAGAGGAGCGAGCAATTCATCACCGGGGTGTCATCCCCCCTTGATGTGCTGCCCACCAGCCCCGCGCCGGCGCGAGCCGGGGACTCCTCGCCTCGCTTGGCTCAGCTCCCAATTTAGTGTTTGATCCTTTGCGCAGAATTCATTTTGCCAGTGTACCCTGACCAGCTGGGGAAGTGTCGGTGACAGGTCGCTCACGGAGGCTCAAGGACACGGCTCCCAGGGAGGGGCGGGCGCTGCAGTGCCCAGGAGCCCCCAGTCTGCCCCACTTCCCCCTCGGCCACTGCGGGGGCATTTCAGGGCCAGTCCTGAACAAGCTCCATCTCTGCTGGGCAGGAGGGGCTGGAGAGATGAGCCCGGACATCTGACACATCCTCCTGCTGTGACTTTGCTTCAGGGAGAGGGGAGAGAGGGCTCGGTCCCTCCATCTGTTGTGTGCATCAGCCGAGGGTCTCCTGGGTGTGTATCCATATCAAAACTCAATTAGAAAATGAGCCCTGCATGTGAAGGACTATTGTGTTCCAAGTATTTTTATAATTAAATCTGAGAAGGTGGGACAGGCTATTTATGAAGGGCCTTCACACAACGTTTCCTAGTGCATGGAGGAAGGGGGTAGGAGAGTTTATTTTACTTATGGTTATATCATTTTCAGTGCACAATGGGGAGAAATCTCTCTGAGGGGTCAGGATCCCAAATGCACATCATCATCATCATCATCACCACCACCATCACCCTGCACTGCTGCTGGTTAATTGTTTAATACCCCTCAGTCACTGAGCAGAGGTTTCATCCAGGAACTGGAGGAGTGCAATAGCATCCTGCACCTCCATCCCGATGGAATTGCTTCTGGAATTGCTCAGAATCACTGAATCCCAGAATGGCTGGCGATGGAAAGGACCTTAAAGCCCATCCAGTGCCACCCCTGCCATGGCAGGGACACCTCCCACTGTCCCAGGCTGCTCCAAGTCCTGTCTCACCTGGCCTTTGGCACTGCCAGAGATCCAGGGGCAGCCACAGCTGCACTGGGCACCTGTGCCAGGGCCTGCCCACCCTCCCAGGAAGAGATTTCTCCCTGACATCTAATCCAAATATTTCTTCCTTTATTTTAAGGCCATTTCCCTTTATCACTGTCTGCCTGTGTAAAAAGTTGCTTCTCTTCTTTTTGATAAGCCCCCTTCAAGTACTGGAAACTGTGGGGCTTCGGCTTTGTGCTGCTGCTCTTGAAGTCCTGCACTCAGAAGAAAAGTTATTCCCTTTCTACATCTCTGCCTGAATTATTTCCCACTTGCAGAGCTGCTACCTACAGGATATAATCATGAGCACAGTAAATCATTGTGCCATGTCAAGCTGCAAGTGGTTTTGGAGTTAGATCTGGAGTTCAAATCTGTGTCTGACTGTGTATTTTATCTCAAATGTACTTTTTAATTTGTCCTTCTGAAATTCTTCTAAATTTAGGGGGTATGCAGCAAGAAGAGGAAAAGTTTTTCTAAGTAACTGTGGTTATTTTACTGCCAAAGTCTCTGCAAGAAATCTTAGTCCAGTGCTGGAGTTAGGGCTGCGTTCAGGACTGGGTGTCCCTTTCCTGCACCCCAGACTCTGCTCTGCCCACAGAAACACCAGAGTGTACACACAGATTTTTCAGCCACAAATTGCATTTCTGTTCTTTGAACAGATCTATTTAATCCCTATCATGATTTTAATAATTTTTATCTGTCCATTTTTTATTCTGTTAAAAAGCCAGTATGATGGCTCCCGTTAATCACCCAAAGGAGTGGGAGTTTTAATATTCTTCGTAGCAGGTGAATATTGGATGTGCAGATGTCACCTCCTTTGGTGGTGATGGGGACATTGTGACAGCACAGGGCAGCAGTGAGGGGACGGGAGGGACAAACTCCTCAGTGCTGTCCTTGAGCTCCCCTTGCTGAGGGGTGGCAGGCGGGGGATGAGGAGGACTTGGCCAGGAACAGAAGAATTCAGGGCCCAAAATGAGACATCTTGGCGTTTTTCTGGGCTGGCTCCCTGGAGCCTGGCTTGGAGGCTGGGCTGGCTGAGCCATTATCCCGCTGCCAGCGCTGCCGAGGCGAAGGCTCCGCACCGCAGCGTCCCCGCAGTCACTTTCGTGCCTCAGAGTCTGCATTGTCTTCAGAAAATAATCCCCACTCCATAATTCCCCTGTAAGTCTCCACATGAGGGTCTTCCCTGCCCAGGCAGGGGATGGGAAGGCAGCAGAAGCTCTTCCACAGTTGGTGAGCCCAAAGTGCATCGTGCTGGGCATGGAGCACGGCTCTGCCAGCACCAAACCCCGCTGGCACCCACGGGCCATGGAGACCACAGGTCATCACAGCTGAATCAGCACATTAAAAAATAACATCCTGGCAGAAGGGACTGTCTTCAAAGCACAAAGGCCAGAAAGAACAATTGTACTAAACTGCATTCATGAATTCATAATAAAGTTCAATTTGCCACCATTTATCATGTGACTTAAAATTAAATTGAGTTTTTAGAGCAAAAGAAAAGGGTTTTGTGCTTTTTTTGAAAATAATACAAAATCTTTCATGCCGTTCACAAATCATTTGTATTAGCACCAGTGTATACAGATTAATTTATTTATTTTCATTAATTCGTCAGTGCTTCCCATTGTTCCATTATCCTCAGGGACAATCCTTATTCTTTCATGTATTTTTAAGCACTAAAGAGTCACACAGACAAATAACAGACTAAAAAGACACAGCGGCTTTGGTTGTCTCTGGGGTTTGGAGTGCTGGAAGGAGTTAAAAAGCATGAACTGGAGGAGGCCATTATGGTGGTGGCACTGACCATGGCATTGGTCTTGACATTGGTATTGATTTGGCATAGATGCTGGCATTGGTATTGGTGTTGGTTTTGATTTTGGCATTGGGGTTGGGGCTGGCTCTTTGGTGTTGATTGTGGCTTTTTAGTGTTGATTCTGGCTTTTTGGTGTTGATGTTGGTATTGGAACTGACACTGATGTTGGTGTTGACATTGGCATTGATGTTGGTGTTGGCACATTAGGACAGGACCCAGGAAATAGGGAGGCACCAAAACAGAGACTCTCTCCCATGGGAGTTGGCCTGTCGGAGGAAGACTGGCAGCAAACCCTCATCCCCACCAACGCCCCCATGAAAATCATGGAAATTCAAAGGCTGGAGCCGCAGCTGCCTTTGGGCACTGCACAAAGATTGCGCAGGTCTGAAGCAGGAGCTGCTCACAGGAACCCCTCACCCCGTGCAGGATAAAGAGCAAATCCAGCCCAGCGTCCCCCGGTCGCCCCTGCCGAGCGCGCTCCTTATCAGCGCCGTTTGTGCGACCGCCGAAAATAATCATCTGTGAAAGGAGCCCTAATTACATTAGAGCTAATCCATTTTCCTCTCTGAAGCTGGTAGTCAACAGTTTATTCTCTCACCTCTGAGATGAAACCGAATGTCAATTTTGGAGATAACATTGACGTGAACTTATGTATCAGGCAAGTAGACAAATACCATTATAATCATTTATAATCCTTTAAAGCTGTGACTGAGAAGTGGCATTTGGACTGGATTTAAACTTGGCGTTGTCCGTGTGGAAGATTAACTGCTCCATAAGACTTTGATTTCAGAATATTGCCCATTAGAGAGTTTTGACATAGGAAATTGAAGTATTATATATAGTTTTAACGTGGTTAACAGAGTCTGACACAAACAATAACATTCCAACTTCAGTTAATTCTTTCGCATCCCATTTTCCCCAGCAGGGAAAACTCCACTGTCATCCAAAAGCACCCCAGCAGGACTTTGAAGATTATTCCTG
>NW_005054309.1:10847953-10852761 GCF_000277835.1 Geospiza fortis | reverse complement strand
GTTGCCGATCACTATCGATGCTCTCCAGGAGCTGCTCTGTTTGTGCAACAAGGCCCAGCCTCTGGGGCCAACACCAGCCCGCAAAATCATAAAATCATGGAATTGTATAGGTTGGAAAAATGTAAGACCAAGTTCAACCATTGCCCCAGCGCTGCCAAAGCCACCACTAACCCAGGTCCCCAGCTGCCATATTCACAGGGCTGTTAAATCCCTCCAGGAATGGGGACTCCACCACTGCCCTGGGCAGCTTTGCCGGGCTGGACAATCCTTTCCTTGGAAATTTTCCCTGGATGGAGCAAAGGAATGGCCAGAGTTCTGCAGTGTTTAGAGTTCATCCTTCCCAAATGCTCTCCAGGGGCTGATGGCAGAAGTCAGTGCTGACTGCTGACAAAGTAATGGATCTTATCCAGTGCCCCTGGATTTTCTTGGTGACTTTTATACTAAAACTACAAGTTCCAGACGCTGCCCATGCAGACGTAAAGAGCCAAACACCAGCAGGCGATGGTGCTGTGGTCCTTGCTGGATGCTCCCAGCCTGCAGCTGCTCCAGGGAAAATGAGCACCAGGATCACACTTAGAGCTTCCAGGAGGAAATTAGTGATTAGTGTTTAATACTTTTTATTGCCATTTGTTCCTCAAAATCACAAGCAGCTTAGGAGGGATAGAAAGGAAATTTCAGTGGTGGTGCGTGCTAGATGAGGAGAAGGCAGCAAGGGAGGGTGGTCAAGGGAGAGGTGGAAATGCTCCTTTGCTCTGGTTTAGATGTTCTCCAAGGCACAGGGATGTGCCAGGCTGCTGTGAGTTCCTAGTGTGGGCTGGGCCTTGTCCAACCTTTGAAAAGCTTGAGGTGCCTTCCATGCACTGTTCACAGTTTCCAGGATTATGCCCTGACTTGAGGCCTCTCCTTTTACCACAGGAGAGATGTGAGTGACTGTGAGCAGGTCCCAGGGGAGCAGGAGTGCCCGGCCATGGTTGGACAGGGATGTTTGGGGCTCTGGAGGAGGCAAGGGGAGAAGGAGCCACCCAGAGCTGCCCCCATGTTCCCCCCTGGGTCCCCAGCCCAGAGAACCGGGTGTCTGTTGGAGGCACATTCCAGCCCATGCGAACAGCTTGCTGTCATCTGGCTTCAATCTGGGGATAAATGGGCTCCAGAAGTTTTGGAATATTTGTATAAGACCACAACGCTTCTTATCAAAACATTTCCCATTATTATTTTCCAGTCTTCCCTCCATCCCCAGCTACCTCCTCCTTCCCTTCGGTGCCCAGCCATGCCCCAGCCATTAGCAGTGCTATCATTTTGTCTCTCCATATGGGAAGCAGAGGAGAGCTTTCCTCTAAAGAGGGCAGCTCAAATCCTCCTGGGGCTCCCAACCCATCCTCCATCTGCGGTCACACAAGTGTTTCCTCCCGGGCATTATCCCTGGAAATGAAAGAATGTGAACACGCCAGGCTCATTTGTTTTGTGTGTTTAATTTCGGCGTAGGTTTGTGTAAGTACTTATCGTCTTCTCCTCGGGAGATAATCCAAGACAAATGTGCAGGCGAGAGGCAGTTTTAACAAATGGGGCTGCCTCCCGAAAACTCCGTGGAATAAATCGGGATGGAAGAGCAGAAGGGATGCTCCCAGGAAGCACGGAAAGTTATGAACACAGCTCAAATCAGCACGACCCCATCATCAATATTCATAGAGCCCAGACAAAATATTTCATATTGGAGCTGCTCATAAATCAGAGGGAGAAGGAGGGGAAAAGGGAAGAGGTGAGGAGAAAGGGGAAGATAGAAAGGAAGGAATAGCTGGGGGTTGAGGGGATGGTGAGGGGGGACTCTGCTCATTTCAGGGTAACATCTGCTCGCTCTGAAGTGGAACCACCTGTTAGTTTATTAAACTGTGCAATTAATTTATGTGGAAGGCAGGGAAGGCTGTATCTCCTCAAAACCTTCCCTTTTAGCCTCTTCCTCCAAAAGTGAGCTGGGTAAAACTGTGCATGGCACCGTCACTTCCACAGGGAATAATGGAGGATCCCCAGCATGTCCCCCCATGGTGCCCATCATGGCTGGGAGCCAAGAGAATCCCAGAATCCCTTAGGCTGGAAAAGCTCTTCAAGATGAAGTCCAATCATTCCCCTAGCAGTGCCAGGACCAATAACCCCTGTCCCCAAGTGCCACATCCACAGGGCTGTTAAATCTCTCCAGGGATGGGGATTCCATCACTGCCCTGTTCCAGGCTTCAACAACCCTCCCCACAAAGAAATTTTCCCTAATATCCAACATAAACCTCCCCTAGTGCAACTTGAGGTTTTTTTCCTGTCCTGTCACTTGTTCTTTCAGAGAAGAGCCCAATCCCTTCAGATGGAGGTTGAGGATCACAGAGCATCTCTACAAGGAACCTCATCATCCTGAGCAGGCAAACAGGGGCTGCAAACCACTACATCCCAAAGCTTTGTCTCCAAAATCCTGCAGTGGCAGGGGAGAGCATTGTGCAGGAGAGGTTTTGCACCAGCCTCTTGCAGCCCCGCTCTCCAGCACTTACCCATGTCAAAACACTTGAATTTTTCATTATCAAAAAAAAAAAAAAAACAAACCAAAGATTTTCAATAATTTATTTCAGGCATCTATTCTGGAAGGCGTCCGAACGGCTCCTTCCTGCAAGTCCCCACCAGAGGAGGGTTCAGAGCCCCCGGGGGTCCTGGGCCTTCCGAGCCCGCAGAATCAGGCTCCAGTTAAGTGCAATGCTCTCCAGATTTGGTTCCCATTATTGTCTTCCTTTGGCATGACCGACCAGAGCACTCGAATTGGAAAGGCCCCAGAATCTTCAGTCTCCTAAAATATTTTCAATAACGTTGAGAGCAATTTTCCTTAGAGCATGTAAGGATTTCAGTGGAGGAGCCAACTTTCCCAGAGGAATGATCCAATTATGAGCACTGGATGCTCTTGTCAATCTCTCCCTCAGGGACGTGGAAAATCAAAATTATGATTTATTTTTTTGAATGTGACAGTGAGCGTAAATGCAGAAATCTAAACCATGCCCTTATCTCCCCATGCACCCCCAGCTCCCTCTCTGATAAAGTCAGCTAAAAATACCCACTCGTTTCAGGCAGAACCTCCTGAAGTTCTGCTCTAATGACAGCACAGGCAAGACCCAGCCCTGGCAGCAGCTGAATGATGACTTTTTAATGGTGACCTTTGCATGTAAAAATTGAGTCAAAATTACTCTGCTTCTCGCTAATGCAACGAGGGAAATGTGGTTTGAACCCCGTGGTTTGTGCTCGGTGACAAAGGGGGGGAGAGGCACCAGCAGGCCCCCAAAAGCTAAAAATAGCTCCCACGGGGGGGGCAGGGGAGGAGGGGGGCAGTGAGTGAGGAATTGGCCGTGCCTTTGCTCAGGATGCTGTGGGTGATGGCCCCAGCATGCTGATCATGGGCTGTGCCAACTGGGATGGGATCCCAACGGGCTCCATGGGCTGTGCCAACTGGGATGGGATCCCAACGGGCTCCATGGGCTGTGCCAGCTGGGATGGGATCCCAATGGGCACCATGGGCCATGCCAACAGGGATGGGACCCTGATTAGCACCATGGGCCATTCTAACTGGGACAGGACCCCCATGGGTTCCCTTGCATCCCAACACCCGGCAGCCTCCGTTCCTGCCAGGCACCCCTGCGCCCCTGTGTGGGTGCAGCCGTGCCGGGGTGCAGCTGTGCCGTGTGCCAGCCCCGCCGTGTGCCAGCCCCGCCGTGCCGGTGCATTGTGCCGGGGAAGGAGCTGCCTTTGTCTGGCGGGCAGCAGGGGGCCTTTGTCCCCACGGGGCCGCCTGGCTCCCGGGGCTGGAACACCAAGATCAAGGCATGGGCAGTGGGATGTGCAGCCACCCGCTCCCCCTTAGAAGTTGTTGTTGCTATGGGGTCTATTGTTGGCAGCTTTCCCCCGGGGCTTTACATCCTGCACCTTGCTTTTCACAGGGTGAACAATAATGCAAACTCTTTTTGCTCCCAGAGTTGCCGTTTCACAGTTTCCCCCCCTTTTGCAACCTATAATGAGTGATAACTCTAAAGAACAGCACAATTCTCTGAGAGACTCCCCCCTCCCCAGCTCACACCGTGCTGCTCGCTGGGTTATTCTGCCTGAGAAGCCCAGGAAAATCTGCATATTTGGGGATGTATTAATTACCCAACATCTCTAACTCTGCAAAGATCATCTCTGGCTAATGAAGCTGTCAGGGCAGGCTCCACGCCGATGCCACCCTGCCGTGGGTGCTGGCCCATGGCCAGCACAGCTCCTGCTGTTCCCTGCCCCAGTCTCCAATCCCAGCAGCACAGGAGCAGCATCCAGCCCTGGCTGCTCCCATCATCACCACAACAGGTCCATCCTCCAGCACTTCTGGATCATCTTAGCAAAAAAAAAATCAGCTGGAAATCAAAACTGTTCAGTCTCATCTATTAATCCTTGAGGTTGAACCTGCAGCAGGAGGAACCAGAGCTTTGATCCTTTCAGGGTGTGACCTCAGGCCCCTGCAGATCCTCTATGTGCTCCTGCAGGGCTCTGGAGAAGACAAATGGAATGAATTTGATATTGTGCCAAGGATGGGAGCAGCATCCCTTGCCTGGGTGCCAGAGGGCAGAGGATGAGCAGGTCCCTGCACCAACACACCACTCATTTCCTATGGTCAGGTTCCCATCCCTGTTCCAGCAGTGGGGAAACATCCCAAGAAGCTGGTCGTGCACCTGGAAACCTCCCCCTGGCATGCTCAAGCCCATGCTCCCATCCTCAGGAATCTGTCTTTCATGAAACCCATTGTAAGGGATGAATAACCC
>NW_005054309.1:10831513-10847896 GCF_000277835.1 Geospiza fortis | reverse complement strand
AAACTCAAATTGTAAAATTCCTTAAATGGAAATTGATATTCTTGTTTAAATAAATTATTTTATTGGTTTAAGAATTCCTAATGACGAGGAGCAGGAGGGCTGCTGGAGCGCGTGCCAGATCGTCTGCTTTCCTAATGACAAATGTTTGAATTAAAATAATTCTAATTAAATGGATGTCAAAAAAATGTTTCAGTTCGAAACACACTTCACAACCTCACATCACATCCTATCAGGCAGCAGAGCACATGACAAAACACAAAACAAACTGAGACCTTTAGGCAGACATTCCTCAAAGAGCAGCGGTAATTCCCAGCTGGCTGTGCCATGTGCTGGCAGCCAGAGGGGCGGCAGGGCCAGGAGTCACCTGCACCAAACCAAAGCCACTTTGGGGGCTTTAATTACTCTGACATCATGTGACTTTGTAGGGCTTCAGCTCTCCTGGAGGATGTGGGAATCTTCACTCTCACCCAGCACACACAGAACCAGAGACAAGGTTTGCTCTCCTCCTACCCAGGGTGTTTTTTTAAGGATTGGATTTGGATGATTTCTGCTTTGGAATGGTGGCATGGGATCATAGAATCATCAAATGGGTTGGGTTGGGAGGGACCTAAACGCCCATCTTATTCCACTCCCCACTGTGGGCAAGGACACCTTCCACCACCCCAGGGTGCTCAAATTCCTGTCCAGCCTGGCCTTGGACACTGCCAGGGGTGGGGCAGACACAGCTTTTGGGGCAATGGGTGCTCAGTGATGCAGGACAGACATGGGAGCAAATTGCAGCCAGGGGCTCAGTGTGCCCAGGAATGCTGCAGGAGGGGAAGGGGGGGAGTGAGGGACATCAGCAGCAACATCCCCGGGACTGCTCTGAACCCCCCTCTCTGACCCCAAAGTGCTCTAACAGGACTTGAGGCCATTTATCGTTTTCTCCATCTGACCCTTTTAATTTCCCATCCCGGGAGTATTTCCAAGGGATCCCCAGCCCCTGGGGGCTGCAGGTGGCGCTGGCAGGATCCCCTGAGATCCCCCATCCTCTATCCCACATCCCACACCAGGCAAGGCCGCTCTGCCGGCGGGGCCAAACGCTGTAATTGGATCTTAATTACACAACTCTGCAAGAGGTTATTTTTATTTCTTTGTTTGTTAATGCAATTATTTAGCTGCCCTATTTTAGCCTTGACCTTGCAGGAAGAGGGTATTTTCCAGTCAGCATAATGCTTTATCTTTGAAAGCTCCAATCAATAAGGATAATTAATGATGCCTGCTGCAATGATAGCCTCAGCAATCATTATCCCACATTAATCCCTGCAGTCAGCCTGGGGTCAAGGCCATCTAAATCATTCACCTGGGGGTGGAGAAATTCAAATAATTTCCCCATTTAAATCCAAGCAAACAAATCCCACTGTATTTTTCTGAGCTGTTTGGAAGAGGCTGCAGCCTGTTGCGGCCATGGGTCTGCAGGAGCTGTGGATCCTCCCTGCAGGAATCCAGGTGCCCTGGTGGGGATGGCAGTGGGGACATGCCCCAGGGACATGCCACACATGCCACCAGGTTCTCCTCAGACTGGCAGGAGGATTTGATGTGGGGATGGTCCCACTGCCCACACAGCAGACCCCAGTGCCAAAACTGGGATCACCCGGCATGGTTGTGCTGTGGGAGCAGGAAGGGGGTTGTGCTCCTCTTGCAGGGACAAAATGTCTCTGCCACCAACCCCAGGAGGGGGCAGTTTGTCAGCCTTTAGTGCTGGTTCATGCTGGAAACCCTTGGGACACCCAAAGAGGGGACAAGGCATCTCCAGGACATCTCCAAGAGGAGCAGAGGTCTCTCCCCAGGGTATTCCTGTCCCCCACCAGCCCCCCAAACTCCAGCCTATGCCTGAGCTCCCAGGACAGCCACCTGCACAACCCCTGATCACCCAACTGCTGCTGCTGCAGGTGTCCCCAACCCTCCTGCCCATCCCACATCCCATTCCCAACCGGTACGGAGTGAGGGACTGGCAACTGGGCATGAGCACAAACTGCAAACCCATTGATCTTTCTCTTTCTTCAGCCTGTCCTTGGCACATTTATAATCTCTCAGGGGCAGGGATGCATGTGGGGCAGTGTGGAGAGCCCAAGGAAAACCTCCGGCATGCTCCCTCTGGAATCTGCAGCCATCCTCGAGGCTGGGGCAGCTCCATGGCCGATGTGCCTGGCTGTTTTTAACGTCCCCTGTCAGAGGGGTGCAGATTTTTGACATCTCCGTGCTAGCAGTGGAGATATCCCTCTGTCTGCTCCGTGCAAAGATAATTTTTGGGATACAGCCAGCACTGGGGTCGCATCCTGATGCTTCCCAATGTAGTCAGCTGGGAGAATGCTGCATCCCTTTGACCCCAAGGTGAGGAGGAGGACAAGGATCCCATCCAGCCCCGGGTGCCAGTCCCAGCCAAAATGCCCATCCGGTGCTGCTGGGCTGAAAGAGGCACCAAGGACTTTGTCAGGATATGGAGAAACCCACAAAGCCAAGGTGGTGTTATTATAGAACGGCTGCAGAGCAATGTCCTTGGCCAAAAACCGGTGTTGTTGGTAATCAATACAGTTTTGCTGATCTAAAGGTGCCTCTGGTGGCCCTTGCAGGGCTGGGTTTTACAGCTGGACATGTGGCCTGCTGCGATGCCCACCGCAGTGTCCACCACCGTGTCCACCACAGTGACCACAGCAATGCCCACCATGATGTCCTCCACGATTCCCACCATGATTCCCACCACAATGCCCACCATCATTCCCAACAGGACGTCCAGCACCCTGCAGGACCAGCAGTAGAGCAGGGTCTCAGGGCTGTCCCTGTGTCCCCCCAGCCCAGATCAGGGGCTTGATGGCCCCCAGGGTGGGTGAAGTTTGAGATGTGCCAGCGTTGAGTCCCTCCATGGAAACAAAGGGACAATTTGGATTAGTTGTGATTTATGGCTCTGTTATGACCAAGCTGGTGTTTTCACCAAAGTCCTTCTCCCCCTGCCTGGAATTAATTCTATATTAACAGCAGCATATAATTTATATGTGGACACATCCACATATTCAATAAATTATGGCCTAACTCTATAATTCCACAGCTATAATTAATTACATTAAAGACCTCCATTTTAAGCCCACAATTAGATAACCCTGGGAGACAATCCCGTTAGCATTTTTAATAAATACTTGTGTTTGAAGCTGTTGAACAGAGCACCTGATAACTGATAGAGCAGTGTTAACATCTGTTCCATTATTTCCACAGGACGTTGCTTTAACGTAATGCTCCTCACATAAAATATGCATTTGTTCTTGACTGTCAAGTGCCTCTATTATTTTATTAAAAAGTCAAAAAAGAATATAATCAGACTTCATAATTTATGTGTGACATTTTCATTACAGAAAACTTTATGCAAAATTGAATTCTAAAATTTAATTTCCTGTGATGTTTAAATTACTTACTATCTGGCTCCTCTCCAAACATTGTGATCACTCCAGGCCCCATATGAATTCCATTAAGGATATGTTTAGCTGCTGCCAAAACGTATGGGGTATTTTTCTATGTAATTCCAAGAATATGCTCCCTAAATTTATTTTGTGCCAGTTTAAATAGTTTCTCTCATGCAGGAAAGAAACACAAGACATTTTAACAGCTGCTATGGCTTTTTTGTTGTTGTTTCCCTTGGGTTTTGATGCCCATTGTGGTTCTTCAGTCCCCTTAGGCAGAGGAGAATTCCCAGCAGTCTGGAAGGACTGGATGGAGACCTGAGCTTTGAGGGTGCCCTACTCACCATGTTCTCTATGTGCACTGGAAATTAGCACATGCAAATTAGGTGTAATAAGTGTGTGGCTGAAGGAGTATGGTCGGTGCTGCTTCAGTTCCCAAAGTCTGGGGTTTTTATTGTCCCTGCTCCACGTGATCTCCCTGGGATGTCTTCAGTATCCATGTAAGGAAGAGAAAGCAGATCAGGGCCTGGAGAAGAGCAGGAACTGGGAATTGTGAGGGTCTTGATGGAACCTGAGGGGGTCAGACACAGAATCACAGAATCCCTCAATCCCCGAGTCCCTGAATCCCTGAATTGCTGAATCCCAGAATCACAGAATATCCCAATCTGGACCCACAAAGGTCAAGTCCAGCTTCTGGGCCTGGAGCAGTGGGGGGTGTGGGAGACCCCAAGGAAGGACAGGGGGATACTCCACATCAAGACCCACAGGACATGTGGATTCACCCCCTCACTGGTCCCATCACCCCCGGGGTGCTCAGGTCCCGCATCTCAGCATCTCCCAACTTCATCCCTCCCCTGGAGCAGTGTCCTCCGGCCGTGTCCATGGCTGTGGACAAATATTTGAGGAATAACCAGGTGCCTCTGCCATCCCTGAGCTATCCCAGCTCTTCCTGGCAGCTCTTTCTAAAATCAATCTGCGTTTTGCATGGCCTCATCCACCCGGAGCCAAGGCACTCTCAGCGTTGAGATCAATACATCCTCCGGCCCAGCGCTATCAGATTCACTCCTCTGCTGAGCAGAACACGCCAGTAAAACTCAACCTGCTTGGGAAATACAGCCTGATCTCATGAATCTTCAGAGAAATACAGGGAAAACCTTCAGGCGTGTTTTTGGAAACAATTCCAAAATTGTTGTTGCTGTAAAATTGCGATGTTTCGTGTGCTGTGATTGACGGTGTTGTAGGAGTTGCCAAAATGAAGGTGCTCTGCCAGATTCCTGCTTCCCTCCCTTTGCCTGGAACGTGTGAGCAGCACTCACACCCTGGTGCCTGCGTGCGCCTGTGGGAAGAGTGACTGAGAATAAAGAGATGCTGGGAAAAGGGGATGCCTGGACAGAGCCATGCCCGTGCCCTTTGCAGTCAGCTTTGGTGGGGATCAGGGAGATGAGCATGGTGGTGAACATCCCAAGTCATCCCAGCATGTGTCAGGATGTCCCAGCAGATCCCAGTACATCCCAGCTGATCCCAACAAGTGCAACGATGTCACAGATCATCCCAGTAAATCCTAGTTCATCCCAACTCATCCCAGCTGATCCCAGCAAGTGCCAGGATGTCGCAGCTGATCCCAGCACATCCCAGCACACCCTTGTGCATCAGCATGTGCCAGCTGATCCCAGCACATCCCAGCAGCCCCCAGTGTTCCCAGCTCATCCCAGCTCATTGCCTCCTTAGGGATGTTCAGGAAAGGCCTGAGCTCACTGACTCCAAGTCAGAGGAGAGGAGATAAAATCCAAAAAACCTGCTTGGATGGAGAGGGATTTTACACATGCCAGGGGGTGGAATCCCTTCCCCAGGGACACCATCTCTGCTCCCTGGCCATGTGCATCCCCTTGTGCTAGGGCTCCCTTTGGATCTGATCCCATTGCAGGTGGGGGAGCGGGAGCAGGGCTGATGCTGGGAACAGGGATGTCACTGCTGGGATGGGCCCTCTCCCAGCCTTCCTGGGCACTGGGAGGCCAAACTGGTGAGTGGGAAGCTCCCAGTTGCCGTTGGGAGTTCCGGTAACCGGATCTGCCCGGGCCAGTTGCGAGCACAGAACCAATAAAGGATGCAGCCGGGCTGATGCCGAAGGAAGGCTGGGCAGGAATAGGATGACAGAGCAATATCGCAGGAGGTAGGATCCTGCTGAGTCTGGAAGTGCCTGATTTATTTATATTCAGCTAAACTGAAATATTCAGAAGGAGAAAATCTTCAAGCCGGACCCTTTCGCTGCCTCCTTTCAGAAGGGAGGGATGTGTTTGCCAGGGAATGATGCTTGCCCTGTGCCTCTTCCAGTGCCCAGCTCCCATTAATTCAGGCAGCACAACTCCAAGATGAATTTTATCTCTGATACCTTGTGGTTCACAGATTGGGTTATGACAAAATGAGGTAATTTATTACCAGTATATTAATTTATTTATTATTGAACATTTGATTAACCTGTACACTTTGCTGCCTGCTCATCTTCAGGGGTTTGTAGTAAACGTATTCATTTATTCCTGAGTGTGAGCTGGTACCTTCATAATTCACCTGTTAATTTTGTACCCCTTAAACCCTTTGTTTGAGGGTTAAACACTAATGATGGTAAAGCACATTCTCATTCTGGAGAGCTGCTTCCCTCAAAATCTGCTTCCCCATTCCTGGCTCAGCCCTCCTCGTGTGAACAGGTCATGCATTTATATGGAGTCCAGCATTTGTAGCCTATTCCCAATCCTTAATGGGTCAGAACTGTTTAAACAGGTTGTAATGGAAAAGTGGGTGTAGAGGGTGGTCACCATTCCTGTAGGCTGTTCATAAAACCGAATCACAAAATCTCCTGAGCTGGAAAGTACACCCAAGGATTGTCCAGTCCAACTCCTGTCCCTGCACAGACCCTCCCAACAGTCCCACCCTGGGCATCCCTGGGAGCAGGGTCCAGAGCTCTGGAGCTCTGGCAGCCCCGGGGCTGTGCCCATTCCCTGGGAATCTGGGCAGTGCCCAGCACCCTCTGGGGGAAGAACCTTTCCCTGCTATCCAAACTAACGCTCCTCTGGCCCAGCTCCAGCCATTCCCTGGGTCCTGTTCCTGCCACAGAGAGCAGAGATCGCTGCCTGATATTGGCTGGCCAGTGCTGTTGGTGGGTGCTGGACATTTGACCCCAGTGAGAAGATGTGCCCTTGCAGGTGAAGCTTTCCACAGCTCTGAGCTGCCCTTGGCCACCTTGGCAGCCAGCACTGGTGCTGAGGGGAGTTTTGGGGGGGATCTGGCGTTTTGGGGTAGAAAACTCGAGGGGAAAAAGGGCATCTCACAGCGCAGGCAGTAAAAATAGTATCGTGGGGAGGGGAGGGAGCTGTAATAAGAAACACGTTGGGCTGGAAATAACTTAATTCTGTCACAAACACCAGCTTAATGTATGCCCTTAAATTTGCAGCCATCTAGGTTTCCCTGCAACATCCGCCCGTATCGGGAGGATCTGCTCCATCCAGACACCGTGGTGCCTCGCGCCCGCGCTCGCAGCAGCTTTTAATGAGCATTTCTCTATTTATCTCATGTCGCTGCTTCCCCAGCAGCCCCGTGCCCGGCCTGGCCAGTAAAAGCCATTATCTCTATTATGCTGCCGATAGCCCATCGCTGGGATTGCTGCTCCCTAATTGCTGGAGCACCCTCCTCCTCCTCCTCCTCCTCTTCCTTCTCCTTCTCCTCCTCCTCTCGCTGATAGATTACTCCGGGCTAACGGCTCCCCCGCCCACCGCCAGCGGAGCCCCAGCTATTGGGCCGTGCTCTCAGGAATAAATCCTAAGCTATCAATATATAATAGGGCTAAATAATCAACAGCTCGAGACGTTGTCTGCTCCGGGAGGGCTCCGCCGCGCCGGGCAGTTTTTCTCGTCTATAATTAGCAGCAGGCAGAGCCTGCGCCTGGCCAGGCTGTGCAGGCACCAGGACAGGTTTTATGCACGTTCAAACATGATTTAATCGGCTGCTCTGCCTGTCTCGATAATGTGCAGGGGTGTAAAAAAGTCCAGCTGGCCTGGGAACGTGTGGGAAACATAAATCCTGCGGAGGGCGGCTCTGGAGGGAGCTCTGCCCTCGCCGCTGCTGAGGTGCCTTATTCCTGATAGCAGGGGAGCGGCCGTGGGAGAAATCCTGGGAGAGGATTTGGACGGGGCTTGGAGCAGCCCGGACTGTGGAAGGTGCCCCTGCCCATGGCAGGGGATGGGACTGGATGGGCTTCAAGGTGCCTTCCCACGCAAACCACTCAATGACTGTGATTCGGAGATTCTGTGATTGTGTGCTCAGCCTGGGGGCTTTGATTGGAGGGGCTTTGCAGCCAGGAGCAGAGGATGCTGTTGGAAAACGTTCCCGGCCAAATCCGCTTGGGTAAAGTAGCTGTGCACCAGCCACGGGAGGGGAGGAAGGGAAGGTGCCCCAAAACAAGGCAGTAAAACTATAAAGTTAATGAGGAACCCGTGTCCTTTTTTACAGTATCACCCTTTACAACCCCCTCCTCCGGAGCCAGGCTTTCAGGGGAGCACAGCAAACGCTGTAAAATGGATGTTTAATGTAGCTGGGGGCCAAGAAAAACATTGTATAATTGTAGTAAGCAGCTTGCTAAGTAAAGTGATAGCTTTTAAAGGATGAAATACAGCGTGGCTTTGCAGGGCTGCACAGGCTCCAGCCTCAGATTGCCTCAATAACAGTTTCCTCCTTCCACTTCCAACCACATCTCTGAGAAGATTTGGGATGAACATCTCTGGCTTTGGAGATCAGCTGCTGACTTGGTCTGCTCTGGGAATAAATGACTTGGGGCTGTCAGTCCTCGCCCCACTCACACCAAATTTGTTTGATTTTCATCCTTTTATGCAAACAGGATCTGTCCCACTGCGTCCCAGCAGGGCAGTGAGGGATGCTCCCCTGGGATAACCACCATGGCTGCACCCACACTTCAGTTTGGCTCCTGGGGGTTCCCTGTGCCCCCAGCACCTCCCAGCCCACCCCAGCCCCACCAAGACCACAGTTCCAGTGCTTCCCAGCCTGTGTGATGTGGTTTGGGCTGGGTTTCTGAGGGGAAGGGGCACAGGGAGAGGGATTTGGGTCTGGCTGGTTGGTGAGTTAAAGTCTTCCTTGTCTCCCAACACTCTGGGCTGATGGTTGCTGTTCGGCTCTTGTAAATTCAAATTAAAGGGCACCTGTGGCTTGGCTGTGGTTTCTAACACTGAAATTAATCTGCTGTATGTAATATGTGTCCTCAGGAGGTGGGGAGGCCACTGCTCAGGACTTGTGGTCTCTGTGGTGCATCTTCCCCCCCTGCCCCAGCTGTCCCCTGGTTCCCATCACCACTGAGAGCCACAATGCCCGACCTGGGCCATTCCCCAGGGTCTGCAACTTCTGCTGGAAAAGCTGCTCACTGTTCATGCGATATTTCCTGTTCAGAGGTGCTGAGGGTGTCACTGGTAAGCTCAGTGAAGTGAGGGGCTGAGCCTTTCTGGTGGCAATAGGGAGATGGTACCGCTGCAGAGAGCTGTGACCAACGTACAGTCACAATTCTCTCAATTTGGGCAGAAACAGCAAAACTCAAGTACAAAATACCCTCCTTGGCTCCTAATTCTGGGGCCTGTTCAAGCTGAGAATAAACCCACGCACCTCTGCTTTCTGTGTGTGCACATAATGGGAAATTTCATCAGCTGCAATATTCCTGAAGACAGGACTTGTGAGATATATCACATGTAAATGGACACATCATCTGAGCAAGGCCCCATTCATCAACAGCACTTGGAAATGCAGTGGAAGATCTGATGGGATTATGTAGATCTCAACTATCCATGGGTGAATGAAATTGGGTAACCTTAGCAACCCCAGGTACGCTTGTGCAGCTATGAATCAAACGTCAGCCCGATGAGCTCTGCGCAAAATAAAGAAATAATTCTTTGAAATATTCATAACAGGCTGCAGAGTATTATTTTATCAGGCTCTGCCTATTATGCATTTTGGAAGCCAGGTTTTAAAAGAACCAACATTAGCATTTACATCCCCCACGCTGGCATAAATGCTTATAAATAAACCCAAGATGAAACACAACCAGCAACTGCAGCAAACCAGGGCTCCTCTTCCTGCTGGTGGAAAGGGCATCTCCCGCCAAGCAAATATTCCAGCTGGAGGAACAGCACAGAGGATGGGTTATCCACAAAGGTTTGGAACAGCACCTCTCATGATCAGGTTGGATAAAAACAAAAGTTGTACACTGTCCTTTCACTTGTGTTAAATTCATCAGGCTGCTTTAATGCCAGGAAAAAAAAAAGATGGGAAAAGCTGAAAGTCTCCCTTAAAAGTTGATTAAATCAAGAAAATGTATGGTTTGGGGTACTTGTTATGCTGTTTTGAATATTTATTTTGGATGTCCAAGAAATAGTTTAAATACATATTGTATCTTCATTTAAAAATCCATAATTACATCTGAATTTGCAGAGAATTCCATATCCCTCTGCCCTTGGCTCATGTTCAGCTCCAGAGAACATTCAGGCATGTGCCAGCTGTGGTCTCCTCCACACTGAAGCACTGGAGTTTTCAAAGTTCCCTGATTTTTCCCACATGGAAAGCCATCCTTTATCCCTGGCATTGCTTGAAGACTGTAGTTCTCATCCTGCCAATTTATTTTTAATTAATTAATGACCACTGCAGTGACCTGCAGCAGCTGGGATCACTCACTCCAGGACAAACAACCTCTGAGCAGCCTGGTCCGGTGGAAGGTTGGATGATTCTGTGGGTCCCTTCCAACCCAAACTGTTCTGGGATTCCATCACAAGGAGAAGACAGGGCATGGCCAGGGTGCTCAGATGCCTCCGAGCTGCCTCCTCCACCTTGGTGTTCCCTGCAGATGTTCTAAGGTTTATCTGTGGCAGAATCGCAGAATCCTACAGTGGGTTGGGTTGGAAGGGACTTTAAAAATCAGCCAGTTCAAAACCTAAAGCTGCAACGAGGTAGCTGAAGTTTTCCTTACAGCCTGAGCACAAGAAGTTATGTTGATAATTGAGAATCTCACATTTCCTTCAAAATAATTCCTCATATTTGTGGTCAATGAAAAAGCCCAAACATATTTGACTCTTGGGCTCCAGTTCCCTCTTGCTTTCCAGGTCCTGAACACTGCAGAAATCAGATTACAGCTTCCCAGTCCTCTCAGCACCACGTGCCCTGTGGAGGGCTCCGATTTCAGAGCCGGGAACCACCCATTTATTTATTTTATGGTGCTTTAACCCACCCTCACACTAACAGGCTGGCAAGCTCTGCGCTCTGTTTCTTTATTTCCCAAACAGCTCTTAAAGAATTAGTGTTTCCATAACTGCTTCTCATTCCCGTTAAACATTTTGGGTGGTGCTGGAGAGCTCAGCAGTTAAACCACCCTGAGAATCGCAGCAGCAGCTTTGGAGCTGCAGCCTTGTTTGTTCCAAATCACCTCCTCCGATGGCTCTCCCCAACGAGCTGGATTAATTGTTCAGGACCTATAGCACATGCTTCAGTGAAAATAAATTACTTTATTTCTATTACACCACCAGTGGCTGTGTAACTTAATTTCATTAGCTCAAACCTGTTGAGAGTGTTCAGATTTCCATGGCAGGACGCACTCGAAATGAAAAGACGCCTTCGATTCCCAATTAACAGAATCGCTCCCTTTCAACTGAAATGAATGTTATTGAAACCAATTAGCATAGACTGGAAAATCTCTCATTAATGAGGGGAGTGTGGGTGAGTAAACAGCAATGAAAAGATGAAATTAGAGAAGAGGCTCTTCTTGTTGGCCTGAATAATTACATGCTTAGTTGCCTAATTGTCTGGTGAAAAGCCTCGCCGTGCTGGTAACAGATTGCCGTGTTCATTAGGCTGCAAAAGGCCACCTGCTGCTGAGGCTCATTTTCCTGCAGTCTATATCCACGTGTTGCTCCCCAGGGACTGCTATTTGGACACAACACTGGCTGTGAAAAGCAAATGAGCTTGCCAATATGCTGCAATATTGTGTCCTTTATGCCAAGATACAGAAGCTTAATATGTCAAATATAATGAATAAAACCAACAGCGATAACGAAGTTTATGAGGAGAGTGACCTTCCAACACGGCCTGGTGCAGGAGGGCAGGGCCCTCCATGCAGATGTTCCTGCCTGGCCTGGACTGCTCCAAATCACGGAGCACAAAAGAGAAATTACAACCGCCACCCCTTAGACAATGGTAGAAGGAAAGCCCACAATGGCAACTGGTAAAATTGGAAACAAATGTGAAATTCTGAGCACTAAGAAGGGCTCACGAAGCCCGGCATTGTTCCGATTTGCTCCGCTGTGGCAATAAACATCAAAGGCAGGAGGCCTCTGCTCCAGCCCTGCCTCAGATCATTCCGTGTCTTATAATTGCTGGGTTTATGGGGCTTTTAAGCCAGGCTTTATTGCACGGCGCTGTTGGCAGGCGGGAGTCACCCTGGGCACGGAGTCCAGGGGCTCTTGCTCCTCCGTGAGCCCCGGCACGTGCTGAGAGTCCGACCTGCCAAGGGTGGGATGGAGGCTTGGAGCCTGCTGGAGATGTGGGACATTGCAGGAGTGTCCAGAGAAGGGAATGGAGCTGGGGAAGGGTCTGGAGCTGGGGGGGCTCAGCCTGGAGAAAAGGAGGCTCAGGAGGGACCTTCTGGCTCTGCACAACTCCCTGATAGGAGGGAGCAGCCAGGTGAGGGTTGGTCTCTGTTCCCAAAGAACAAGTGAAAACAGCCTCAAGTTACACCAGAGAAGATTTAGGTTGGATATTGGGAAAATTACTTCATGGAAAAGGTTGTCCAGCCCCTGGCACAGCTTCCCAGAGCAGTGGTGGAATTTCCATCCCTGGAAGGATTTAAAAGCCATGTGGATGTAGCACTTGGGGACATGGTCACTGGTGGCCTTGGCAGTGCTCGGGGATGGTCTGACTCCCTGATCTTAGAGGGTGTTTCCAAATTAAAAACTCCATGATTCTATGATTCCATGATTCCATGTCATGCACTGAGCAGGAGGAATTGCCGGGGTACAGCAGATTGGTTCACAGTCACCAGCAAAGAAATCAGGGGTGTGTGGATCTGAGTATGGATATGGGCATTGATGTACACATTGGGGGTATTATACTACTGCAACCACTACTAATGAACAGCTGAGGTAACTAATACTAATTGCATTGGGAGGGGAGTGGCTGTTCCCTGCTGTCCCCCATGTGGGGACAGGATCTGTGTCCCTGGCAGCATTCCCAGGACCACACTGGGTGAGCAGCAGTCCTGCTGCCATTTCACAGCACAAAACTTCTTCCTCCTAAAAGTTAAAATACTCCATGCCAGCAGTTTGAGCCCCTCACAATGGTGGCATATCCTGTGCTATCACACAGAGCAGCCCCCACTGTCCCCATGTCCCACCCGTGGCTGAGGCTGGAGCCGAGGTTAAACACAAAAGGCTCCAGTCGCTCCCAGTTGCTCCCTGTTGAAGGCTCGGATGACCATGGGGGAACAAACGCCGCTGCTTTGCCAGGTTTTGGATTGCTTTCTGTGGAGAGGTGAGCATGGAATGGGCCCCTCGCTAGTGCAGAGAATGATGAGATTGCAAAATGTTTTTATTGTTGGAAAGCAAGGATGATGTGCCAGGCAAGGAGCAGGAACACACCAGGTGGTGTTGAGGGGAGCACTGGGAATGTGGTTTCAGCGGTGGAGCCCTGCACAGGGCCCTCCCCAATGGCCGCCCCACCAACAGGTCCTTTTTAGGGTGTGCTGTAGCAAACTCTCCCTCCCTGACCATAATCACGGCCTTGGTTTAACTCCATAAATTGCAGCACAGGGATTTCACCTCAATTAGCCATCAAGTGTCCATTCCAAGCCCTTTGGAATGGCTGCTGGTATCTCCAGGTGTAGGAGCAGGCCCTGATACCGGAGCAAGGGCCTGCTCAGAGGAAGGAAACAAACAGGCCCTTCCCACCAGGATGTGCTGATTTCTCTGGAAATCCAGAGGATTAATGAGCACACAAAACACACAAAACACAAAAACACACAAATCCTGCTCTGAACCAGGTCAGGAATTGCTGTTTGCCTCTGGACAAACAAAACCTGCTGAGGCCTGCAGGCCTAACTCCCATGAAAATGGCAGATCTGCATCTGCTCTCCCTCAGCTGAGGGGGCTGAGCAGTGACTCCAGGGGACAAAGCTTTGAGACCCTGCCAGGGGTGTCAGAGCAAACAGAGTCCCCTCCCCTATGGACAGGGACCCTCTAAAGCCACCTCCACCCCACAGCTGGAAGGGGATGTGGTGCAGCAGAGCCAGTAGGCCTCACACCCATCTCCCCTCGGCAGTTACCACCACAAAAACCATTTATGGTTTTGCCTGAGGCTGTGCGCTCACCTGAGCTACAGCTCTGTGTCACGTCCCAAATCAAAATTACAGTTCCATGTTCCCCTGGATGATTTTTACAGCTCTCTCAGGTTTTATTCTGTGAAAAACCCAATGCGATTACATTATTTAGGCCACTTGCCAACTGGTTAAATATAATTGACTAAATTAATTACTAAGATCAGTTTTACAGCAGATTAGGATAATTTATTGGGCAGTTTGTTGTTTTCCTAATAGTCTCACTTGATTGATGGAGAGACTTGGCTATAAATGATTTTTTATGACCGAGAACGGCAAACACAAACTTAATCAGGTGTTCCACTCTGCACTGAGGAAAGCCTGTGTAACTCGGATAATGTGCAGGTATAATTCTTTGGAATGCCTGTGAAAATTTTGAGTGATTAAAGGTGAAAAAACTCAGAGAGAGACATTTATGTGAAGCAGCTGGTTTGGGGGGCAGCCCCAGCTCACCTCTACTGAGCTTTGGGGTGATGAGGATGTGGATGAGACCTCAGCCTCGGGGTTCACCCTGCAATCCTTCTGTACTGTCCCTGTGGGGATAAACTTGCACCTTTGGAGACTCTCTCTCTCTATCCAACATATTTTTGGGCCAAAAGTTATTGTTAGTGACAAATCAACAGCAGAAAATTGAAAAACAATGACACAAACTTAATTAAGAAGTTCAAAAAAAGGGCAAAGCCTCTCTGGGTGTGCAGCAGCAGGTTCAGAGATCCCCTCTCTCAGAAAGGTACCACGTGCAGGGGGTGAGGCACAGGATGTTAATTTGATTGCACCGACTCCTTTTCATGCAAAGAGTGAATTGTTTTCAGACTGCTGATGATTAATGTGGTTATTGATTAGTTGATCAATTAGGCCATGATGTCTAATTATTGATAATCCTTCCCCAAATGAAAGATCGAGTGTAAGGACTGCTACTTACAGAGCTCAAAATATAAAGTGATTCAGTGTGAAGCCTGGTAATTGAAAGTCAAACTAATTCCATAAATTAAATCACAGCAATCCATAACATTTACCTGATAAATCCTTTGGAAAGCTTTATTTAACTCTCAGTTCTCATTGAGAAAGCTTTGGAGTCTCCCAGGAAAGTGTCTCAAAGTCTGGGTTTGAGGTGCCTTTTCTTAATGCAAAAGTTTAATTTAATATAAATGTGTATAATAACACTGGTTTGAAATGTCTGGTCTCACAGCTATAACTGAACATATTTTGCTACAACTTTTTGCTACAGCAATTTATTTTGGAATTTTAAGGATACTGGTACCAGTCATGCCGGTGTATCACCTGCACACCAAATTGTTTTCCAAACTTCCCCTCTAAGTCCTTTCCCTGCCAACCATTTATATCATAATTAGATGGGGGAAAACAACCTCCCTTTTCCCTGACAGACCCCTGCAAGACTTTTTAGGCACTTGGAAGAAACAGAAATAAACAAAACTATCTTTTTTAAAGAAAGGGGTTTCTCTTTTAAAATCTAGGCATTGGAAGAGCATTTTGAGAAAGACATTCATTAGGAATTTGTGTTAAATACAATGTAATGGTCCCCAAATGACAGCAGTGATTTGGTTCTAAAAATTGCCCCATATTTAATAACAACATAAATCACCTGTAAAAGATTCTTCACACCAAGCGAAACTGCTTTACATACATAAACCTCATAATTTGTTTTTATTGAAAAGATTCCGACAGTCGAAGGTTATTTATGTTTTTAATTTGTCTGCACTACTAAATAACTCCCTGCTCGGTGTGCAGCCCTGTGGGGAGACTTGGATGGGCAGGGCAGGGGGAGGCAGGGTTGGCTGTGGGTTCTGGATCTCCTTGGGGTGAGCACATTGCACAGAACACCTCTGCCCTGAGCAGGGACACCCCAGAGCCAGGGGTGTAGCTGGCCCCTCGTGGGTATGGAAATTTGTCATAAAGTCTTTGCAGTTTCCCACCAAAGCCCCAGCTCCAGCCTGCTCTAAGCTCTTTTACACCCTCGTTAGTCCTGGAGCAAAAAAATTGTGTCCCTGAGAGACAAAATCAAAGTGGGTGCCATTTAAAAATCAGCTGGGAAGTTGTCCTGAAACAGCATTATCTGTCCTAGGGGTGTTGAGGGTGAGGAACAGGCTGGGAGCAGCCCATCCTGGCAGGTCCCCCCTGGGCTGGTGGCACCCTCCGGCTGGTGCTGGCCCTGCCAGGGCTGCAGAAGGCACAGAGCCGCCTTGGGGACCCAGGCCGTGCTGGCTCTGGGATGAGCAGGGAGGTGGGAGCTGATGAGCCCCTGTGGGGTGTCCAGCCTAACCCAGTGTGTGACTGGGAGCACGGCATGGGACAGAAGCTGCAGTTCGGGGTTCCCCCTGCACAGTACAAGCCTTGTGCTGTGAGAAGCCCTTGGCTTGCCCGGGTGGCAGCGCTGTCCCCACGGAGCATCAGCAGGGCATTCACTCCCCGTGCCCTCCCCAGCCCTGACCCTTGCCATCAGGGGACAGACGGGCAGTGGGGTGTGGCAGTGCCAGCCCTGCCCAGTCCCATGCGGGGCTGGCGGGCAGGGGGGGGGGGCAGGGGGCC
>NW_005054309.1:10824877-10831251 GCF_000277835.1 Geospiza fortis | reverse complement strand
CGTTGCCCCGCCGTTGGCGCCCTGCCGGCACGCGGCACTGGCAGCTGTGACAGCCTGATTTAATCTGCGGGAGCCTCGCTGCCTCCGACCACTGCGCCGAGTCATTAACCTTGACTCGCATAATTGAATTCAAGGTTGATTGCCTGTGACCCTCCTCGGCGAGGTCCTCCAAATGTACATATTCATTATGAGGCGCGGGGCTAAATGGATTGCACAGGGAAAGCTGTAGCAATCAGCCTGCTTGGTATGCGAGGGGCGAGGAGGGCACTAATTGCATGTTAGAGTTGAGGATTAGATTATGAAAAGAGTGAGAAAATGAAGATAGATCCCTGTGACACTGTCAGATTAAGGGCAGCCATGCACAGGAATATGACATTGAAAATTTACCCTGGTGTTAAGGCAAAGGAGATTTGAAAGGGGATGGTGGGTGGTGGTTTTTTTTTTTTAATTTTTAAAATTCCCATCTATTTGCTCAGTTAGGAGCTATTTAAAAGCACAAGCTGACAAATGTGTATTTTGAATCTCACTAAATGCTGGAGTGGTTGTGATGTCTCTGATAGTGGCTGTAAGGAAGAACATTTTGAATATTTTGCCCCACAGCACCTACTTGTTGTTTCATACCACCCTGAGCAGCCTGGTGTGGGGAATGTGTCCCTGCCCATGGCAGGAGTGCCAGGCTGAACTTTCCAAACCATTCCATAATGATTCTGTGATTCAAGCTGTCCAGTCAGGGCCACCACTGTGCAAACACCCAATGACCCACGGGGTGACAGGCTCAGCAGGCTCTGGGAATCCAGCCAAACTCACCTTGGGAAGGGGGAAACGGCTGAGCCCCCAAAGCTTTGCCTTGTCCTGATCCCAGACCTGGCTCTGCCCAGCCCCAGAGGGAATGGGCTGAGGGAAGGTGGCCACCAGCAATCTTTGGGTTCTCATCGATGTTGTGATAGCTGGGTAAGGATTTTCCCATGTTTTGCTGCAACTCCAACCAGATGGGATTTTTTTCTTGAATTAAACGAAAGTTAAGTACAAAAACATTTTGCCCGCAGGGAATTCAGATTCTCAATGTGCTTTTAATAACTGTTTGTAAAACATTTAGGAAAATCTATGGCAACATGTTTGAGGGGAGGGGGGAAATCAAATTATTCTTGCCTGAGGATGTTATTTTGGTATCTAAACTTTATGAATCATCCTGTGTGGCCCAATTTCTAAGCAGTTACACTGTGGAACAGAATGGAAGTGTCTGAATTTAATCGATGTAAAAATTTTTAATAAAGATGTTAATCACAGCCATTGGCTGGAAATCTGTTAAGGACTACATACTAATTTAGATGTCCAAACCTCTGCAGTCTAATAAAGCTTTAAAAGCCCTGTTCAAATTAATGTTCTTGTTAGAATTGATTGCAATGGGTAGGCCCCAATTTTGGGCCATCTCTCTAAGCCTGCTCTTGTGTTAAAATCAGGCTTAAAATCACAGAATGGTTTGGTTTGGGGGGGCTTAAAGCTCTTTTCATTCCATCCCCCCATGCCATGAGCAGGGACACCTTCCACTATCCCAGGTTGTTCCAAGCCCTGTCCAACCTGGCCTTGAACACTTCAATCTGCCATAAAATTTGGTTTAATTCCAGCATTTCAGGAGGTGGAAGCTGAACACCAAAATCCCAATCCAAACATTTTGCCAGCATCACAGGGGTTGTTGTTAAATAGAGAAATTCAGGTTGCAAATGGGGCAAAAGCTCATGCAGGTTTTTATGCCAGTCCTACAAAAGGAGGTTTTGGGGAAGCTTTTCCCCTGCTATTCCCAGTTCTTGTCATTCCTGGTGTCAGGGGAGGCTGTGAGCACCTATTGATGGAAGGATGAGGGAGAAAGCACCCAAATGCCTTCACACAGGTGCAACCTGTGCCTTTCCAAGGCAGCAATCTCAACTTTTATGCAAAAAACCTCTTTTTGCATGAGAAACAAATCCTGGAAAGCTGCAAACAGCGTGCAGAGCTCCTGGGATCTCTCAGCTTCCCCTCATCAAGGAGCAGAGCTCTTCAGCCAGGCTCCAGGGGACTCCCTGCTCAGGGCACCTGTCCCTCGGCCACCTCTCCAGAACAGCAACTCCATGAATTTGATGAAATTCCCAATGTCCAGACCTTGTGGTGTTGTAATAACAACGGGATCGGAGGTGGTAGAACATCCCAAAAATATCAGCCTTGCGAATTGCTGGGGTTTTGGGGTTTCTGATGTGTTGAGGACATAATTAATGGGATAACTTTGTGCTATCCGTCGCAGGGCTCTGTCCTGAAAGAAGGGCTTCTCACTAAATGATCTGTCAGGACCACTGCTGGGTGGGTATGAGCAGAATTTTTATGTCCCGCTCATTAAATTACCATGGGCTATGACTTTCTAGGCACTGGAAGTCAAGGGAACTCGTTGCTGACTGACAATCTGGGATTGCAGGTTACCAACAGCTGCCTCAAGTTGAATAAGACTGACAAATGAGTGCTCCTTGCACAGGCCTGTAATAAAATCACCCTGCAACGTGGGGGTGTCTGTGCAGGAGGGTGGTGGCACCCACAGAAGGAACAAAGAGTCATTTTTTCACAGGGGGGAAAAGGAGGAAGTTTCTGAAGTGCTCAGATTCAGCAGCAGCACGTTGCTCTGTGGAGTTACAGGCAGGCAGTGAGACAGCTAAAATCCATTTGTCTCCAAAAATCCCTTTGATTTGTTTCAATTTATGAATGAGCTGCAGAGAGCAAGGCAAGTGCCCAAGTAATGTAAATGAAGTGGCTGTGCCATGCTCTGTGAAAAAGGCCCCCAGACATCTGATGAAGGAAAATTTCTGTGAGGAAAACCCGGTTTGTTGGCATTTTGTGAATCCTAAAAATACCCCAAGACAAATAGTCTAACTCACTACTGCTGAAATTTCATTTACTTACCAACCACACTAATGAGGCACTGCAGAGGGACTTCTAATTAGATCCACTTTATTCCTGTCACTGAAATTAATTTATTTGCTTCAGCTCCTAGAACTAGTTTGATATTACCCTGATTTTTAAGCCGGGCTGTACAAAGCTGGGGCTGGCTCTGATGTTTACACCCTCCTGACCCAAGGCTGGAAGTGCAGGTTGTGCTGCTGGGTTGGTCCCAAGCAGAAGCTCTTTCTCAGCAGGTTTGGAGCATCCCTGCGCTGAGCAGGAGCCAGGGGAGCTGCAGCCCTGGGCTGGCTGTCCCCAGAGCCCCGGGCAGGGCTCTAAGTAAGCACTAAAGCAGCAATATTGCGCCACTTGCCGATTTCCTGCCTCATGCATATTCAAAGAGGGAAGAGGCTGCATGCATAATTCATCAGCCATTACAATTGCATTATACTATTTATACTATTACTTCGGGAGCTGTTTAAATTAAGGGTTACAAATGGCTCGTTTGTTTTCCCCTGCTCCAGCAAGAGGGTTCAGCCCCTCCAAGCTGCTGGGAGGGCTCTGGCCAGGGCCGGGGGCACAGAGGGGTCCCCAGCCAGGGCACCCAGGAACTTTGCGAACTTTTGTCCCGCTGGGATTTGATTTTACAATGAATGGAGCCCCCTGGGTGAAAGCCCAGCCCCGGGGTCCAGGAGAAGCTTGGCTGGGACTCTGGGAATGCTGAATAAATCACAGCTGTGACAGTGACATGGTTTGAAATCCTCTTCACACCCCAGTAAAACTCACAGAAACATGGGAAACCCTCAGCTGGTAACTAATTGTCAACTAACTGCTAAACCCCAGGTCTGGCTGCACAGATTATGACTCTTGGTGCCTTTCCAAACATTATTTTATTAATATGAATAATATATTAACTATTGAACAGTCTGGACTGCATCCAAACCACTCTGTTGTAAGTGCTTTGCTAAGACTTACCAAGGATATTTACTTCTCTAAACAACAGGCAACATTTGTATCGGTTTTGGTTTTATTATTGTTTTACTAAATAGTTATGAGAGTACCAAGAGGGGGATCTGAAGATTTTTAAAACGATTTGAAAGATAGTCCATAAAGTGCTTTACATCTTGGTGAGTTTAAAAGGTGAATTACTGTTCTTTAATAATTTAAAGAAAACCCTCCAGAATGCATTTTTAAATGTATTTCCAGCTAAACACAGGATCCTGTCCTGGGCTCTCATCACCAGGGGATCACGTCAGGATGAATCACAGCAGTCGGGGCCGTGTAATTGAGAGCAAAGCTGCCAAGGGAAGAGCTGCTCCCCGGGGACACCCAGCAGATACCTCTGTTCATTACCCTGTGCCCAGGTCACAGGCCAGGGACAGATCTGATTTAGATATGACTTAAAATTCAATTTCTCAAAGTTTACTTAAAATTACTGAGTTCTGCAAACACTTTTCTAGAGGGGTAGGGCATTAAACTGAGAGAGGTTTAGATCAGATGTTGGGTTAGATATCCTTTGTGGTGGGAGGTCCCAGCTGGAGCTCAGGCAGCCAGAGCTGGACACAATGATCTTTGTGGGTCCCTTCAAACTCAGCTTTCTCTGTGATTCTCTGATTCTGTGAAGAGGAAGGAATTCCTGGCTGGGAGGGTGGGCAGGCCCTGGCACAGGGTGCCCAGAGCAGCTGTGGCTGTCCCTGGATCCCTGACAGTGCCCAAGGCCAGATTGGAGCAACCTGGGATAGTGGGAGGTGTCCGTGCCCGTGGCAGGGGGTTGGAATAGGATGATTTTCAAGGCCTCTTCCAACACAAACCATTCTGGGATTAACAGATCCCCCCCACTCCTTGCAGATCTGCAGGACTCAGGGATCTCACAGCAAAAGGAGAATGAAATGAAACTGGCTGTGACAGGAGGCCCTGTCTGTCTGCAGGGTCAGGAGAGACCTGGCCCTTCCCACAGCATTTCCCAGCCAACCTTGGCAATGGATGCCAGGAGCCCACAAGGCTGCTCAGGCACCCCAGAGCTGTTCCCCACCCTTGGCAGCATTCTCAGCTCCCCCTGCTCCTTCGAGGGGGTGGCTCCCACAGCACTTTGGACCTGGTTCCCACATCACTTTGGAGATGGTTCCCACATCACTTTGGAGATGGTTCTCACATCACTTTGGGGATGGTTCCCACATCACTTTGGGACTGGCTCCCACATCACTTTGGAGCTGGTTCCCACATCACTTTGGGGCTGGTTCTCACATCACCTCAGGGGTGGTTCCCACATCACTTTGTGGGGGTGGCTCCCACTCCATCTCCCCTTCACAGCTGAAGCAGTTTTGCTGTCCAGCTTGTTCCCATTTCGCTGCTCACCCCAGACTGGCTGTGACACAGGTGTGCACAGCTCTGAGCATCCCTCGGGGTGACCCTGGGTGTGCACAGCTCTGAGCATCCCTCGGGGTCACCCTGGGTGTGCACAGCTCTGAGCATCCCTCAGGGTGACCCCCAGCCCAGAGAGTTTAACTCTCACCAAGCTGCGCAGACATAAAAGACACCTCTCAGTTGTAAACTCTCAAACTCCCTCAGACTTGCATTAACACGTCCCTAAGTGTAATTTTTGCCCAGCAGAGCCTTCAGGAAGATGCATTTTGCCTTCCAGCTCGAGTTTCTGCATTTTGCTGCCTGGCGGGGAGATGCCAGTTCACCTTTCCCATGTGCTGGGGGCTGGGCTGGGAGGGGACAGTCCCTCCACGGCAGGGTTCAGGCAGGGAGCTGCCTGCCCAGCAATGAGGATCCTCTTCCAGACAGCCCATCATCCACTAATGGGACTTAAGACAGTTGCTGCCTCATCGGCAGGAGCGTAATGATCGCTGGGCAGGGAGAGACCCATTATCCATCATCCATCCTTCTCCTCTGGCTGATGATAATGATTTCTTAGTTCAACAGTGGTGCACTGGGACCTCGGTGCTTTGTGCACGACTGGGGTTTAATATCCTGATCAAGACAAATACAGATCGTGGCCGGGCCATGGGGCCACTGCAGAGGACAAAGCCAAAAGGCTCCCTGGAAAACTCAGAGGATACACAAGAGCCTGAGAAAACCTGAGAAGTGCCTGTGTTTTGTGCAGCGAGAAAGTCACTCCCTTCCCCCCACAGCACACAACTTTGAGATGAGGATTTGAGTGTAAAGAATCCGATCATCAGGCCAAGAGAAAACCTAAAAGCTCTTGAAAATGTATTTTTACTTCCCATTTCATTCTCTCCAGCTGTTATTCTCTGGCTCAAATCACTCTATAATTCCATTGATTGAATATCGTCATTTCAATAATTACAACTCATGGATTTAAACTGAAAGAGTGCAGATTTAAATTGGATTTTGGGAAGGAATTCCTGGCTGGGAGGGTGGGCAGCCTCTGGCACAGGGTGCCCAGAGCAGCTGTGGCTGCCCCTGGATCCCTGGCAGTGCCCAAGGCCAGGCTGGACATTGGGGCT
>NW_005054309.1:10806105-10824763 GCF_000277835.1 Geospiza fortis | reverse complement strand
CCCCCCCCCCCCCCCCTGCCACTCTCAGCAACTTCAAGTCCAATAAAGGATGCTCAGAAGAAGCACAATAGCGAGAGCGGAGCCGCCGCTGGAAATTAAATCTGAAAGACGAGTATTTATTCTTGTCGGGGCTCCTCGAGGAGCACGGGCACACCGGCAGCATGTTAAACACTGCTCAGGTTCAGCCAGACAAATGTCCAGGCAGCTCTGCTGCAATATCCATTTGAAAGGAGCTTAGTGCCACGAGCCTTTCATCTCAATATTCCTGAGGCCGGATTTGAAAGTGCTTAAGGTTAAATATTGCTCACTCTTGGAAAGAACAGCTCCATCTGTCTCGTAAAAAAAAAAGGCTTTCAGTCTTGGAGGTGCTCAGGGAAACTCACCCATAAACATGACCAGGAGAGGCTGCACAGGCACAAAGACTCCTGTGGTCCCTGTCCCAGGAGTAATTAGCCCCTAAAATTGAGCAAGCATTAATCCAAAACACCATATATACAAAATATAATCAGTATTTTCTGTGGGACGAGTGACCTGCCTGAGTCAGCACTGCACAGCTGGATCCTCACATCTGGGCATCCTGAAGAGTGAGGCAAGGAGAAAAGTCCCATCTGAGCCTGAAGGATCCCAGAAAGGCACTCCTGACATGGTCCCTGGCCTCAGGACAGAGCCTCTGGGTGCTCCTGCCTGACTGGAAGCTGCCACAGCATCTCAGAGGCGCCAAGAGACTCTCGGGCTGCTAAATGCCCAATTCACTTTTGAAAACCGGATTTAAGCAGCTGGTTTTGAACATTTGTGGTAAAAGAGAGACCCGAAATAGCATTGTGTGATTTGGGGTGAAGTGCCCCGAGGCCTGGTGATAATAATTGTAGTGCTCTTTAAAAAGAAAAATGACATTTTTTTCAAGGCGGTGAAAGCCGCTGACGATATCCCTGGGGAGCTGGGGAAGCTTTGGAGAGGAGGAATTCTGTCTTTTCAGAGGCTGACAAATGACAGGCTCAGCAGCCTGGAACGTGTCTCCTGGAGTCCTGGATCAGACTCAGAGTGACACTGACAGTGCCCTGGGCCTGTGGTGGCCAGAGGGACCATGAGAACCCTGGCCAGCAGCTGCAAAAGCCATCGGGTTTTCCAGGGGAGCTGCTGGGAAGCTCTGCTTTAGGAATCGCTCCCTGCTCATCCTCCTGCTGGCAGGCTGGGAAGTGTGGCTGCTTCTCCTCTCAGCTGTGAATCATCCTCAGGGTGTCCCAAGGCCAGGAGGGGAGGTCTGAAGGGTCCCAGTCGCTGCTGCTGGACATGTTTGTTGGAGTAAAACTGATCCCAAGATTAAGCTGTGTTTAGATGGCTCCTCATCCTGTGAAAAGCACTTTATTGTGCAGGTTCTCCTTCAGTTTTAAACCTCTTCCCACCACCATCCTCACTTCTGCTGCATTTCCCTGCTCTGCTCAGCCCTGTAAGGTCCCAACATGACCTGGGGTCTTTTTAACCCCCCCAACTCCAGTTTAATGATTGACTGGGAAGATGGTGCTGCACTGGTGACTCCACATTGCCAGGAGAGGCTTCCAAGGAAAACTGACTTTTAATGTATTGATCGCTGCTATTTGATTACACTGGGAAAAAGGTCGGAGAGAAAATGCCAATAACGGTGCAAAACTTGAAAGCAAATTAATGCTTTTCTATCTCACCCTTCTGCCTGCCACCAGCACTATAGAGCAGCGGGAGCAGAGCCTTGCACAGAGATTTTATGGTGAGGACTTCTCCTTCCACTGCAGGTGAAGCAGGGAGAGATGTGTGGTCTGGTCCTGATTAAATGGCCTCAATCTGTGCCCAAAAGTCACACCACTGAGGTGTGGGTGCTGGAAAAGCTCCTTAATCCCATGGACACAGGAAAAAGGGTGCCAGGATCCCAAAACCAAGACTCATCTTCAAAACATTTTCAAAATAGGGTTGAAAGAAGGGCTCTGGTATTTTAAGTGACTCAGGAAGAACAGAGAATCCCATAAAATCCAGAGGCACCTACACCATGGATGTCCTTCAGCAGAAAGATTATCCTGGACGATGGGATGTTCATCTGGAGCCACTGCCAACCCACGCTCACCCAAAGGGCTCTGTGGCCTCTGGGGGGGAAAAACAAACCCAGCCAGGTGGACCAATGAGAGATCTCACAGAAACACACAAAAGGGACCCAATCAATACCAATAAACTCCTTCAGATGGTGATTAATTAATAGCAATTAATTTTGAAAAGAAGAGGATATTGACTTAAATTGACAGAGGGGCTAACCTTTGAGCAATTCAGAGAAAACATCTTTAAAGCACAGTGATTAAGTTGTAGAAAGTAATAAAAGGGCTACACTGCCTCCAGGACGAGCTGAACCCAGCTTGGGAGTGGTGTCAGGAGAGCTCTAATTAGACATTGCAGCTTGATAAGGTAAATTGATTAGCTTGGCTCTGCCAGGTGGGATTTAAACAGGCATCTCAGTTTGGAATGTGTCCTTCGTACCAAGAGAGACAAATTCTGGCAGATCATTAAAAAATGCCAAAAGCTTTGCAGGCTGGATGTGCTGCAGCAAGGGAGGCTCTGCGGTGTCCCTGGAGTGAGATGGTCCCTTCCAACCCAAACCATTCCATGGGTTTATGACTCTGTGACACCTCACCTCCTGAGAGGTCACAGCTGTTCCAAAACCTCCTTGGAGAGCAAGTGTCCAAATGTCCCCACGTGGAGGCTTCACTGGAAGGCATTCCTGCATGTTCCCTCCCTCCTCAGAAGGTTTTGGCAGCCTTTCCTTCTGATCCAGGTGTGGGGATTGTTGTCTTTGAGCGAGTGAAGCTCCAGAGTCCAACCTGGGTTAGGCTGGGGGTGAATTAAATTATTTGTGAGCTGGTGTTGGGGACATGAGGCCTAAACTCTGCTCTGACAATTTGCTGATAATTAATTATGAGTAATTGGTTGTTGTGGGGCCACATGTGGTGATGGCCAAGTGGGCAAAGCCTGTGGCTGCAGCAAACGTGGCTCAGGCTTGGTTTTTGGGCTTCTCATTTTCCTGGGAATGTAAATTATTGAAACCCTCCTGGAAAGGAGACAGGGACATCTGGTAGCTCTTTGTGGCGGGATCAGGAGACACAACAGCTCAGCAGGTCAAAATTGTCTTCTGAAGACCTTAATTTCTTCTCCCTTTTCTTCCTCGACATCCTAAAGTCCTGGCAGATCACTTGAAGGAAGTCCTAACCATAATCAAGCAAAACCAATTTCCCAGCCTTCATAAAATGCATCCCCCAGAATGACCCTCCATCACAACAGGATGCTCAGAAATTCCTGAAATCTGCTCCTGCTGGGAGCTCCCCCCAGGCAGGAGAGCCCAGCTGTGGGTTTTCCAAGGAAGAGGCTGTTTCTTTTTTAAATAACTTTGCTCTACCTTTATTCTTGAGTGGAACAACAATTCAGGAGCTGAAGGAAATGGTTAATCACAGCCACGTTGTCTGGGATGCAGCACGTGGGCTTGAGCATTATCTGATCACTCTGTGGGCTTGGAAAAATCGTCTCCTCTCCCAAAATGTGCCATTTTTAGCTGGTTTTTACAGGTCTGGTGAGTTCCTTCAGAGCAGGCACGGAGCTGTTTACTAACAATTATTTCCAAACAGATAATTAAAAGCTGATTTCGATAAAAACCTTAAAAATAGAAGCATTCTAGAAACCTTCTCGGCGTGTTTTGAAATAGCTTTTTTAAATGTCAGCGGATGAAAACATCATCCAGCAACAGGGAGCTGGGCCCTGTTTTGAAAAACAAATAGCAGTGATTGGATTCAGCTGTGCAACAATGGGAACGCTGGTAAAGCCCAGCCAGGGCTTCACCCCCACAGAAGAGCCCTATCCTTCCCCCCAGCTCCAGGGCCACGGGCAGGAGGCAGAGCCCAAGAGGTGCTAGAGCCTCGTGGAGAACCCCTTGTCATCCTTGTTCTGGGCAAAATAAAGCCATTTCTGTTGGCAGAGATTTGGGAAGGATCCCAAGGCGTGATCGGGTTTCTCCCTCCGAGCTGAGAGGCTGAAGACAGCCCTGTCTACAACGGCTCGTGGAGCAAATAATTATTGAGGCTGAGGACCTAAAATGACCTTGCAGAAAGAAAAAATTGTTATGGCAAGGGAGAAAAACCCACCCCAAGAGGGTCTATTGTTAATGGCTGGCACCGTTATAAAGTTCACAATTGGTAACTTATTTAAAGATTATTTTTCCCCGGATTTTTTGTGCTTTGTGCAAATCTGACTTGAAAGGAATGCCATTCTCTCAGCCCTCTCCCAACACTGGTGTTTGCAGCCATGAGCAGCCCCTGAACTTGTATTTCAGCACTAAAGACAATTGCAGAAGCAGATCCAGATTCTGATACGACTTTTTAAAAACAAATAAACATCCCCCAGTGGGATTTGCAGCCCGTGGCTGCAGGGCCATGCTGATGAGTGGGAGCTGGAAAAGCTCATTTCTGGGGCTCACTGAGGCACAGAGAGAACCAAACCAGTTCTTGGCTGTTCCAGCAGAGAGTGAGAGAAGAAAACCAAATGCAGGCTCTGAAAATGAGATGAGGTTTTTAGATTTCTCTCGATATTATTAATCTACAATGCTGCCTTTTAGCACTGTTGACCAACATTTTCATACAATTTAAGCTGGCGCTGCTCCCAATGGCTCGGGAGCGATCAAGAGTTGATTTTGGTGTTGCATTTTGACACATTAACGAGTGAGGACAACACTGCATCCCACTGGAGTCAGCCAGGAGGCTTCTTCTTGCTTGTAGGGCTGGAGGAACAAGGGTGAGACCTCAGCCCGGGGGTCCCTGCAGGTCATGAGCCAGCAGCAGACCCCCAGTGAGCCACTTCCAATGTGGTGGAGCCTTGAGCCATGAAAAATGAAGAAAGAAAGGAAAAAAAAGAAGCAAATTGAAACAACAGAACATTGGACTGTTCTAAATGTCAGTTTATCTCTGTTTTAAATATCTGTCTAATTCAATTTTACATGTCAAGGCCTGATTCTCCTCTAGGTCACACAGGACTGGTGTGGGCCCTCCCTCCCTGCTGGGCTGCAGAGCCCAGGGATGCTCAGCCTGGCTCTCCAAGGGGGCTGGGGGCTCAGAGCCTCCCAAAATCACCCCCCAGCAGCCTGGCTTCCCAAAAACTGGGAGCAAAAGGAGATGTGAGGGTCTCTGAGCAGAGTAAAGGATCTCGTGGATGGGACACCCCCTGAAGTTGTGACCACTGTGGCCTTCCCGACCACGAGAGCTCTGCTGGCTCCCAGGAGCCCTCAGGAATACTTTTGATAGAAAGCTGTGGATTTTTTGGTCAAGACTTGCAGCAAAGGGACTTTTATAATAATATTTTACTGGCTGTAGCATGCCTGGTATTACACGGGAAAGAACAAGATAGGAAACACATGTGCAGATATTATTTGCTGCAGAAGTTAAATTCCATCAAAGACCACAGAAATATTTATGTTTCTAGTTTGTAATGAAAAAACTGAGTTGTAATTATGGATTTGCAGAGGTGGGAGCACAATATCAGCACGGCATTTATAAAAGAAGTACTCATTCCCAATCCTGAAGCCCCCAGTCAGAGTGAATCTCGGAAATACAGGGACACCTCCCTTCATAAAGCTGCTACAGCATGTCCATAATCCCTTTTCTTTTATGATCCAACTCATGCACAGAATTTAATAAAATTGTATTTGCTTTACCAAAGGCACTGAGTGCACACGTGTGGAAGGATAAAGAGAGAATGTCTCAGGAAGGGGGAAGACATTCAGCTCCATCATGGAGAGGAGTGAGGTGGGAATGTGGCTGCCCAGCGAAGGCTGCAGCATTAAATCCTTGCTCCAGAGGCACCATCTGAGGTCAAGGGAGTCTTTGGAGCCCTTGGCAGATGAAATCTTGTCTTCAGTCTTGTCTTCCCTGACTTCCCTGAGGAGTCAGGGAAGGGTTTGTTGGGAGGGAGGCTGAGGGCACAGTGACAGCTCTGCCCAAGCTGGTCTGGAGTGGACCAAGGTGCATCCAAGGGATGTGTCCCAGCACAGTGACCATGATCCCGCTGTGTCCCCTCCCCAGGGGTGTGCCAGGGGACACTGAGCTGCCAGGCCACCAAAACACCTCCTAGAGGTCACCACCCCTGAGCCAGAGTGTCTCCAGGGAGCAACATGTGGCTGTTTTGTCCAAATTCCCCTCATTTTCAGTTACTGACCAAATGGGATCCCCGTTGAACATCCTGTGGATTACCTTCACTCAGAACTGCATGTAGGACCAGGAATTTTTCACATTTTGCCTCCAAAAGCTCCAACAGAGCCAAATGTTGCTTCTGCAAAGGCTTCTCCAAAGCCAGCAAAATCCACAGCCCAGGAAGGAGCTCCTGTGGCTGCAGCAGCCATGCAGGAAGCTCCTGTTTGAAGGGATAACATTCATCCTTCAGACAGCATTTTGCACACACTTATGGATGGAGATATTTAGTGCAGGTGCTCTGGTGACCAAGGGAGCTCAGGAGCTTGGTTTCTCCAGCACTTTGGTCCTTTCCCCTGCACTGGGAAGGTGCAAACACTCTCCTGGGATCACCCAGGTGGGCTTAAGGTGTTCAGACGCCTCTTCCATCACCCATTTGGGAAAAATCCTGCTGCCTAGTGCTGGTTTTCCTGGGAGAACCTGGGGGGCTGCATCTCCCAGCATTGCTGACCCAGTGGTGATGCCCAAACCCTGCGTTTGACAGCCCAGACATTGTTAGAAATACTTTCAAAACCGGTTAAAATGAAGAGAGCTGATTTTTCAGTGCTCAGTCTGAGGCAGCAAAACTAAGAATAACTAAAATAAACTCTCCTAATGAGAAAAAAAATCCTTGGCTATGGATGTGTCCAATGGTGCTGACGACTCCTTATTGATTAGGTTGAACAGGATTGCTCTCTAATTATATGACCCACTGATGTCCTAAAAATGTTGGCAAAAACTCAGAGTTAGAGCAGGTTATTAAACAAGGTTTTAGCCCTGGGTTTCCCTTTAATCAATCATAACAATGTGGTTGAAAGGATTCCTTGAGCACATTTGGTTTTCCCCCCCATTTTGCAGGAGTTGGGTGGCAGAGAAGCTGGCACAGCCTGCAGACCACCATGGCTGCTCCATGAATTATAAGGAGCTAAATTTCCAACGCTCCAGCCACCTCCCTGAGTGGTGTCACCCTACAGGCGTTAGGGGAGAGCCTTTTAATAGTGAAAAGTTTAAAAATTGTAGATCTGTAAGGGTCGAATAAGCTGTCACACCTTCAATGAAGATAACAGATCTGTACAAGCACCTAAAATATTCCTGCAGACTTCGGAATTTAGGCTTATGGCATAATAGCATTTGCACAATAATTCAATCTAATTATGTAGGGGAGCTGTAAAACTGCTCCATCTCTGATGCTTTACTGTGCAGGGGAAAAAAAAAGGATGCTGTTCCACCTTTTTCGCTGACATCTAATGTTTCAGGTTTTTAAAAATATTGTATAAAGACTGAGATTTATTTCCTAAGATGTTTCATTAATGGTTGTGGCAGGCAGCTGGCCTGAGGTTTGACACACAATAAAATCCATGTCAAGAATATTAAAGATAGTGCAAAAGATAACTATGAATTTACATTCAAACAGGCTTTTGACAAAGCCATTGCAACAGGCTCCTAATCAGGTCTTGAGACCCAGCCTGCCCTCTCTTTAAACCCGTGATCTTGAAAAGGAGCTTTAAATTGGAAATTATTACACATTAAAACCTCAACATGGAGCAGATCGAAGCGGATCGATATCTTGCCGAGCACAATAAATCAGCTGCTGCTCTGCGGTTACTGTTTGCTGAACATATTTAAATTTTCTTGTAACAAATTAATTCCAACATTTTCTCTTGATTGAATTAGGGCAAGTGTTGGAGCTGTCACAAGTATTTCACTGCTTCAGGGAGACAAATTGCTCGTCTGGACATGGGTAACAAGCCAAAGTGTTGAGTCCCTGATAATCTTTCCACTAATTCTCCATTACAGCAAAATGAAGCCATAAATCACCGTGACAGCTGATCGATGCAAACATTGTTTCCGCCATGATTGCCAGCGCTCCCCGTGGACCCACTGTCCGCTCACAATTCCCGGGAATTACTCCCCGGCCAGGCTCCCCGGCCCCGCTCCCGTGCCACAAGTAACCATCTCATTTCAGCCCTCAGCCCTCCCCCAAAACTCAAATATCCATCGTGGTGCCCCGTTTGGGGCAATCCGTTACAGCCCGGCACCCTCCCTCCTGCCAGCGCTCTGTCGGCCAAAAAAAATGGGATTTTAAACCTCCTGTTGTATAAAATGATTCTGCAGGCTTGTAACAACGTCAGGCTCCAGCCCTGTCGCTTCCCCTTAACTAACTGGTGGCAAGTTGGATGAAATTACTTGACCCTTTATCGAGTTCTGCTAATGCCTTCTAAAAAAGAAATTAAAGCCGCCCGCGGCGCGGCCTCCGGCAGCTCTCCGTGCACATTTAATTCCAGGGAAGATGGATTAAGTAGTTCCCAGGACTAATTCACACAGAGGTGGCTCCGTGGTGCTCCTGGCTCCGGACGAGGAACCCAGGAAAGAACCACAGAGCCTGGAAAGCTCTGTGTGGGTTCTCAGCCCCAATCCAGACTGGGAATTCCGGATTGAGACAGGGCTGGAATGGTGCTCCGAGGGAGGAGGGCTTCAGCACCAAGTGGGGATGTGGCCAGGAGGAAAGATGGGGTAAGTGCTCCTAGGGAAGCCTGAATCCCATGAAGAAGCTGCTTGCATGGCTGAGATAATGCAATAAAAGGGATGAAAACAATGGAGAAGTTGTTCCAGGAGAGCCCTAGGATTGCTGATGGAATGTTGTCCCCATGTGTGACTGAGAGCAGCACAAGGAGCCCACTCTGGGACAACTCAGTGTGGTTGGACCTCTGAGCAGGCAGGGCTGGATGTCACAGCCCTAAACTGTCCCAGCCACCAGGGCACCTCAGCATCCTCAAGAATAATTAAGGTTGGAAAAGCCCTCTCCGACCATCGAGTCCAACCATCCTCAGCACTGCCAAGGCCACCGCTGACCCACGTCCCCAAGTGCCACATCCCCAGGGCTGTCAAACTTCCAGGGATAGGGCTCCACCACTGCCCTGGCACAGGACAACCCCTTTGGTGAAGAAATTTCCCAAATATCCAACCTGAAGCTCCCCTGGCACAACTTGGGGCTGGTTCCTTTGTCCTGAGCACAGCAAGTGTGTCCCATGTCACCAGGGAGGTGCCAGCGGAGAGGGGGAACAAGAAATGGGCACAGTGCAAATGCATCCAGCAGATCCCTGCCAGGGAATAACAAGACACTTCCTAATACTCAGGTTTCAGAGCTGGATCATTTTAGATACCAACGATGCTGTGTTCTCAGCTCTGGAACTCCTCTGCCAGGAGCAGAGGCACCACCTTCCCCAGGCTGGTTATGGATGAGTGAAAACTGGGGAAGCAGTGAGAGGGATCCAAACTCCATTTCCTCCATCAAACATGAGGTGCTCCATCCTGTCACAGGCTCTCCACTCTGCAGCACATCCCAGCCCGTGCACCCAGGAATTCCATGGAGGAATTCCATCTGTGACCTCTCCCTAGGAGCCAAAATTCACCCCCCTGTGCCTGCCTTGGCCTCAGCCCCCGATTTTCCCTGCACAGGGCAGGTCCAGGGAGCTCACCCCGGGATTGTGGGGAGGATGAGGGGCTCCAGGGCATCCATCCCCATCCCCATCCCCATCCCCTGGAGCCTCTCCCAGCACTCCCAGCTGGATCAATGCGGGATCGTTAGGGAGGAGGGACAGCGCTGGAGGTGACCAGAGACACAGGCAAGGATAACAAACCCCGGGCTGCCCTGGGTGTGATGGATCAGAGAATTTAAGGAGAGCTTAAAAGAATAAAAATAAAGCCACCTCTGCATCACTTCTGCACCCTTCCTTTCTTTTCCATGCTGCAATTCCACTTTGGAAACTCTTATTATTATTGAAATACACTTAATCGAGGCACGTTTAACTGAGATTAATTGAAATTCCACTGCCACAGCAGTAAATCAAAAAATAGGGGGAAAGATCAGAAAGGATCTTTTCTTGACATTGCTAAACTCCAGCTTGTTTTGCTGTTCCAAACTGGAGCACTGCTAATAAAAAGCCTTGTTCTTTTGCAGTAATTGTGCATTTTCAAATATTGTTTCTAAGAAAAAGAATCTATTAAAACCAGAGAAACAATCCCAAAGAAATGCCAGTCAAAGCCATTAAGATGTTTTCACTGATGCACTGCATGTAAATCTGATTTATGTTGGTTTAAACAGTTAAGAAATCCCCGAAATAACTTCATTTATTATTTTATTGCCTGATTAATGGTTCAGAGGAACTGATTTGTAGCTGAAGTTTTACAGAGCACAAAATTAAAATAAGAGCCTTTTGTAGAAACGTCCCGTATTTGTTCAATTATGTGTTCAAAACTGAAACAAATATAAAAACTTCAATAAATATATTTTCTTCCAAGGAATGACATGCTGTGGGTTTGCTGTTATTGTTGGGTTTGATGTTTTTGCCTCTAAGGAGGTCAGCAATATGGAAACATAAAGGCCAATTTAATTTGTGCATCTGTGGCTGCCAAGTATTTTAATTCCGACAGCTGTGACTGAAGAGTTAATATTTTACTTGTCAAAATCCAAAAGGAGGCCAGTGAATCACTCTAATTCTCATTAAGAGGCTTCCCCCCAGTAGCACCCTAATTCAAAATAATGAAAGTAGAGACTGAGTGCGATTCTAATGCCAGTTGAGACCTATCTTTTAATATTTCTCTGGTGATGGATTAGGGATCGGGGAAATTCATCTCAGATCATAGAGCCTAATTTAATAAGGGATCATTCCAAGAGTATTGCATTTTATAATAATGTCATTTAATGTGTCGTCTTCCATTTTTACTGTCCCATATGGATGCTTACACGATGGTGCCACAGGGATAAACTTTTAAAGAACCAGGCTCGTTTTTTGTCCTGGGCTCCCATTAACGAGGAAGTTTATCAAGGAGATGGTCTATTAGCCAGCTCTGGTAATTGTGGGGTGCTTAAAGGAACCTTTGGAAGGCACGGGAATGGTGACAAAAGCCACACTTTCAAAGCCTGGAGTGGAGGGGAAGGGAGAACATTTAAAAGTACGTTAAAATCTGATTTTAGTGCCTAACGTAATTGTGCCGTTGCATGAAAAATGTGGGCACCTGCTTGTTTAAAACACATGATAATAAAATCATTTTCCCTCACGAACCACATCTCCATACAACATTCTCCACTTGCTTCCTCAGTGTATTCCTGGGATTATTTAGCTAATTGCTTCTTTGGGGTGTTTCATGCCTGTTTCCCAACGTTCTTTTCCCCAAAAATACAAAGATTTGCCATGCTGTGAGAGCAGCAATTTTCAACAACCATTAAGGGATTAGATGTAATTATTCTGTCTAAATATTTGGGCTCTAATATTTAATTGAATTTGTGTTTCTTGGCATTGCACTGAAGGGGAGATCCTGGGTGACTGCCACCCCAAACCTGAGCTGCTCAAGGTCAAGGAACAAGCCAAGCCCCCAACCATAAACGGCTGGAGATTGCCAGAAGCTGCAAAGCTGCAGCCTGAGCTTTGGGTAATCACACAAAGCCTTTAGGAAAAATGGGGCCATAATGAGGATTTTTGTTCCAAATCCATTGGCGTGATTAAGTCTTTATTTTCAGGTAGCAACTCAGGGGCTGCGCTGCAAGGTTTGACAGAATGAGATCAAACACGGGCAGGCTGAACAGGAAGCAGCTGAGGAATAAATAACCTGCTGTAAACAATAATCTCATTACAGCAGTTTTTTCCAGCGTTGGAATGTGGTGTCTGAAAGGGAACACAATTAATACAAAATGAGGTTTTTCATATTTTCTCTTTCCTCCTGAGTGTTTTCACAGTTTTGTTGTCTTTAGAACATTGTAACTCCTGGTATTTCTTGCACTTTTCCTCATCCAGCTCCATTTTTTATCCCTGCCTTGTTGAAATTATTCTTCCTTGGCATTTCTTTTGATTTTCTGCTTGTCTCCTTTGACATTTTGCACTTCTTTTTCAAGTCCCTATTTGTTTACTGTTTATTCTCTTCTTTTGCCTCTTCCTTCCATTTTATTCCACTTCTCCCCAGTCCAGTTCTTTCATTCTTTTTCAGGTTTCATTTCTGAGCCATGCCTTTGCTTAAACTAATGTTTGTAAAGCTCTTTGTATGAATTGGAGAAGTTTCATTGAAATTTTATAGACTGAACTTTTTTCTTCTCACCATGTTATCTCTTCATGTGTGAGTGTCTTGTTTGCTAAGCTTGTTGCTTTGGATTCAATATCCAAAGTTCTCCCCCCAGTAGGAATGTTACAAATGTCCATGTCTGGCATCTGGAACTGCTTTAGGGACTCCTTGGGTTTGCAACGAGAAAATTATATTTATAACTGGTTTAAATCAGAAAAAAAAGGGGCTCTGGTTGCATCTAAAATAATTAAAAGTGACTGGTTTATATTAAAGAATTAAAAACAAGCAAACAAAAAGTTAAATAAGCAGGGGTTGAGGGCTGGTTTTTGATGAATGCTGCCTGTGTGAGTGACCATTTTCCATCTCCACTGCTTGTTTTTCCCATGTCACCTGCATTCCTGGCTGGAAGTGCTCCCGGACAGGGCTTGGAGCAAGCTGGGATGGTGGAAGGAGCCCATGGAAGTCAGGCTGAGGGGAGAGGGGGACACACAACCAATCCCTGGGCACTTTTCCCCTCTGGAAAGGAGGTTCCCAGAGGAGGAGGCCCCTCCTCGGGCAGCTGATTTGAGGGAAGCTGAGCTTGTCCCAGCTGAGCTGGGTCTCAGGGGTTAAGCTGGCCCTGCACACCCAGCCCAAAGTGCTGTGAATAGAAACATCCCAGTGGGACCAACGGGACCAGCCAGGAACGGGGTCCTGGACAGGAGAGAGGAGAGAGCAGCAGAAAGTCACCCCCTGCCAAAGATCATAAACGCAGAATGTTTCCAAACGGACTCATTGCTGCCTTTTCATCCTCAACTTCAGCTCCCTCTCCCCTGTCCCAGCCCCGAGTCCATCCAGGAGTGCCCATCCCTCCCTCCACCTCCTCCTGGTGATGTTAAATTTGGCGTTTCTGCCCCCCATCACAGGGCTGAGCTGCTGAACCCCCAGTTGCAGACTTGTGGACCCTCTGACAGCAGAAATACCTTCAGGAGGACACTCCAGGAGGGAGCTCTCCGTGATGCTCTCACTGCAGGTTTCCCTTCCTGCCCTGTCAGGCCCTGCCAGGGGATCCAGCTCAGCCCCACCACGGAGCAGAGCTGCTTCCACCCCATCCCTGGAAGTGTCCAAGGCCAGGCTGGAAGGGGATTGGAGCAGCCTGGGGCGGTGGAAGGCATCCCATGGCAGATGAGCTTTAAGGTCCCTCCAACTCACTCTGGGGTTCCAGGATCTGTTCTCACATTTTCAGCCCTCCATCCACTCCAGACCATTCCCATCCGTGATGTCAGGTAGCAGCTCATGGCTTTCCTTTTGTTTCTTTCTGATCCTTAAATTAATTAGAATTCATTTTTAATCAGAAATTCACAGTCAGTTCACTACAGGAATTTGAGAGTTGGTACTTAGGATAATAGAATTGTGCAGTTAAGTCTTAAGGCATTTTTCTTTAGCTGTCTGGACAGGTATAAATCAGTCTCCAGAAAAAAAACCCAGGCTGCCACAGCAAATATTCTTTATTACAATACAAAACTGATTTTCAACAAATAAAATATGCTGCTGTGGTCAGGACTGCCCCAGATCTCTGCCTGCTAAAGGATTTGCAGACAGCAGGCACGGGGAAAGACAAACACGCCGTGAATTGATGCTTTAAAGATCAACCCCCTCACACACAGCAACTGCCAATAGTTCCACTGAGCAGAAACCAACATCAGCTAAAATCCACCACGTCCTTGAGAAGGTTGGGCTGCTCCTGGAGCCCAATGTTTTCTTTTTTTTTTTTTAACCCAAATAATCAAGCCTGAACTATTGATAAAGGGGTGGTAGAAATGGAATCAGATTGGCCATGGAAATGTAGCCAGGGCACTCATCCTGTTCTCTCTGATACTGAACTGGTATCTTTCCCTTTGCAGATATTTTATTAAATGCCATTAACTTCACATCTGCTACTCCAAGTATCTGCCCAGTGGGGAGTGCCTGAACGCGAGGTAACTCTGATTCTGTTCAGCAGCTCCTGCAGTCCTTGATCCCCTGAATTCCAGCCCTGCCAGGATTTAGATGCACAGTCATCATTAACTTTTACCTCCCCGTGGTTCCCAGGGGATGGGCTGGGAAAACGCTGTGGAAGGTCCCTGTGGGCAGCTGGAGCTCTGCTCCCTCCAGGAGAAGGAGGGGAAGATGCTGGGATTCATCTCCAGCAGCAAGGAGCTGCTCCAGCATGAGGCTTAAGATCCCAACACGTCCTCCCAGCTGGAAACCTTTTCACATCACTTCGGCAGAGCTGTTTGCTGCCCTGCGCTTTGAGAGGGAAATAAAGGCGCTGGGAAATGACTGATCCGGGGATGTTTTCCCCTCTGAAATCCCAAACGGAGCCTACAAAGGGCTCGAGGGTGCCCCCGGAGCCCAGGGCTCTGTGTGATTTTTTGGCTGCAGAGCTGTGTTTAAACACGCTCTGCTCCAACACCCGGGGAGGGTTTCCACAGCTCTGCCACGGCCACAGCTTCGGCTGTAAACTGGAAACCCACTTTGATCTCTGCAAACAAATGTGGGTGGGTTTGGGCACAAATAAATGTTAAACCAACAGTTTATTTTGGGGATCCAAAGGCTCTGCTGAGAGCTTGGAACATAAGTTGTTACTTAGGTTTGAATTTCCTTTAAAATGGATGTCAAAAATAAAAATTATCCTTTGTGAAGTTGCACTTACACAGACAGAGCTCCAGCTCAGTGAGTGCTGCTCATGAGACTTTCCATGGAGTCATACCCCACTGGAATATTATCCACGTGCTGCAAATGAGGGAATTCGGTTAGAATTAAATGCTATTTTGCATTAATTGTGTTTAAATGCTCACAGTTTGCTGGTAGCCAGGGTGAGGTTGGCAGTTCCTGTGCCTCTCTGAACAAATCCTGGAGGGGGGAAAAAATATTATTTACAGCTTGAAATCTCCTGTCTTCCTTTCCATCACTGCACATCCCCTTTCCAGCATGGTTTCCATCACCCTCACTCTGGAATTGCCTTGCTGGCAGCAGGTGCGAGGCCAGGAGGACATTTGGAGAGGATGAGGATGATCTCCATGCCCTTCATCCAGCCGTGATCCCTTCAGGGACCCCCCAGCTCCCCTGGAGGAGTTTTGTTTTCCCTGTCCCTGGGAATGTTGGAGACAGCGGCCATTCATGGATGATGGATTAATGGATAGCAGGAAAATTGAATTTTCTGCTTGCACTCCATGGTTCTGCTCCTTCCGTGGGACACAAAAGTGCACGAGACAATGGCATTCTGAGGGCCAAACTGGGGATTTCCCTTCCCACCTTTACCTGCTGAATTCCCAAGCTCTGGGAGGGCCAGCACTGCCAGCCTGTGTGGCACAGACTGCCCAGGCTCCCTTGGGCTGTTTCATCCGGCGAAAAAATTGATGAGTGAACAAAGCATTCCATGAGTCCATTTGGGTTTACAGAATTCACAGAATCCACAGAATCCACAGAATCCACAGAATCACAGAATCACAGAATGACCAGGCTGGAGGAGACCTTAAAGACCATCGAGTCCAGCCCAGCCCCAACACCTCAGCTAAACCCTGGCACCCAGTGCCACATCCAGGCTTTGTTAAACACACCCAGGCAGAACATTCCAGGACGTTATCGCCTTTCTGTAAAACTTTTTCCTAATATCCCACCTAAATTTCCCTTGACACAGCCTGAGACTGTTTATTAGAACCAGAGCATTGTGCCCAGCTGGATGGGCATCCAGGAGACTTGGAAATGCTCCTGGTTTTGTGCATGGCTCCCACCAGACTCCCCGTGCCCCTCCCCATGCCCACATTCCCTGTCCCTGTCCCCATCCATGGCCCATCCTGGATTTTCCCTGCCTGCAGGGATGGGTTCCTGCAGGGATGGGTTCCTGCTGCTTTGGCCCCTGTGTCACACCCAGAACCTCCCCTGTTCCCTCCCCACCTGCAGCAGAGCTGGGTTGTGGCTCCCAGCGCCCCTGCCTGGGCTGGGCTGGAGCCATGCACAGCACCCACAGCCCCCCAGCTGTCAGGGCTTTGCTGGAATTCACTCCTTTGGCTCTTTCCTCAACCTTGCCATTCAAGGACCATCAGCAGATTGCTCCCAAGAGGTGTTCTCAGGTTATTTATTTCCAGGGAACTCAGAATCCCAGAGCAGTTTGGGTTGGGAGAGGCCTCAAAAATCATCTCCTCCCACCCCTGCCATGGCAGGGACACCTCCCACTGCCTGGGACGCTCCAGGATGCTTCTCTGCAGGAACTGCAGCTGCTTTTGACAATTTTACACCTTTTTCATGTGAGACTGCTCCAAAGACTGCCCACATTTTCTGCCTGCCTGGGTGTCCCAGGGCAAACATTGGGAATGTCCGAGCAGGAGAGCTGGGATGGACATTTGGCCTTAAATTATTCCCCAGGATTTCAGCGATAAGAGCCACGCTCAGGCACCATCCAAGAGCCTTGGGCTGTAATTTTCTTAGATCTTTGAAGCTAAACAAGGTTGTGCCAATTGGAGAGCTGTACAGAAATCAGGAAAAATGCAATTTGTGGCCAATGCATTTCTTCTGTGCCCAAACCTGATTTTTTTGTTTTGTTTTGTTTTGTTTTCATTTACATTCTGCAGCTTCTTCTCTGGAAAGGCTGGTGGGAGGCCATCCTTCCATCCTCCTCCTCAGACCACAGGGCCAAGGGGTGCTGCCCACAGAGGGACCCAGTGCAGCCTCAAGAACAACTTGCAGGATTATGGAGGTTTTATTTAAATTTTTGCAATTTCAATTCCATGCTGAAATCGTGACCACCCCCATTGTATAGGTGTTAAAATACAAAAGTCTGAGCATTTTTCAGGGCCAGGTTGGGCTGGGCTTGGAGCACCCTGGGATGGTGGAAGGTGTCCCTGTCCCCAGCAGGGAGTGGAGTGGAGTGGGATGGGCTTTAAGGTCCCTTCCAACCCAAAGCATTCTGTGATTCTCTGAATTTTAATTGCAAATGACAGAACAAAAGTTCCTCTTTCTGCTCCAGTTATTCTCTTGGCTGCTTGAGCCTCCAGCATGAATCCACACCTCTGCTCCAAGTTCTCTGCACTTAGACAAGACCAAACTCCCCTTTTCCTCCTTGACAACATCTGAATCCACTGAACCCCCAGAGATCCCCCACATGAATGACCCATGACTGTGCAAGCACACAGGAAATAGTTAAAAACAAACCCAAATCCTGCTCAGTGTTTGTTTTTATTTTCCTGAAAACTGAGAAGGACACTTAAAGAACTCCTGCACAACTTGAAACAAAATTTAAATAAATTCCTACATTTGAGAGCCCTGGAGATAAATCACCCACAGGAGTACTTGACCCAGAGCTCAGCCTGGCCCAGGCCATCTCTTGGCTAATAACAATTGAAGTGTATATGTTCCATTTCTGAGGGAAGGCTTAATTCATCTGCATTCATCTTCCTGCAGGCCCAGAGCAGAGCTGGCACCCTGTAAATCTGCCTCTCCATTGTTGCACAGACACAGCTCAGGGCAGATTTCTGCCAGAGAGCTCAGAGGGAAAATCCACAGGCACTTCCCCAGCCCAGGAAAAGAAGTTCTTGATTTCCAGCAAAACGAGTTCATTAGAAAATAATCCAGATTAATTACATCTGAACGTAAAATAATGCATGAATTGCAAATGTTCCTGTTTCCTTTAGCAGTGTTGATGTGGCCAAATTAGTTTTGAAATTCATACAGAATCCTTTACCTGGGTAGGAAAGTATTGTAAACAGCTTGTGTAATTAAACTGATTACACATGTAAAAATTGTCATCTGCTTAAGGTTGCAGAGCTCTTTGTCAGCTGCATGGAACAGGGACAAAACCCACCAGGGCCTTGGTGATCTGATCTGCCATCAGATCCATCAGGAAATGCTGTCCTGCAGTTCCAGCCGTGTGGGAATAACCAAATCCCACTGCAGGGATTGCACAAGGGGGAAAAGCAGCTAAAACACGAGCAGGAGCCCTGGGATGAGCTCCCACCCCTGTGCAGAGGGAGGATGGATGTTGGAGCCGTGGTATCTCTGTAAGTGAATGGCTCTTCAGTAACTGGGATAATCTAAAGCAGGTATGGGATGACAAAGGGAAAGATGGGATATTGGGAGGGAATTCCTGGCTGGGAGATCAGGAAATCCCTGGCCCAGGGTGCCCAGAGCAGCTGTGGCTGGCCCTGGATCCCTGGCAGTGCCCAAGGCCAGGCTGGGCAGGGTTTGGAGCACCTGGGACAGTGGAAGGTGTCCCTGCCCAGGACAGGGGTGGGGTGGGATGAACACCAAAATCCTTTCCAAACCAGTCTGGGATTCTGTGGTTTCAAATCCACCAAACCCAGTTAATTCCTTACCCTATTGTTTTCCTTTTCTTACAGGGTCAGGACCCCAGCAGAATTCCT
>NW_005054309.1:10801301-10806055 GCF_000277835.1 Geospiza fortis | reverse complement strand
CAGGAATATTTCCATGTGTTTCCCATTGTCCTGCATTTAACCTCTCTGAGATATTTTGGGGCAATTCTTTATTTACATTTTCTTTAACAAAGAATATGTTTACCTTCTTCCTAAAGATTACCACATGGCCAAACACTTCCAAATCCAAATATTTCCTAAAGGAGAATCTGCATAATAATTAAAGTGTGTCCATAAAGCAGAGGAGTGGTGAAAAAGATGTTCTGAGTGTTCACAGGGATTTTGTAAGGGGATCCAGGCAGGATCTCAGTTTCCAGCAGATTGCCAGTCTGGGGAAGTGCAAGCCAAGTTTCCACTGCTTAAATATTTACTCAAAGGACAATGAGAGGGTGGGAAGTGTGTTGTTGTTAATAATAACAGTTTGCACACTGCTGTCTGTGCTGGGGTGCCAAAGCCCCTGCTGGATGCTCTGGCACACCAGGAGGGGAGGCCACCTGGGCCAGCCCTCAGCAGAATTCAGTCACTGAACTAAAATCACCTTCAGGAGAATCCTTGTGTCTTCTTCTGGCTGCTTCCAAAATTCAGGTGTTTTTTCTAAGAGCGTGTAGAGACAGGGCAAGGGGGGCGGATGGCTTCGAAGTGATGGGTGGGATTTGGGAAGGAATTGTTCCCTGGGAGGCTGGGCAGCAGTGCCGGCACTCACTGCACCAAAACAGCACCAAAACTGGCACTCACAGCCCTAAAACTGGCACTCACAGCACTGGCACTCCCAGCCCCACCAATCACCCCCACCCGGGGAAGGGAGGGGTCTGTGTGGCTCTTCCCCCTGTCAAAGCAGCCCCGCCGTTAGCACAGGGCTGAGGGAGCTGATGGGCGTTGGTGGCTCTGCTGGTTCTGCCCTTGGGAACTGGGGCCAGGAGGAGCTGGCAGAGCAGCACAAACACATCCCAAAGCCCAGAGCCTGCCAGCAGAGCAGGGGGACTCGGGGTGTCGAAAATTCTGAGGATTTCCTTCACTCACACCAAGTTAATTGCCTAAAGAACACCTGGAGGGAAGGCTGAGTGCTGGTGTAAAGTGTGAGTAGTGACAGCTCCCGTGGCTGGGAACACTCACTGGATCCTCCAGGAAAACCAGGGGCAGTCACTCTTTGAATGCAGGGAAGTGAAATTTAAAAACGAACACAACTTTTGCAGGTCCCTGCAGAGCTTCGGTGCCCACCTCAGAACCACCAAAGGGATCCAGATCTCCTGGTTTTACTCCTCAAACCTACACAGGATGGGACCTTCGAGGTGCCCTTTCACCTGCTGGCACCTCACAGTGAGGGAAGTCAGGCTCAGAAATAGGGACTGAGGACTCAAGGGCAAACAAAACGGGAACAGCCACAAAATGGAGCAAGTATCAATATTTGCTGGGCAGGAAGGAGCACAGGCTGTACTGCTGGCACAACACAGCATTTATTCCCTGCCTGCCCAGCCACAGCTCCCTCCAAGGATCCCACAGAGGCTCTGCTGCTGTTCCCAGGCTGCTCCTCCAAAAGGCAGCTCTGAGAGCTCGGCCTGGGGGAGCTGAGCTGTGAGAGAGCCCCAGGGGACACAGCGGGTTTGTGCCCAGGGCTCTGCACCTCCTCAGGCACGCTGTTCCCTTGCCAGCCTGGGTGTGTGCAGAGCTGAGACCCGGGCAGGATCCGCGGGGCTGGAGCTCTCTGTCAGAGCTCTGGCTGCTCCCTGCCCCGCTCTCCTCACTCTGCTGCTGCAGGGAGACAACAAAATGTGGGAACTGCCCCTTCAGCCCCACAGAACCCACGCCAGGGCCTGCGGGAGCCCAGCACGGGCTCTGCCAGGACAGGAACAGGTGTTTGTCCTTCCTGCAGCATTTCTGGATCCCTTCTCCACCCCCCTGCTCAGGCCAGCGCGTCAATCCCACACCAAAGTTTTATCTGCAGGAAGCACGGGCTGTGAGAGCTGGCTGGTTCCTGAAATATCCATAATTAAATTTGGGGAAATCTACGGGGTTTTATAGAGGTTCAGACACTCTAAGAAATAAAATAGAAACAGAAGAGTCCTGGCCAACTTCTGTTGGCCTGTAGACTTATTAGGGATTCCAGTCCAAGGAAACCAGGAATGTGAGTATTCCTGTCCAAAAACATCCCGTTAAGGCTATTTTATTTTAATCACAGCTGTGCTAAAAACCACACTGTTCTCTCACACCATCCAATCACCTTCCCTGATAGGATGAAAGCCCATTTTCCCTGACTTTTTATTACAACCATCTTGAAGACAGACGTGCCAAGAGCTGGGGGAAGGTTTGAGGTTCCCACCACGTTTGTGTTACACCCCCCAAAAACCTGCACGAGGCTTTGGGCAGCTCCACCTCAACCAGCTGTGCTTTAAGCAGAGCAGGTAGGACCTGGCAGGTTTATTTGGAGGAGGGAGAGGGTGGCTGAGGCCGGGGCTGAGCCTGCCATGCTCTCATGCACATATTAATGAACTGCTCTATTCGGGATCAATCGACAGCACCGGTACTTTTATTGACTTTATAATTAGCAGTATCTTACTTTTGCTGCAATAAAGCTGTTTTACCTAATGTAAAATCTATCATTTCCAGCCCGTTATTAGCACAGGAACAGCCGAGCTGCTTTGGCTCTCGCTGACTGGGGCCTCGCCGGGAGTGTCCTGACTGTCCCTGTCCTTATCCCGGTCCTTGTCCCTGCTCATCCCGCGGGGACACCTCGGGCTCTCCCGCCGCTGCCCGCGGTGCCGCAGCCGGCCCTGGGGACCCTTCCCAACCTTTCCCGACCCTTCTGGGTCTGGGGCTGCGCATCCCCCGCCAGCCCGCGGTGGGAGCGGGCGGGTGCGGGCAATGCCCGGGCACGGTGCGGCCTCTGCTCGGGTGCGGGGGGTCCCGGTGCCCCCGGATCCCGCCCTGGAAAAGATTCCGAGCCGTTCCGCTTTGCTCGCTTTTATTACCTGAGGGAACCTGACAGAACTCGCAAAGACACAATCGCTATAGAGCGTCCGCCCGGCTCGGCTGCCGCAGAAAAGCCCAACGCGAACGTCCCTGTTTGTGCAGCCGAAACTCGGGGAAAACTCACACAAAGTGGAGGGGGGGAAAAATGTTTAAAGAAAGCTGCGCGGAGGCGAGCGGCGCTTCCTCGTCGTGCTGAGCGCTATCGGCGTGTCGCGACATCTACGGAGCGGAAAGAAACGTGCGAGATCTACAGGAGGTGAGAACACGGAAAAGAAAGAACATCACCGCTGGCTGGACACCGACAGTCCCGGCAGGGAGCTGGCACCGGCCCCCGAACCGGCCCCCCGTCAGTCAATAGGCAAAGTGTCTTAAATTCATTCCTTGGCACTTATTGAAATTCGTGACGTCGAGAATGGATTAAAAAAGGTGAAGCAAACCTGAGTGAAACAAAATATATTGTACTGACAACAAATGCAATGAGATAACAGCATCTTGCTTTCTTTTTTTTTTCTCTTTTTTCTTTTTTAAATAACTTAAAATACACTAGAAAAAATATGGTCAATATAAATAATTTTGTTTTCATGGAGAACAAATAGATACAAAGCCCGTCCGTACCAAAGTTCGCGTAGAAGAGCTTTCCCTCTGTCTTGGCAATAAGCATGAGGGTCAGATGGCAAAATCTGGGATAACAATCACTGACTGCAGGGTACCCCAGGTTAAATAGCTATACGTCTCTCAAATAATAATAATAATAATAACCAAAAAAATCACAAGGTTACGTGAATAGATACACCTTTATGAGATAAAATGTAAATGTTTGACAGTCAACTATCAATTCACAAGTTATAGCCAAAATAAACTTTGTTCGTGTGTATCAACATATTTTACATGTACCCAGTACCTCTTATTGGAAATTGCCGTGGTGTCAAGTGGTGGTTGGGAATTAAATACTCTCTTTTTTTTTTTTTCCTTTTCCTTTTTTTTTTCCATTTACTTTTGCCCTCAGGACAGGAGAGACCCGGCAAAGGGAGGCAAACTCCGCTCTCCTGGCGCGTTCCGCTCCCTTTTATTTCAGAGGTGGGACAGAAAACAAAGATTTGAGAGTGGAAAAGGTAGCGCTTGATCTGCCTCTCTCTGCCTGCTTCCCTCCAAGATTAAAGGAGAAAGAACCCAGCCACGTTTGTTTGTTTGCTTTTGTGGTTGTCTCGGTTTTTTTTTTTCTACTAAAGATGAGGGTGAAGTGCAAGTGAATCAAAGGACTCCATCAATGAAATACAAATACATGCAACCCGGAATGCTGCTGGAGGAAGTATCCCGGACAGTTTCCCATTAGAAATTCGCAGAGAAATAATTGTCTTTTTTTTTTTCCCTTTTTTTTTCTGTTCGTCGTAGTCTTTCTTTCTTTTTTTTTTATTTTCCTTTTTTTTTCTTTTTTTTTTTTTGTCGCTATTCCAGACGTGGTTGTTAAACTCAAGTACCTGATGCAACGTGAAAGGAGGCCCGCCTCTCTTATCAAATTTCTTGTATTAAAGTGAACTTCGCAGAAAAAGGTCAGTTTCAAAACCTGTGAACTTCCCAGCTGCGCGTCCTCTAATTCCTTAAATAAGTATATATCTCCCGTCCGTTTCTCCTCTCCCTCGTTTCTTTCCTTTTTCCTTTTTTTTTTAACTCTTTTTTTCCCTTCTTTTTTTCCCCTTTTTTTTTTTTTTTGGAAAAAAAAAATAACGATAAAGCAGCGGCAGCAGCGGCGCGGTCACAGCCCGAGGGCGGCGGCGTGTTTCTTGGCCTTGAGGCGGAGGTCGGCGATGCTGGAGTTCTTGCTGGTGGTC